>NC_080178.1:54639637-54978566 GCF_950295315.1 Erinaceus europaeus | reverse complement strand
ATATTAATCTATAGTTTTCATTTTCCTTTTTTAATTATCTTTATTTATTTATTGGATAGAGACAGGTAGAAATCGAGAGGGACAGGGATGATAAGGAGGGAGAGAGACACCTGCAGCCCTGCTTCACCACTTGTGAAGCTTTCCCCCTGCAGGTGGGAACCAGGGAATTGAACCTGGGTCCCTGTGCATTATAACATGTGCGCTCAACCAGGTGCACCACCGCCTGGCCCCAGTTTTCATTTTTCTGTGTTTCTTTGACCATTTTGGTATGATGAGTGAGAAAGATAGCCTCCTCTTCTATTTTTATTTAAAAGCCTGTGATAGTTTATGCTATTATTTCCTCTTTTAAAAAAATCAGTAATTTTATTGAAGGGTTGTTTACAGTACAGTTGATATATGGGCAAATGTTCCATCTCCCTGTGATAGGTGTCTGCAGAATACTCTAACCCTCAAACAGGTTCTTTTCACCACCATGCACCAGGTCTCCAAGGCTCTCTGTCTTCTCCCTTTCTCTCCTTCCCCAGAGTCCTTTGCTTTGGTACTATATACCACACTCAGTCCAAGTTTCACTTTGTGTTTTTCCTTAAGTTCTACCTATAAATGAGATCGTTTGGTATTTGTTCTCTTTTTGACTTATCTTATTTAACATAATGTCTGCAAGTTCCATCGAAGATGAGACAAAGGAGATGCTTTCATCATTTCTAATGGCTGAGAGTACTGCATTGCGTATATAGACCACCAATTTTTTGGCTACTCATATCTCAGGGTAACAAGGCTGGTTCAATACTTGTAAATCAATAACTGTGATCCACCACAACAACTAAAGGAAAGCCAAAAGTCATGTGACTAATTCAATAGATGCAGCCAAAGGCTCAAAATCTTTTCACGATCAAAACATTTAAAAAAATGGAGATAGATGGAAAATTCCTCTATTAAGTCTGTATACAACCAATAACATACTCACTGGTGAAAAGCTGAAAGCTCTCCCTATTACATCAGTCCCAAGACAGGCTGCCCACTCAACCACAGGCTGAACAAGACCAAGATTTCCCCTAGATTTCCCCTAGTATCTCCACGGGAGCCCACCTTCTGGTATAAAATCAGATAGCCCCAGTATTGATAGTCTAGCATGCAGTTTGACTAAAGAACTGATTGTTTGCATTTTGCTGCTTTTTTATCATGGAGAAGTAGGGAGAGCTTACTTCTGACTGAAAATACTGAGAATGGAGCAAGGGATCTCTGAGTTCTTGTAAAGGTGGTGAATCGTGGTTAACCCTTTGGTCACTCAGTACATTTTATCACATGGTCCAGCTGTCACACACTACATTCACTTCTCATGCCAAGCCTGGCCTGAGGTGGCTGTCACTTGGAGAAGAGTCGCCCTTACTTCCTGCCTTAGAGGGGAGCCCAGCCTGCAATGGAATGTTAATCTGAAGGCACCGCACCGCTGCAATAAATGACTGAGGCCATGGCCTGGGCCTCAGGAGGCCCCAGACAAGTGGGGAATGAGAGAATGCAGAGGACCTGGCTGCCAGCTGCTCTGTCTCTAACCACCTCTCTCACCCTGGTGGATATTTGATTTTATACCAGAAGGTGGGCTCCCATGGAGATACTAGGGGAAATCTGGGGTAAATTTGTCCTGTGCAGTGCTGAGGACCAAACTTAGGACCTTGTGTATGCAAGGCCTGAGCTATACCATTGAACCAACGCCCAGCCTAGGTGGCCTAAGAAGGGTGTGTGTGCTTAAGGAAGGGGCATGAGCTTTGCCTTGGACAAGTAAAGGCTTCCTTGACACAGACCTTTTCCTAAGCAGAAGCCTAGAGGCTCCAGAGAGGTGGAAGTGGTGCAGGGTATAGTAAGGACAGGGGTCCTGCAGGCCCTCTTATGTAATCAGGGCTGCCAGGCCAGTTTGCACATATAGCCATGGAATCACACCCCTCCCCTGGCCTGGAGAGAAGGAGCAGCCTTCTCCCTTGGGAAGCTGAGACTCCAGCTCACCAGAGCCGCCCCCAGCCTTCCCACAGGCATCCACTTCACAGAATGTGTGTTGGAGAGGAGCCCCGGAATGTTCTGGAGTACACTCCCCTAGTACTCTCCCTGCAGCTGGCTCAGTGGACCCTCTTGCTGGTTTGCCTGTTTGATGGGAGCAGGATTCCCACCAGCATAGCCAAAAAAGAAAGGTTGGGGGTGGGGAGGACAGGGGAGGCTGTGCAGGAAGCCACATGGGCGGGAGGCTGGGCCACCCATAGAGAAGCCCTGTCCCCATTTTGTGGGACCAGGCAGAAGAAGGTCCACAGCTAACCCTGCCAGGCATAGCCAGTGGGAGAGTGCAGGGGCACAGAGCAGCTGATGACCTCAATGGAGAGGTACAGGTCTCCCCAGGGAGGACCCCAGGCAGGACCACCAGAGTGACAGGAGAGGAAGTGGGGTGGCCAGGTGTGGGAGCAGTTGGGATTCCCGGCTCAGCCTGAAGAACACTCTGCTCCTCCCTCCTCTCTCCACCTTTGCAGGTTGGTAGCTTTGCTTCTGGCTTTACATCTCACTTGCCCTGCCTGTGTGTCTGAGCCCCAGCTTGTTGGAGGGGTACTTCAGCAGGAAGCTGCTGACTGAGCTTTGGAGACTTCCTGAGCTCCCTGTAGTAGAAGCTTCTGGGAGACAGCAGGGATTTGTCTGCTAAGCCTCTAAGGCCCAGGTGCCGGAGGGGCTCTGCCCTGGGCAGCAGGATCTCTCCTATTCACTTTCCTTCTACTTAAAAAGGCAGAAGAGGGGGTCGGGTGGTAGCATAGCGGGTTAAGAGCACGTGGCGCAAAGCACAAGGACTGGCATAAGGATCCCGGTTTGAGCCCCGGCTCCCCACCTGCAGGGGAGTCCCTTCATAGGCGGTGAAGCAGGTCTGCAGGTGTCTATCTTTCTTTCCTCCTTTCTGTCTTCCCCTCCTCTCTCTATTTCTCTCTGTCCTATCCAACAACAAATGACATAGACAACAATAACAACCACAACAAGGGCAACAAAAGGGGTAAAAATGGCCTCCAGGAGCGGTGGATTCATGGTGCAGGCACTGAGCCCCAGCAATAACCCTGGAGGCAAAAAAAAGGCAGAAGAGGGTGGGGAAATAGCTACTCTAGCAGAGGGTATGCCTGAACAAACACCCAAACATGAGGTTGCAAATTCAAACCCTACCACCCCATGAAAGTACCATAGATGGTAGAGTGGTGCTGTGGTAGAGTGCTCCTTCTCTCAGTCGATGCCCATCTGCTCAGATAACAAATGCAACAGTTGCATCCAGGGCAGCTGCTCAGGCTTGGTATTCTGAATGAGTAAGGCTCCAGTGTCCCAAGGGTCAATGAGGCAGGTTCCAGATAAGATTGCACTGAGGCATCCTTAGGATAATTGCGGGGAAGGCAGGGGTCACAAGATAGGTGGGCAGAGAAAGCGGCAGTCAGGTTTGCTTGGTTCTTCAACACTCTGAAAGGAATTTGGATCCAGGCCCCACTGGGTGCTTCTTTCTGGCAAACATATCACATTTACTAAAGATCTGTACTCTTTGGGTACCTCCTGGGCTAAAGTTTAGAGCTTAGTGAGAAATATTTGCACTGATCTGCACTAAAAGCCCAAGAAACCTGAACAAGTCCAAACTATGTGATAGCATGCTGGATGGGATGCTGAAGAATGCTTGAGGTAGAAGGCGGGGGACTGAAGTTAGCTACCTCTGCCTCTGGAGCCTCTGCCGTGCCTTGTACAGGTTTGAATCCTGCAGCTACGCACACACACTCACACTGCTAATTTTATTTACTTTATTTATTTATTGGTCCTGGTGCCTGCATGACAAATTCACTGCTCCTGACAACCATATTTTCCTTTCATTAATTTTTAAATTTATTTTATTTGATAAGACAGATAGAAACTTAGAGAGGAGAGAGATGCTCTTGCAGACCTGCTTCATGACTTGTAAGGCTTCCTCCCTGCAGGTGGGGAGCAGGAACTCCAACCCGGGTCCACATGCATGGTAATGTGTCTATTCAACTGGGTATACCACTGCCTGGCTCCTTGTTTAATTTAAAAATATATATTATTTATTAGGGGGCTGGGTGGTGGTATGCCTGGTTCAGCATATATGTAACAATGTGCAAGGTACTGGGGCCCATATTCAGTGCAGGAGCCTGTGTAACCTCTGCATCACTGTAGATCTGAGCTCGCATTCTGTGGTCATAACTAGGATCATTGTAGGCTGCACTCACTGCCGGACACATCTTCCTTGAGTGATAGCATATTTTGGCACAACCTCCATTCAGAGAATGGAACAGTCCCTACCAATGTTGATGCACCTCAAGGGCAAGATCCTGTAGAGGCCCACCAAGGGGTCCATTATGTTGTTCCTGAGAGAGGTGACCAGTGACAGTGGTAAGAGGGATCCATTAGAGGTCTAGGACCATTATGTCTGTGTGGGAATCCAGGGACCCTCTTACTAGGGCCCCAGGTGATGGCGTGGCCTGGTAGCGACTAAGGAGTTATCATTAAAGTATGCTAGTCCCTTGCCCTTATCCAACTTTTGTAGTCATCACTTTGTCTGACAAGGTTATCCTTGATTGATGGAAGTGAAACAGGAAGTAGGTGAGGAGGTATCTAGATCTAAGTAGGAACTATTTGACTAAGTACTTTGTGTTGTCTTCTTTAGGTCTTGCTGCTTGTTTACTGCACTTATGGGGTCACTGCAAACTATTGTGCTCTTTTGCTTTAAGGTATATATTTCCCTCTAATTTATGGATATATTTGCACATGCGCTCTGTCTCTTGGGCTCCAGTCCATATCTAGGTGCTGTGGCATTGTTAGGAAGGGTACCACCTGAAATGCAACTAAAGAGTTCTATGAGCGGGGCATGGGAGGTAAGGCTCTACAATCACAGTCATAAGGAACCAAAGTTCCCGGTCAGGGAACCAAAGTGTGGCCCAGAGAAAAATGTTCCAGAGACAGAGAAACTGTCTCATGATGAAAGTGTAGAGGCTTTGGGAAACCTCTTCATAAGTAGAAAGGCAGCCCATAGTGGATAGGTGGCCAAGTTTACTTATCTGGGGGATGGGCAGGTTAGGTCCCATGTTGGTTGGGCGCCATATGCCAGTCCCAGTTTGGGGCACTAGTATGCCGGGCTAGCTTCACGGGCAGAACAGAGAGACGACCAGGGACTCATGGTACTCAGTTCACTCTTTATTCATGTGGAACGCAGCGCAATCTAAGCTATCTCTAATCACAATCCTGTCCTTATATATCCTAAGGCGGAAGTGTCAGGTCCTCTGAAGAGGATGTACGTAGGATAGGGGGTGGGGAGAAGGAAAAAGCGTGCAAAACAGTGAGGATTAAATCAATGCCCTGGAGGCAGGGCGGTGCTTAGTTAACGGTGGTTATGTAAATAAAATACAGTGTTAAGCAGGGGGGATTAAACCAATGAAACAGAAGGGGTCTTAGAAGCAGAATTTAGAAGCATACCAACAAAAGACATTATTAGAAATGTATTAATAATTTAAGTACACTGTTAAGATTAAATTAGGTTACTGGGGTCTGTACACCAAAAAGTTAGAACTGGGGTCTGTACACCAAAAAGTTTGAGACATCCGATCTATTTTCCCCCTCACATATTAATTAGTGATTTGTAAGGCTATAAGTTAATAGAAGTGTATATTAACACCATTCTTGCCACCAAAGGTCTGTGTCCCGACCCTTACCCTCCCTCCTATCATGAATCTGAACATCTACCTTCATCCTCCACCCAGAGATTTTTACTTTGGGGCCATACTCCAAACTCAGTCAGATTATGAGTAGAATCATCTTATACTCTTATTTGTCTTTCTGGCTTATCTTACTTAACATAATTCCTTCTAGTTTAACATAATTCCTTAAAAGATTCATGTATTGAGGAGGGAGGGAGAGAGGGAGAGAGGGAGAGAGGGAGAGAGGGAGAAGGAGAGGGAGAGGGAGAGGGAGAGGAAGAGGGAGAGAGAGAGAACTGGAGCATCACTCTGATACTTGCAATGCTAAGGATTGAACCCTAGACCTTATGCCTGAGAATCCAATGTTTTCCCCATTACATCATCTCCTGGACACAGATTGCTAATAACAGCAGGGGAGAGAGCTCAGCAGATTCCTATTCTCAGGTGCTCCACCCAGGATCATCAGACTCTTGCACTATGTGGAAGGTACTGTGGAAACTGAGGAAGATCCAGGTCTGTGATGTCTCTCCCTTCCTCTTTCTCTGTCTGCATAAGAAATCCAGCCAGGAGCAGCATCATTTTGCTTGTGCAAGACCCCTGGAAAAACAGAAATAAAAGATGACTGCTGGGGAGCACTATAGGAGGAGTCATCAGGTTAGACTGAACAGGCTCAGGAAGTTTTTGGGGAGGGTGGTGGTGGCTGGAGCATGACTCCTGCAGAGTGGGCTGGGGATGGTGGAGGCCTCAATCTGGCCTAAACATCTTTTACTATAAACTCATTTAATCCTCAGAACAACTTTTAAGAGTGTGAAGTTTTGGGGGCTGTTGTTATTTAACTTAATAAGGGGTTTGTGGTTGGGGGCTACTGCTGAGGTGTGTAAAAGGATTCACAGCGGGAGCTGGGAACTGGCTTAAACAATACAAGGTTTATTAGGATGAAACAGGTAAAGGGCAAAATAAGCACTTATCATCAAGGGTTAAGAGTACGCTAGGTCTATAAAGTCTAAGTATTGTTATCAAAAGTTTAGTTCCTTAAGATAGACAATTATCAGCTGAGGTATAGATTGCTCATGGCTGTAGGTGGGTCTTAAATGTTTACTGGCTAGCAGAGTCACACGTGTTCAGTTCCCAGGAGAAGTAGCCATGGCACACCGCCGAGATACTTCTGACCAGAAGAAGCAGCAGCCCTTGCTTTTATACATTCCCTTCTCTGAAGCACCTCCTCAGGGTGATGTCATTTGTAGGCGAATAGTCCCAAACTCCTGCTGGGGTCACCACAGGTGCTGGGTGATGGTGCACCTGGTTGAGCACAAGTGTTACAGTATGCAAGGACCTGGGTTCGAGCCCCTGGTCCCCACCTGCAGGGGAAAGTTTCACAAGTGGTGAAGCAGTGCTGTAGGTCTCTCTCCGTCTCCTCTCTATATCTCCCCCCTCCTCTCAATTTCTGGCTGTCTCTATCAAATAAATAAAGTTTTTTAAAAAAGAATGAGTATTTAAAAAAAATTGTGAAGTTTTTAGAGTTTTGATTTGAAGGGAAGAAAAAGTGAGAACATTCTGGGGTGCTGGGGCTTGAACCCAGGACCTCATGCACACAAGGCATGCTCCCAGGCCTCAGCCTAGGGGTCTTATACTGGAGCACATCTGGAGAGACAGAAGTGAAACAAGAGCTCGGCTTCACCAGAGCTGCCACCTGTCTTTCAGATGCAGAGCCTAATATTATCAGGGAGTCCCTGTCCTTGAGGTCCTGCTGGTGTCCTGCTGGGTATCCTTTCCACTCTCCATTCCTCATCTCTGGCTGCCCACTGAGGATTGATCCTTATCAGCTCAGTACCCCTCCACCCCTCAGATTGAGTTACCTTTCTCCTGTGTCCCCCCTTAGGGCAAGCGCTTAGCAAAGACACACACACAGGGCATTTGTTTCCTATATATGACCCATGGCACCTGTTCATTTCCCCAGCTTCAGCATGGCTTCTTGAGACTGTTTCTTGAAAACAAGCTTGTGGAAATCCCACAGATCACACCTGAACAGGAACCACCACATCCAGATTGCCATGTCACCGCCTCTGAGCACGGGCAATGTCACTCAGCCTGCCTCCCATCATCAGCTCCTCATCCTGTCCCTCAAGCATGTCGGGCTGAGGGGCAACTAAGCTGAAGCTTACCCAAAGGGTGGTAGCCCCAGTGGGAGCAGCCTGTATTTTTCGTTCCCTCAGGCACCCTTACAGATGTGTGAAAGATGGAATAAGACAGAAAGTCTTCTAGGGAAAAAGAAAAAAGTGATGTTCCTCCTAGCTTTCGCCCCTCGCATGGGCAGCCACGGCTGAGTACTTCTGAGGTCTTATGACCTCACATTCACTCCACATCTTTGCATTCTAAAGTGGGTGCTTACACCGCCCCCAGCTCAAAACTTGAGCATGCTTTACACCCTACAGCCTTTGCAGAAACCACAGGCTCGAGCACCAGTAAATAGAACATTCTAGAATAGTGAGGGCACTACAAGTAAATGCAGAACACATGAGCTCAGAGCCATCAGGGGCTTAAATAGACACAGATGGTTAGAAAAGCAAGAGAAAGGCTCTCAGACCAGCTTCCCAGCCAGCATTCAGGGGCTGCCTCAGAGTTGCAGGTCTACGTGACCAGGAGCCTCATGGGGCAGGTCAGGGACTGGCATCTAAGGGGAGAGGTGTTAGGCTGGGGCTGGACATGAGGTGAGGTGAGCTGGAAAGACCAATCAGTTGAAGTTTGATGGGGGACTCACATTCTTGCACACCAGCAGTCTGGACTTGACAGCAAGCCATAAGAGAGATCCTGAGCAGGGAAGCATTGTGATTAGATTTCTCAAACATTGTTAAGGCAGATTGCTCTGGGTAGGGAGGACATACTGGTCCTGGTAACAATCAGATTACAGGGCTAAACAACAAATCCCTCAGGCTGCAGAGTGGCACAGGGAATAAAATCAGGGAATGGGGGTGTCTTGTCTGACCCAGGCTCAGGCATTAAGTAACCATCACACTATACTCTCAGCTCATGGCTAAGTATCCCAGCCTGCCCTCCAGTCTCCCAAGGGGCCCTTTGAGTGCCAAGAGCTTCCTGGATCCTGAACAAGGGACAGAAGAAGACAGCAAGAGACAAGAGGCAAGTCAGGCTCAGGGCTCTATGGCTTCCCAATGCTCCTGGGAAGTTCTGAAAAGGAATGTGGAGGGCAGGGAGAGATACCCACAGAGCCACAAGGAGAAGAGAAAACCCAGAAGCAGCTAGTCCTGCTGTTTGGATTGTTCTTCCAGAAGCGCCACTCTCCAGATCAACAAGAGGCAATAAAAGCACAGTGGCCTTTTCATTAGACACACCACAGAGGGCCCTGTTCAGCAGCCACTGTCAATCAGATCTGGGCCACCATCTCCCCATACCAGCTCCCTACTCCCCCCCAACCCCCAGAAATTGGCATCTGTCTGAGAGAAAACACATACAGCCCAGGCCAGCTTGTTAACTAGGGCAGCAGGGAGCTGGGGGCTGGGCCATTTCTCTTCAGTTTGCTCAGCCACCAGGGCAGGCAGGGGTGCTCCCAGGAGGTCCTTCAGGGAGCCCCCAGCCTCACCCCATTCCAGCTCTGATGGGAGGTGCTGCTTTGGGCGTTCCTGTACTTACTGCTCAGTGTGCTGCCCACCTGCTTTATCTCTGCAGAAAGCCCTAGAGACACCCTTCCCCCATGGAGGTGGTGGGGAGACCTTTTTGCTTTGTTCTGTTCCCTTCAGGCAGTTAAGCAGAAAAAGAAGGCCTGGCTACACCCTTCAGCTGACTCCACATACACCCAGCAAATAGCTGCCTGCCCAGGGCACTCTTGTGAAGTAGAACAAATAGATCAGCATGTTTCATGAGGACTCACACACTTTTGATTGGTAGTAATACTAATATGTACACCCAGCTAAGCACATGAATTACAGTGAGCAAGGACCTAGGTTCTAGCCCCTGCTCCCTACCTGTAGGGGGATATTTCCTAAGTAGTGCAACAGGTCTGCAGGTTTTCTTTTTCTTTCCCTCTCTACTTCCTCCTCCTCTCTCAATTTTTCTCTGTCCTATTAAAAAGAAATGAGAAAAAAAAGAAAAATAATGTCTGCCAGGAGTGGTAGATTTGTAGTGTTGGCACCAAGCCCTGGTGAAGTCTGGTGGCAATAAAAACAAATAATATAAGAAAATAATAATGATGATTATTGGTATTATCAATTGGTAATAGTAATATCTAGAATTAATACCCATTGATTAGGATCTATTGTTTAAGACTATTTGCTAATATTAGACTAATGTGATTAACCATCAATAGTTATGGTTAACAATTAATGATTTATTAGTAGTCAATAAAGTCATTGATTTATAATAATACCTCTGCAGCATGGGCACTACTCAAAACTCTATGACAGAATTGTCAGCCCTTTCTTTTCTCTTTAAAGAGAAGGACACAATATCATCATTTTATTGCTGAGTAATACTTCACTGAGTATTTGTCCGATAACTTTTTTACCCAGATATCTGTTAAAGGGCATTTTGGTTGTTTTAAAATTTTTGCTATTGTGAACAACGCTGCTTTGAACACGGAGGTGCATATATCCCTTCCAGTCACTGTTATTATATCTTTTGGGTATATGCCTAGGAGTGGAATTGCTTTATCATAAGTTACTCCCATTTGTATTTGTTTAAGGATTCTCCATACTGTTCTCTATAGTGGTTGCACCAATTTGCATTCCCACCAGCAGTGTAATAGAGTTCCTTTCTCTCCACATCTTTTCCAACATTTATCCTCTCCTGTTTTGTTAATGAAGGCCATTTTCACAGGTGTGAGGTAGAATCTCAATGTAATTTTAATTTGCTTTTCTCTACTGATGGGTGAAGTGGAGTATTTCCGCATATGTCTGTGGGCCATGTGCATCTCTTCTTTAGAGAACTGTCTATTCATATCTTCTGCTCTCTTTTTTTATTGGACTTTTCTTTTTGTTGGACTATATGTTTTTTATAAATGTTTGTTATCAGCCACTTGTCTGAAGTGTAGTGTGCAAATATCTTTTCCCATTTGCTGGGTTTCCTGTTTAACTATATGGAGTTTTCTTTTGATGTGTAGAAGCTTTTCTGTTTGATATAATCCCATTTGTTCATTCTTGTTTTTGTTTCCCTTGCTCATGTGAGATATTCTCCACATATGTCTTTAATGTTAAGGTCTTGAAATGTTTCAGTGATGTATTATTCTATGTATTTTATAGTTTCCAGTCTAATGCAGTTTTCAGATCTTTGACCATTTTGAATTAATTTTGGTGCGTGGTATTAGGTGGTGGTCTAGTTTCGTTTTTCTGCATGAGGTTGTCCAATTCACCCAAAACTATTTGTTAAAGAGACTTTAACTTTCCCACTGAGCAGTTTTGGCATCTATCTGTATATGTATGAGTTTAGTTCTGGGCTCGCTTTCTTGTTCCATTGGTCTATATGTCCATTTTTTTTTCCAGTACTGCACTGTTTTTATTACTATTGCTTTGTAATAGAAACTGAAATCAGGAATAGTAATGCCTCCATTTTATTTTTTCCTCAGGAGTGCTCCTGCTATTTGTGTTTTTTTATAGTTCCACATGAATTTTTTGAAAAGTTGTTCAATTTTCTTGAAATATGTCACTGGGATTTTAATAGGGATTGCATTGAAATCTATAGATTGGTTTTGAGAAGATAGCCATTTTAATGATATTTTTTCTTCCAATCCATGCACAGGGGATGTTCTTCCATTTCTTTGTGTCATCCTCTATTTCTTTTAATAATGTCTTACAGTTTTTTGTTGAAAAGGTCCCTCTCTTCCTTTGTTAGATTTATTCCTAGGTATTTTATCGTTTTAGATTCAATTGTAAATGGGATTGCTTCCATGAGTTCTCTTTCCTCTGGTCCATCTTCTTCTTTTTTTTTTTTTAATTTATTTATTCCCTTTTGTTGCCCTTGTTGTTCTGTTGTTGCAGTTATTATTGTTATTGTTCTTGATGTCATTATTGTTGGATAGGACAGAGAGAAATGGAGACAGGAGTGGAGACAGAGAGGGGGAAAGAAGATAGATACCTGCAGACCTGTTTCACCACCTGTGAAGCAACTCCCCCTACAGATGGGGAGCTGGAGGCTCAAACTGGGATCCTTATGCCAGTCCTTCTGCTTTGCACCATGTGGGCTTAACTTGCTGTGCTACTGTCCGACTCCCCCATCTTCTGTATAAAGAAATAACACAGATTCGTGAATATTGATATAGTAACCTGGTACTTTAACTTTACTGATGATTTCTAGTAGATTTTTGGCAGAGTTTTGGGGGGGGGGCTCTAGGTATAACAGCATATCATCTGCAAATAATAATAAGTTAACTTTATCCTTACTTTTTTTTTTCCTCCATGGTTATTGCTGGGACTCACTGCCTGCACTACGAATCCACTGCTCCTGGAGGCTATTTATTTATTTATTTATTTATTCCCTTTTATTGCCCTTGTTGTTTTATTGTTGTAGTTATCGTTGATGTCCTTGTTGAATAGGACAGAGAGAAATGGAGATAGGAGAGGAAGACAGAGAGGGGGAGAGAAAGAGAGACACCTGCAGACCTGGTTCACTGCTTCTGAAATGACTCCCCTGCAGGTGGGGAGCCGGGGGCTTGAACCGGGATCCTTCCACCAAGCCTTGCACTTTGCACCATGTGTGCTTAACCCACTGCACTGCCTCCCAACTCCCTCTGGAGGCTATTTTTTCCCCTTTTGTTGCCCTTGTTGTGTTGTAGTTATTATTGTTGTTATTGCCGTCGTTGTTGGATAGGACAGAGAAAAATGGACTGAGGAGGGAAAGACAGAGAGGGACAGAGAAAGATAGACACCTGCAGACCTGCTTCACCACCTGTGAAGCTACCCCCCTTACAGGTGGGGGCTGGGAGCTCGAACCAGGATCTTTTCACCAGTCCTTGCACTTGGTACCGCCCAACCCCCTACTTCATCCTTTCTAATTTGAATTCCTTTGATACCACTATCTCACCAGATTGTGGTGGTAAGGACTTCTAGGACTCTGTTGAATAGAATTGGTGAGAGTGGGCATCCTTGCCTAGTTCCTGATTTTAGAAGGAAAACTTTCAATTTTTTCCCATTGAGTATTATGTTAGCCATATGTTTGTCATATACAGCCTTTATTATGTTGAGGAATTTTCCTTCCATTCCCAATTTCTTGAGGGACTTTATCATAATGCATGTTGTACATTATCAAATGCTATTTTCTGCATCAATTGATAATATCATATAATTTTTATCTTTTTTGTTGTTATTGATATGGTGGGTTAGATTGATTGACTTGCAAATGTTGAACCATCCCTGTTCCCAAGGATGAATCCCATTTGGTGTTGGTGGATTATTTTCTTAATATGTAGTTGGATTAAATTAGCCAAAATTTTGTTGAGGATCTTTGCATCAGTGTTCATCAGGGATATAGGTCTATATTTTTCTTATTTTGATGTAGTCCTTTCCTGCTTTGGGGGTCAGAGGGATACTAGCCTCATAAAATGTGTTTAGGAATATTCCCTCTTCTTCAGTTTCTGGAAGAATTTGAGGAGAATGGGTGCTAACTCTTCTCTGAATGTTTTATAGGATTCATTAGTATAGCCATCTGGAACTGGGGCTTTTGTTCTTGGGGAGGCTTTGATTACTATTTCCATTTCTGCACTAGTGATTGGCTTGTTAAGTTTATTCACTTCTTTTGTCAAGGTTGACAGTTGGGACAACTCTAAGAATGTGCCCATTTCTTCTAAGTTGTATTATTTATTTCTACATAGGTGTCCCTAATAGTCTTGCATGACCCTTTGTATTTCTGCCTCGTCTGTTATAATATCTCCTCTCTTGTTTCTGAGTGATTTTACCATAGCTTTCTCTCTTTTTTTCTTAATGAGTGTAGCTCATGGTTTTATCTTTTCATTTATGTTTTCAGAGAATCAGCTCTTGGTTTGTTTAATCTTTCTGATGTTCTTCTTTTCTGTTTCACTGATTTCTGCTCCTCTTTTAATTATTTTCTGTTTCTAGTTGGTTCTGTTGGATTTTTTGATAATTCCATGAGTCATAAAATACCAGGGCTCTTGAGCACACATGTTACAATGCACAAGGACCCAAGTTTGAGCCCTTGGTTCCCACCTGCAGGATGGAAAGCTTTGCAAGTGATAAAGCTGGTATGGGGTGGGGATGGGAACGAGCCCCTACTGGGTAGGAGAAGACTAAGAGGGAAGCTTTGGAAGAGCCCAGGGACCTGAGGGTATAAGGTTGGGTGGATGAATAGAGAGACACTTGTGCTGGTCTGCTGAGTTTGGGGAATGACCTGATGCCCATGGTACACAGCAGGAGAAGATGGCTCCCTGCTTCTCACTGGAGTGACTAGGAGGAGTTGGTTCAGTCTCAGAGCCTGGAGTGGCCAGGTGTCTGCTGAAAATAGCTGCATACTCTGTGGCACAGTCAGAGAAAAGGCTTTCTCTCTCTTTCTCTCAAACACAGAATATTCTCCCATCTCTAGAATAAGACTAGTTTATTATTTTTAACATTTTATTTATTCATTTTAATGAGAGAGACACAGAGAGAAGGACACACACACACACACACACACACACAAGCATTGCTCAATCTTGGCTTATGGTGGTGCTAGGGATTGAACCTGGGACCTTGAAGCCTCAGGCATGAGAGCCTTTTGCAGAACCACTAAGCTGTCTCCCTAGCCTTTTTTAAAATTTTTTTACAAGAACCACCATCTTTCATATTATAATCCTTCTAGGAAGTGAGGAGGAGGGGGAAAGAGAGACTGGAACTCAGATGTGGGAGGAAAATGTTGACAGAAATCACACATGAGAAAGATAAAAGATAACTTGGAATAAAAGATTTCAAATGGCTTGGAGTGGCACTTTCCAATATAATTATTTTTCAATAATCATTAAAAATATTGAATTTATATTTGAGGGACCAGAGAGACAGCTCAGCAGGTAGAGGACCTACCTTGCCACCACTAGCCCAGGTTTGAAACAGGGACCATGTGAAAGTTACTATGGTACCGGAGAAGCTCTGGTGCTGTGGTTGATCAGTCAGTCTGCCTCTCTCTCTCTCTCTCTCTCTCTCTCTCTCTCTCTCTCTCTCCTCTCTCTCAATACTTTTTTTTTTTTGCCTCTAGGGTTATCTCTGGGGCTCGGTGCCTGCACTACAAATTGAAAGCTTCTGTGGCCATTTAATTTTTTAATTTTTTTTTGATGGGACAGAGAGCAATTGAGAGAGGAGGAGAAGTTAGAGAAGGAGAGACAGATAGACACCCGAAAACCTGCTTTACCACTTGTGAAGTGACCTCCTTCCCTTCAGGAGGGGAGCCAGGGACTTAGGAACTTGAACCGGGATCCTTGTTTGTGTCCTTTCACTTCATACTAAGTGTAATTAACCCAGTGTGCCACAGCCCCGCCCCCTCCCTGTCTGTTCTCTATCCGTGCTCTCTCTCCCTCTCCAAAGAAATAAAGTGGAGAGAGTCGGGCTATAACCAGCGAGTTAAGTGCACATGGCACAAAGCGCAAGGACCGGTATAAGGATCCCAGTTCGAGCCCCCGGCTCCCCACCTGTAGGGGAGTCGCTTCACAAGTGGTGAAGCAGGTCTGCAGGTGTCTCTCTTTCTCTACCCATCTCTGTCTTCCCCTCCTCTGTCCATTTCCCTTTGTCCTCTCCAACAATGACAACAATAATAACTACAACAATAAAACAACAAGGACAACAAAAGAGAATAAATAAATAATTATATTTTAATAAAAGAAATAAAGTGGAGAGATGTTTTGAAAACTCAGGGGTGGTTTGGAACACACTCACTCCCTATTCCACACTCCTCCACCCATCCATCCGTGCTGGCAGACTGTTACCAGTGCACTGGGCTCCTGGTGGTGAGTGGAGCAGGCTGGGGTATCTGTCACCAGCAGGTGTGCAGCTCTGTGCTTTGCGGGCCAGTGACCCCCCCCATCTCCCCCCTAGGGCTGCCACACCGGGACTGTGAAAGGTCATTTGAATGTGTTCATATGTGTGCCCCTGTGCTGGCCCTTTCACAGGACACAGCCATGGGTGTCAGGATTGGCCTGGAGGCTGGCGGGCATGTCTCAGCATCCCTGCCTACCTGCTTCACTCCCAGGGTGCCCAGGGTCAGACTCTAAGGCAGGGCTGCTTGCAGCAGAGCCAGGTGATCTAGAAAATAGCCAGCCTGTGATTGCTTTCTAAAGTGACCTGGAGCAATTCATTCATTCATTCATTCATTCATTCATTGTGTTAATTTGCCAGAGTTTTCTATTATGTCTCAGAGAGATAGAGAGATAGAGAAGGAGACACACCGCAGCCCCAGCATCTCAGCTAGAAAGGGCTCACTTTCTCTGCAGCGCCACTCTAAGTCACAACAACAGAGTTGGAGGAAGCTGCCCCCACTCCTATATCCTTGTACACAACAGCCCTGAACCTCTTTTCCTTCATATCCAGCAATGTCTGTCCTGTGAGGGCCTGTGAGAGAGACTCTGGTGTCAATACCCCTGAGGACTGCACTCACCCTAGACACTGGGGTTGGGGCTGGTGAATCATCTGGTTTGCTGGTTTGCTGCTTCCTATTGGCCAGTGGGGATCTCAGAGTACACGTGGTGCCCTGCAGGCAGGCAGCACAGAAGCTTGGCAAACCCCAGGTGGAGTATCTATGGCTGGCTTGTGCTCAGCAGCGCTGGCCCTGGCTTTACTTCCTAAGAGATGTGAAAGCAGAGTGTGGTGTAGGCCTTTCTCTGCCCTGCATGAGCAGGAGGGTCTGCATTGCCCTTGGGGGATCCCAGTGACCTTGGCTGGAGACAGTGACCTCCTTGCTGTCACCTGCTGGTCCTCTTGTTGAGGAAGAGAAGGACCACCCAGAAATGGGAGTGGTTATAGGCGTAGCTTGGGAGGTGTAGGCAGGGTTTTGAATTTTGACCACCCAGAAATGGAGAGGGTTAGCTCTCTTTGGCCCAGACCACAACTATGTAAGTCTCTCTCTTCCCTTTCCCTTACTCTCTCTCTCTCTCTCTGTCTCTCTGTCTCTCTGTCTCTCTCCCTCCCTCTCCCTCTCTCCCTCTCCATTTTCCAGGATTACCATGTGAGTAGCATGTAAGTCAGATCTCAGTTCTCGTTCTTTCTTTCTTTCTTTCTTTCTTTCTTTCTTTCTTTCTTTCTTTCTCTCTACCTCTCTTTCCCTAAGATGTTTTGTTTTCAATAAAAGTTTAATTTACCTGAATAATCATGATTTCCCATCAATGCTTTGTGGAGATTGGCGTGACAAACTTTGTAAATTGGAGAAAGCAAGCATTAGCCTTCCTTTCCCCCCTGGTTCACCTATAACATTCAGGACCCCCCACCTCCTGACCTACAGACAGGTCAGCTGGGTCCAGCTGCTGCCTGGGAGTTGGCTGTGAACTCAGCTTTGGTTCCTGGGCTCAGACGCCCTCCCATCTTCCCCCTACCCCACCCCCTCATAGGAATTGGGATTCACTGGTGGGGTAGGGGGAAGATGTTCTAAGGTCTCAGTTCAGTCCTTACAGCTAAGCAGTGCTCTGGTGTGTATCTTTGTGTTTCTCTCTCTCTCTCTCTCTCTCTCTCTCTCTCTCTCTCCGCTCTCTCTCTCTTTCTCATTAAAGCATGAAAATAAATAAAGTCATCATTTCTTCATCAGTTACCTTTATGTATCTATCATATCACAAAATCATCCAAAAAACCTTCCAGGGGCCAGGAGCTAGCTGGTCTGGTACAGCACATGCCTTGCTGTGCCTATGACCCTGGGTTTGAGCCCCAGCACCATGTGGGAGCATCATGGACAGCACCAGAGGGCCACTCCATGGATGACAGAGCAGTACTCCCTCCCCTCTCTCTCTCTCTCTCTCTCTCTCTTTCTCTCTCCCTCTCTCTTTCTTTCTCCCTCTCCCTCTCTCTCTCTCTCTTTCTCTCTCGCTCTCTTTTCCTTTCTGTCTCTGTCCCTCTCCCTCCCCCCCTTACTCAAAGAAACAGTTCCCCCATACTGCGTACTAGTCCCTTTTTCTTCACACCCTCACCAACACTAGTCATTTCCTGTCTTTTTGAGGCAGGCCTCTTAGGGGTGTGGGGTAGTAGTACCTCAGTGTGCTTTTTTCTGCAAATTAGGGAAAATGCAAACTGAGATGGAGCCTTTTTCCCTGTGTCTGTGGGCCATCTGCACCTCTTCTGTAGAAAACTGCCTGCTCAGATCTCTCATTCACTTTTATTTATTTGTATTTTTATTCTTTTTGTCACCAAGGTTATTGCCGGGATCTCTGCTGGCAGTATGAATCTACCTCCCCCAGCAACCTTTTATTTTCTTTCTTATTTTTTTATTTTTTATTATTATCTTTATTTATTGGATAGAGACAACCAGAAATTGAAAGGGAAAGGAATGATAGAGAGGGAGAGAAACAGAGACACTGGCTGCATTGCTTTACCACTTGCAAAGCATTCCCCCTACAAGTCAGGACCAGGGACTTGAACCCAGCTCCTTGTACTTTGTAACATGTGTGCCCAACCAGGTGCACCACCACCCGGCTCCTTATTTAATTTTTTTTTCTTGTTTGTTTTACTTGATAGGACAGGGAGAAATTGAAAGAGGAAGAGAAGACAGAGATGAAGAAAGACAGAAAGACACCTGCAGACATTCTTCACTAATTGTGAAGTGTCCCCTCTGTACGTGATAAGTGGGGGCTCAAACCTGGGTCCTTCCACATGGTAACATATGCACATAACCAAGTGCACCATCACCTGTCCCCCCACTTTTATTTTTTAATTGGACTGTTTACTTATATGTTGTATTTAAGAGGTTGTGATCATAGTTTGGGACAAAATGGTGATTAATTATGCTGAGTGAAAAGGAAAGTTCTTGGCTGGCTTTACTCATGCTTGGGAGATAGATGAATAGAGCAAACCAGCTTACAAAAACTGGAGACCAAAGTGTCTCTCAGATTCTGAAAGAACTGGAGTGGGGCACAGGACTGCGGTGGGAGTACAGTGACTCACAGACACCAAGTGAGGATGTGAGAGTATACCTGTGAGATCTCAGCATTTGATAAGTACTGTTAAATGACTAATAGCAAAAATTCAGGACTAGAAAAATAGATCACATGGATAATGTGCTGCTTTGGCATGTGTGTGACCCTGGTGCAAGTCCCTCACTGCATTAAAGAAAGCTTTGGTACTGTGGTCTCTCGCTCCCTCTACAACTTTAATAAAAACTAAAGAGAAAATTGGACTGGGGAGGACTTTCAGCCAAAGGCTAGGCCCTGTGTTCATTCCCTGATACCACATAAAAAATTTGGTTAAGGACCAGAAAGTAGTTGACCCAGTAGAGTGCTCATGATAACATGAGGGAGGACCTGGGTTCAAATCTCTGGCTCCCACTTGTGGTGGGGGGATAGATTCACAATCAGTGGAACAGTGTTGCAGTTGTTTCTCCTCTCTGTCTCACCTTTTATTTTTCTCTATCTCTTCAGGAAAGAAAGAAAGAGAGAGGAAGAAAGAAAGAGAGAGAAAGGAAGAAAGAAAGGAAGGAAGAAAGAGAAAGGCAAGAAGGAAGAAAGGAAGGAAGGAAGGAAGGAAGGAAGGAAGGAAGGAAGGAAGGAAGGAAGGAAGGAAGGACAGACGGATGGATGGATGGATGGATAGGGAGCCTTGTTAAGCGTACATAGTGCTAAGTGCAAGGACCCACACAGAAATCTGGGTTTAAGCTCCTGCTCCTCACCTGTAGGGGGAATCTTCACAGGTCTGCAGGTATCTCTCTTTCTCTCCTCCTCTCTATCTCCCCCTTCCCTCTCAATTTCTCTCTGTCCTATCCAATAAAAATGGAGGGAAAAGGAGCAGTACATTCGTAGTGCTGACACAAACTTCATTGATAACCCTGGAGAAAAGGGGGGAAGAAAGAAGGAAGAAAGGAAGGTTGGCAGGGAGGCCTCCAGTGTGACTCTGCCAGATAAAAAGCAGATCTGGATTCCCTGGGCCATGGGCCTTTGACCAAAGAGTCAGCCATTTGTTTTCTATAGTCCTGTGAAGGGAAGCTGTTTTGCAAGGGGCCAAGTGTGAAAATGACCCCTCCTGAGAGTGAGCTCATCCCTCCTGCCTCCCAAACCTGACCACAGCCCCAATTCTGCTGTCATCTCATGACCGAAAGTCACTATAAAGTAAGCTGCACACACATTAGGGAGCCAGGGAAAACATGAAGGCACTTGCTTGAAAGTGACAAGTGGCTTTCCCTCAGTGGCCCTGGCTGAAATGGCACCTACCTAAAGCCTTGACTGTGTGAGGGGCTGGGGGCTATGGCTGCTCAGAAGCCAACAGACAGACACTGCACTTCCTGGAGGTGCTGTGGGCAAGACATCTTGGTGCCGGAGCTTGGGAGAATATAGGGGTGAAGGCAGGCTGTTGATGAGATTTAAGAGTGCAGACAGGAAGCTGGGAGGATTTAGTGGTTCAGCCAGGAGACCTGGATGACTTAGGGGTGCAGTCAGGAAGCTTATAGGGTCTAGGGGTGTAGACAGGAAGCCTCTCAAATTAGGAAGCCAATATTTTACAATTCCAAGCCATTTTTGCTTACTGCAACCTTGACCTTTGCAGAAACAAAGTGCTGTCCAGGACCTCACAGACAAAAAGGATGAGAAGTAAGGATGGAACTGTCACAGTTTGTGATGTTGACCCTGATGCCCACTGGCTTGGGAAGTGAAAGGGGGAGCAAACCTGGCTCTGAGCCCCCAGAGTCTGGGTCCCACCTGGAGGAGGTTGATTTAGCCTGTTCCTTCCACAGTCTTGCGTGAAATAGGTGGCCTGTCTCTTAGGAAGCCAAGATAGGAAGGTCACATCTACTTGTCCAAGGTCCTGTTGGCTGCCTCAGAGAATCAGGTCTGTTTGTCCTGTTCCTAAACACTTTCCACTCTGGCATGTGACAGCCCCCAAATCACTAACACTCCTACTCCTCCTTCCCCCCCTTCTCCTCCTCACTGCTTTGAAAATCAAATAGCAGGGCCAGTGAGACAGCTCACCTAGATAGTGTACTGCCAGGTTAGATCCCGGCCACTACCACCTCTGTCTCTTTCAGTGTTTTGTTTAATCTTCATCCAGAGCTGTGTCTTATTTACCTGAAAGCCAGTGTTCCTCGTGCCCCAGGGTGTTATTCCCCTGACCCCCTCTATTCACACCCACTGGGCTGACTTCATTCTGATAGCCTCCTGCTTTCCCTTGTGTGGGGGGCTGCCTCCTTGACCATGCAGATGCTAAAGCACGTTTGGCTGTGTGTCCTCAGGACTCACTCTTCAGGGAGTGTAGGTGTGCACACCATGGCGTATTTCAGGGGATGGGTGTGGCTGGGGAGAAAGCTCAGAACACTGGACCGGCCACTGAAAAAGCAGGCATGGTTAAATTATGTCTGGTTGGATTTTGTCACAGTGTCCTACAAAAACATTGCCATTGTCCTGTCCCTACCCACAGTAAGTGGAAGTACTCTTTTCTTAGCAGACACTGGAAATCATCCAGCTTTAGTACTGAGAGGATAGCACAGTGGTTCTGCAAAGGCTTTCACACCTGAGGCTCTTGAGGTTCCAGGTTCAATCCCCAGTACCACCAGGGCTGAGCAGTGCTCTGATTCAAAAAGAAATAAAATAAATAAAAAAAATTTTTTTTAAAAGGGAGATGTCCTCTTTTACATTCTCATCAGTCTGACAGGACAAAACAAACAAACATAAAAACACTTTGTACAGGGGCCGGGTGGTAGTGCAGCAGGTTGAACGCATGTGGCACAAAGCGCAAGGACTGGCATAAGGATCCAGGTTAGCGTCCCCAGCTCCCCACCTGCAAGGGAGTCGCTTCATGGATGGTGAAGCAGGTCTGCAGGTGTCTATCTTTCTCTCCCCCTCTGTCTTCCCCTCTTCTCTCCATTTCTCTCTGTCCTATCCAACAACAACAATAACAGCTATGAGAACAATAACAGCTACAATAAGCCCAACAACAAGGGCAACAAAATGGGAAAAATAGCCTACAGGAGCAGTGGATTCATAGTGTAGGCACTGAGCCCCAGTGATAACCCTAGAGGCAAAAAAAAAGAACACTGTACTTCTTTGTTGTTGGATCTGCATTTCTTTATTCTTCAGCACAGCCAAACATCTTTTCATATGTGTATTAACTGTTTGTATTTGTTCTCCCAATCCTTTCATCTTTTTTTTCCCTTGAAAGAATTGGCAATGAATTCTGAAGTGCTTTGTAAAATCCAAATCTTCCTCATTCTTATAGATAGCTTCCTTTTTTTTAAGTAGTTGTTTTTTCTTTTATTTTTAACAGTTATTTATTTGGATAGAGACACAGAGAAATTGAGATAGAATGGGGAAATAGAAGAGACAGAAAGATACCTGCAGCACTGTTTCACTCATGAAGCTTTCTGCAGGTTCGGACTGGGGGCTTGAACCTGGGACCTTGCTCACTTACTATGTGTTCAATCAGGTACACCACAGTGCTGTCCTACCAGTAGCTTTTAAGCACCAGGCCAGAGACTTAAATGCAGATGGGCTGAGGGGCTGGGGAAATTGCATGTCACTGGGGCTCCACTGCCTCTGGGGCTTTGGAGGACACCTCCCTGACACCACCCACTGGACCGAACCACCCCAGCCTGCTAAGGAGCTGGGCAGTCTATGAGGACTCTACATGCCAGCACTCACAAGAAAATTCATCTACCTGCTTGGAGGTGCAGAACTCATAAGCACTCACATCAAGGTGCATTCTCTACCTGGTGAGAGCTCTCTTTTTCTCTTTCTCTCAGTTTCCCTCTCTCCCTCCTTGCATTTCTTAACTAGGGGCCCCTGGCACCCACAGGAGGTATGGACTTGGGGCTTGTGTGTTGGGCTTTGGGTGATGTCTGAGAGACCTGCATTCTGAGCATAAGCCAGCTCCTTGCTCCCCCGACAGCTCCATGGGCAATGGGCATCCCCATCCCAGCTTCTGGCCTCATGGATGGATATTCAGACCATGGCCTGTCACTGTTAAGATCTCTGTATGTCACAAAAGCTTGACAGTCTTCAGGGTCTGAGTTCTTCCCTGCAAGGCTCTGGTGTAATGTTCGTCCTTTAATGTATCCCCTTCTACTTCCATCCTCCACTTCTCCCAGGGGCTGGTGGGAAGGAGAGTCTGAGTCCAGCCCCTCAGATCCTAGAATTAGAAAGTGAACACCACTTCTGGAAACATTGGTAGGGGGTCACAGGCATCTAGGACAGCAGGACTGGCCTTTGGTAACCTGGAAATGTGCGGCACTGTCCCCACTATGGACAGATGTCTGCGACCTGGTTACTCCTCCCTGCAGGATTAAAAGTTGACAGAAGTGTGAGTTCAAACCCCAGCTCTGCTCCTTCCACCTCAGACCCTAAGCAGGTCAGCTAAGCTGAAAAAAAATAAAGGAGGTGGGGTGGGCAGGATACCCAGTTGACCTCACATGTTAATGCACAAGGGTCTGGGTTCACCTGCAGGAGGGAAGCCTCACAAGCAGACCCTCTTTCTGCTTCTATCTATCTCCTCCTTCCCTCTCATTTTTCCCATCACTATTCATAAATACATTTAATTTAATGTTTAAAAAGAATTCTACTATAGAATTTTCAATAATTAAAAGATAAAAGAGTGGTGTCTGGAATGGAGTCAAGGGGTGGGGCTAGCAATTTGATTTTTAGTGCACTGCTGGGAAATGAAGAGAGAGCTTCATGGGGGCATACGAACACCAAGCCTCCACCCCCGGATCAAGTGGTTTTTTTTTTCATTCTCTGCATACTAAGAGGAAAGAGAGACAACACAACACCGCGGTGCCAGAGAAGCTCCCCTGAGACTGTTTGTGGTCCACATGGTGCCAGGGTTCGAACCCAGGGCCTAGTGTAGTTAAGTGTGTGCTCTACCCTCTGAGCCACACTGACTGCTAATAATAATTCCAGTTATTCCTCCTCCCCAGCCTTCTAGAAATGCAGAGAATATTTTCTGCTCTCAGAAGGATAGGGGGTGGGGAGAAGGATCCCTGTCTTCCTCCCAAAAGGAAGGGAAGCAGCATGTTTTTCAAAGCTTTGCTGTAAGAGGAGGAAAATAATAATCCCTACAGAAAAGTTTGACCCTGTTCTGGAGTTTCCATGGTAATTAATGGTGTGAAGTGCACTTGCTAACTCAGGACTCTGGGAAGATGAGGGGCAAAGCATGTGTAGCTTGAAATTTTGTATTTGAAATTGTTTTGTATGTTCCTCCCCCTCCTTCTCTGAAAATCCTCTCACTACCTCCATTGAGCAAGGGTTTTTTTTAAAAGAATTTTTTAATATATTTATTTATTATTGGATAGAGATAGAGAGAAATTGAGAGGGGAGGAAGAGATAGAGAGGGAGAGATAGAGAGAAAGCTATAGCCCTGCCTCACTACTTGTGAAGCTTCCCCCTTATAGGTGAGGACCAAAGGCTTGAACCTGGGTCCTTGTGCACTGTAATGTGAGCGCTCAAGCAGGTGCACCACTGCCTGGCCCCCAAGCAAGTTTTCTTTTGGAATCCTCAGACAGAGCTGCCAAGTGATGGAGTAGAATCAGGGAAGCAGCTGAGAAGCTGGGAACAGGCTCTCTGGGAACTGAGTGGGGACCCGAGGGTATCTCTCTGTGTTTCTTGCCACCTCTGTCTGTCTCTCAGCTTCACTATCCTTGAGCCCAGAGCTCATGTTAGGCAGAATAGAGACCAGACTATGGGGGTAACAGGACACCCAGCCAATGAGACAGGCCACCCTGCAGCTCACCTCCATCTCAGAATAGTTGAAATGAGGAAGATGGAACATGTGATCCCAGAGCTCCTCTCCATTTCGATTCTCTTGATGTCTAGAAATTTTCCCCACTACAGAGCAGTTTTTTGTTTGTTTGTTTGTTTTGTTTTTGCCTCCAGGGTTATTGCTAGGGCTCAGTGCTTGCACCACGAATCCACTGTTCCTGGAGGCCATTTTTTCCCTTTTGTTGCCCTGGTTGTTTTATCCTTGTAGTTATTATTATTGCTGTTATTGATGTCTTTATTGTTGGATAGGATAGAGAGAAATGGAGAGAGGAGGGGAAGACAGAGAAGAGGAGAAAAAGACCTGCTTCACCACTTTTGAAGTGACCCCCCCCTGCAGGTGGGGAGCCGAGGGCTTGAACTGGGATCCTTACACTGGTCCTTGCACTTTGTGCTACATGTGCTTAACCTCTGCGCTACTGCCTGACCCCCTGCAGAGCAGTTTTTGGAGTCAAACAAAATGTCCCTGAGGACTGGGGGGATGGGTAGAGCAGTGGAGAGCCTGGGGCCTAGGGGAGGTTGGGCTAGTAGGATTATCTGTCTCTGTCAGCTGGAAGAGTTGTGAGGCCTGTGGGCACTCCTCCCCAGGTATGGGCCTTGTGTGCTCCTGAAAAGCTGCCAGTGCTTCCTGCTGTCCCTGAAGGTCCTTAAGATACCAGATCTGGGGAGGTGGATAGTAGCACAGCAGGTTAAGCACACATGGTGCGAAGCACAAGGACCAGCATAAGGATCCCGGTTTGAGCCCCCGGCTCCCCACCTGCAGGGGAGTCCCTTCACAGGCGGTGAAGCAGGTCTGCAGGTGCCTATCTTTCTCTCCCCCTCTCTGTCTTCCCCTCCTCTCTCCATTTCTCTCTGTCCTATCCAACAATGACGACATAAATAACAACAACGATAATAACTACAACAACAATAAAAACAACAAGGGCAACAAAAGGGAAAATAAATAAATATTAATAATAATAATAAAAAGATACCAGATCTGGGCCTGGGCTTTGTGCTGAGTTCTGTGCCCTGATGTCTTCAGAGGCTGTGCTCCAGCCTCTGGGGAATATATACCCAAGCTCCCCCTCCAACCTGGGCCTGCTTTCCTGGCCTGACTACAGCTTTTGGCTATCTCCTATGACCTAGTGTACTCACAAGACGAACTGCACTCCTTATGTATGTGTCTTCCAGGAAGGCCTAGGGAAGTGATGGCAACCCTAAGGAAGGGGAGTGAGTGCTCACTGGCCCCCTGTGATGCCCTGCCCTCTAGACCCACCACTTTCTTGCCCTTCCTCCAACACACACCCCTGCCTCTGTTGTTCCCATTTTCCTTCCCAGGGTATCAGGTTTAAACCCTGCCACTGATGGGGTGCTGAGGGCCACCACAGGAAAGCCAGGATGACCCTCCATCTGGGAGCCTGCCCTTAGAAAACAGCCTAAGAGCAGAGCTCAGAACCTAGGTGCAAGTTCCTGCAGCTGTTTTTCCTGGGGTGGGGATCAGCAATGGGGAGCCCCAAATATGCCTCAGGAGGGAGCTGCAGAGCTCCACTGCAGAGCTCCACTGCACTGATCCTAGAATGGAATAGTCTGTAGCCATGGTGGTGTACCAGGTAGAGCGTGCACATATTACAGTGCACAAAGGATGAAAGCTCAAGCCTCCCTCTTTCCTACCTGCAAGGGGGGAAGCTTCATAAGCAGTGAAGCAGTGCTGCAGGTGTCTCTCTCTCCTCCCCTCTCAATTTCTTTCTGTCCAGACCCAAAATAAATAAATACATGAGTAACTAAGTCTTTCATAAGTGACTCTGACCATGCTTTGAACAAAGAGGCAGGCATGTTCCTGGTGAGCCTCTCAGTTCTGAGGAAAGTGTGGAATTCACTCAGCCTTGGAAAACACTTAGAGGAAACTCACAGGGAGGAAAAACCCAGAGAGAACCTGTAAGTTACTTATCTCTGTGGAGGGTTTTCTCTTTTATCTTTTTTCCTGCCTTTCTTGATTATTTTTTCCTGCATTTAGGAAGGTTTAGTTTTTCCTACATCAGCTTACTCCTCAGAACTGCAAGGCGTATTTAAGTTGTCAAGTGGATGGAGGGAGAAGACATAAACTACAAATTTGAGGTCCAGAGAGGGCTGTGGCAGCCAGTGGTCCCTTCTGAACATGTGTTGTTTTAATATCAGCAGAGACATTAAGTAAATATTATTTACTGAATGGAAACCCCAGAGAAGGCAACACACATCAGAGCAGCACTTGGGAGGCTCCCTCCCTGCTCACCCCCACCCCCCCCCCACACACACACATACACACAAAGAAGTTGGAACCTGTCTCTTATCATTTCTTGGGGATCTTAGGAAACCAGCCACCGTGAAATTGGCTCCCAACTGATCTTAATTGAGATGAGCAGTGGTGCCAAGATCTCCGATGAAATACCAATCAAGGTTGCACCAGCTCTGTAGCTAAATCCCCAGCTCCAGGCTCCACCTGCTGCTGAGGAGGCTTCTGGGGTACCCCAGCCCTGGCTGCTGCCCCTCACCGGCTCAAGGATGAGCAGAGCTGGGGGCAGACTCCCTGGGAGGCCGCGGTAGAACATCTCATCCTACCTGTGCCAGCACACATCCCTGGTCGTTCACATTTCTATTTAGCGATGGCCCGTGCAGCCATCCCCAATTTTTGTCAGTTAGCTCTGAGCACCTGGCCAACACACAGGAGCACTATTCAAAGGGAAAAGAAAACTTCAGGAGTGGTAGAGTGGTGCTCTGGTGTCTGGGGTCACAGTACCCCAAACTCAGTGCCAATTCTTGACAAAAGGGAAAAAGCTTTATCACTGCCATTTTGCCATTCTGATTCACAGTTGGAGGGTGGTGTATACTACTGAAATCGGCCTCTACCCTCTAAAGGGCACAAGTAGGGGAAGGTTGAAGTGCTGAGAGCTGGACTAAGGGGCAAGCCATGGGGAGGGGGCCATGGTGTTCCCACCTTTCAGCTCCCTGGAACTTCCTCTTGGAACAAAGCCCCAGGGATGCAGTGAGGATGTGAGTCCCTGCCTCTATCCTTTCCTTTTTCTAAAGTCACTCTCAGCATAAGGACAATCTGAGAAACTGTCCTAACCAAGAGAGATCCAATTATGTCTGGCTGGTGTGTGACTGCCCTGTGCTATCCTGCAGGGGACCCCTAAACAATAGAAGACTTTTGTGAGCAGCAAAGAAAACTGAACGAGCTGTGGAGCTGGTTCACCACCCTTACACAGACTTGGTTATGGGCTGTAAGGAAAGGGAGATTCTAAAGCAGGTGATTGCAATGCAGAAAACCAGGCTCCGGGCACTTGGGACAACTCTATATAATCTTTGCAGTTGGGGCCAGGTGGTGGCGCACCTGGTTGAGCACACATGTTACAATGTCCCAAGGACCTGGGTTCAAGCCCCCCAGTCGCCACCTGCAGGGAAAAACTTTGAGAGTGTTGAAGCAGTTTTTCAGGTGTCTCTATGCCTCCCTCTTTATCACCCCTTTCCCTCTCAGTTTCTAGCTATCTCTATCCAATAAATAAATAAATAAATAAATAAATAAATAAATAAAAATAATAATCATGCTTAAGTTTTTTTAAAAATTCAAAGGAATCTTTGCAGTTTTGCTATAGACCTAAAATAATAATTCTTATTATTTTTGCTGGGAATTTGCACCTACACAATCCCATCACTCTGTCAGACTCTTTTCTTTTAGGAAAAGAGGGAGAGATTAAAAAAGAGAGAGAGGAGAGAGACACTGCAGTATTGCTCTATATATAGCTCATGAAACTTACCATTTGCATTTTGCTCTCATATGGTGGCCAGGGACTCAAACATGGATCCTTGTGATCTTTAGTGAGTGAGCTATCTTGTGGTCCTTTTCAAAATATAGCACACATTATAAACAAAACTGGAGACAAAAAGCAAAGTGGGAAGATCTCAGTAAGCCCACACTCCCTGATTTTCTCATCTCTCAAAATGGCTTTTTTCTTGTCTCATACCCAGATGTTTGTAGCCTTCTCAAAATTAGAAATAGCATGTGTGTTAGGGGCCACAGGAGGCTGGTGGGGTGCTGTGGGGAGACTACTCTTGGCAGGGAGGCGAGACATGTGGCAGCTCACTAGCAGGCCTGCTACCCACACCAGGAGGTCCTTGTGGTTCCACTAGAGGTGGTCACCTGCAGCAGGAGCCTGAGCAGAGGCAGAAGCCTTTGAGTCTGGGATCCCCAGCCCTGGCTTGTTGTGTGTGTGGGGTAAAATATGCCTGAGAGGAGTACCTACAGACCCCATCCTTATTTCTCCTAGTCTTTCTTCTTGATCTGTCTTTTTTTTATGTCCCAACCTATGTATGTCTATAGATTTATTTTATTTTATTATTATTTATTTGATAGGACCAAGAGAAATTGAGATGGGGAGTGGGGAATAGAGTGAAAGAGAGTCACCTGTAGCTCTACTTCACCATATATGAAGCTTTCCCCTGCAGGTAGGGACTGGAGACTTGAATCTGGGTCCTTGCTCACGGTAACATTTGAGTTTAAACAGATGCCACACTACTGGATCTTATAGATTTTTAAAGATGGATGGATCCATTTGCATGAGAGAGAGCAAGAGAGAAAGAAGGAAAGAGACAGAGAGGCCACAGCACCACTCAGTTCTGGCATGTGGAGGAGCTGGAGATCAAATCTGTAGGCTTGGGGTCTCAAAGGTTCACTCAAGTCCTGTGCACTGATTCTGTGATATCTCCTCAATCCTGTAGACATTTCTTTGACACCCATTCTAGCTGGAACTAGTGCTAAATGTTTACATTCATAGCTCAGATTAAGTCACCTTACAGTAAGATTTAAGCAGAGACAGA
This sequence comes from Erinaceus europaeus, assembly GCF_950295315.1. NCBI lineage: Eukaryota > Metazoa > Chordata > Mammalia > Eulipotyphla > Erinaceidae > Erinaceus > Erinaceus europaeus. The sequence goes on along the minus strand of NC_080178.1, from coordinate 54,949,184 downwards.
CAGACAGATGCCCTACCAGGTGAGCTATCCTTAGCCAGTTATTTTTAAAAATTTACTTATTTATTGCCACCTGGGTTATTTCTGGGGCTTGGTGCTTACATAACACCATTCCCAGCAGCTATTTTTTATCTTTTTGATAGAAAGAGACACAGAAGTAAGGGAAAGAGAGAAAGTGGGGGGGGGCAGAGAGACTGAGACCTGCAGCCCTGCTTCATCCCTTCTTCTAGCGTTTGCCCTTCTTCCGTAGCCAGTCAACAGCGTCAGGTTGAGCCTGATGTAAAGTTTCAAGACCTCATGAAGCTTCTCCTCTGTAAGTAGGAACCAGGGACTTGAATCCAGGCCCTTGTAGATGGTAGTAAGTATGCTCAACTGAGTGAGTCATTGCCCAGACATTTATTTACTATTATGAGATAGGAGACAGAGAGACAATGGGGGAGAGAGAGACCAGAAAGAGCACTGCTAAACTCTGCATGTGGTGGTGTCAGAGACTGAACCCAAGACCTAGGACCTCAGATATGCGAAGTGCCCTTCTGCTGTGCTCTTCCCTTGACCCCATAATAATAAGCACTGAAGATCCATGAATGGTAGGACTGTTGCCCCAAAATATAGAAACCTCACCACTAACTCACTTAGAACTGAGGGTCCTTCCCATGGTCTCACAGAAACAGAGCTGAAACTCTGGTGAAGTGAAGGCGGGGCTGCTCCTGTTGGGATTTCTGCTGGCTCTTTCCCTGCACCTCTGCTGCTCTTACACCTGTGACCTCCTCCCTCTCTGGCTGTGATCCAGGTTTCCCTCTTGGTTCTGTATTATCCTGGGAATTAGCATTTGTGCCACACTGTGAAAACCCAAATTTTGGAGAGTGAGCTTGACAGGACTGAGAAGCACACACTGGTTAAATAAAAGCAGGTGTCAGAAATGGAGCCTCTGGGTGGGGAACACACATGGCACAACGTGTATTTACTGCTTGTGGTTGATGGAAGACTGCATGGCCCCTGCCTGTTCTCACAGACAGGGATCCTTATTATTTTTTCCCCTCTTTTGTCTTTTACCTTCAGAGTTGTTGCTGGGGCTCAGTGCCAGCGCTCTGAATCTACTGCTCCTGGTGGCCATTTTTCCATTTTACTGCATAGGACAGAGAGAAATTGAGAGAGAAGGGGGAGATAGAGAGGGGGGGAGAGCCACAGAGATACCTGAAGACCTGCTTTGGTGCTTGTGCAGCGTCCCTCCTGCAGATGTGGAGCCGGGAGGCTTGAACTCAGATCCTTGTGTGGGTCCTTGCACTTAGTACTATGTGCACTTAACCAGGTGTGCCACGACCTGGCCGCCCAGCTAGAGCTCTTTACATGGCCCCATATGCATACAGGCTCTCTGCCTAGGAAGACTACCTGGGAAGAGCCTAAAGCTTTGTCCACTGAACTACCCTCATCCCATTCAAACTCTCATCTGCACACAGACCTGGACACACTTCTTGAGACATTACTGAATCCATTGGCTCCTATCATGGCTTGGCTCCCAGAGCAGGTCTCTGAATGGAGTGGGAGATGGCGTGCTCTGTGCCCTGACTCCCTGCTGATGCCATAGTGTTCACAGGTCTGGCTGTGCTCTTCTAGCCTGGCTGTTGATAGTAAAATCCCCAAACAACTGCAGTCTCCTGTGGTGTTTAGAGCTCAGGCTCCAGTGAGTGAGCTAGAGGAGAGAGAGAGCTATGCTGGGAATGGAGGGGTGAGGTGTAACCCTGCTCAGGGAACCTGGTGGGTGGAACAAACACACCAACTCGGAACCCCAAGGCACTGCTAATAATCACTGGGTCCAGGGCAGTGATGACTTTGCTGGAGCTCCAGCAGATTGGTCTTTTTTCTCCTTCCAAAAATCCATTTCTTCATTTGGTGACTCTGTGGGGAGTAATGATTCTATTTGGTGGAGGGGGTTCTGGGACTTGCTCTCTCCAGTCCCTCATTATCCATCTCATTTCAGAATGCAGGACAGAGGAAAGAAGCTAAGGAGCCTCCCCGGGGGCCTTGTGCATCCTGAGCCCTGCTCTTGCATCTCCACTGCCCCCTTAAAACCCACAGCTCAACAGGTAGAAGGTACAGCTCCCCCCCCGATGCCCCCCAACTTAGAGAAGACATCATTTCTTCCTCATAATTCAGACAAGGCTGAGTTTGGAGAGCAGATGTCCTTCTTGGTGGGACTTTCCCATTGGCCCTGAACCTGGGTACCCACAGAGATGCCCTGGGACTACAGGGCCCATGATGCCAGGCACCACAGCTTGGGGAAAGCCACACAGCCATGGCTGCAAGGTGGGGGCTGCTCTCTGCTGAGGTTAAGTCTATTGTCTGGGGAAACCTGGGTGCCACCCCTCATTCCACCTACGCCCCAGGGCAGGCAGCCCAGGTAGTAATACCCCCTGAAAGACAGAGAACCAGATCTGTATCTTGTCTCTGCTTTCTTATGAGGCTGGGAGTGTGGGGAACTGCCCCTTCCATTCCCGGATGCCTCTCTCCTCCTCAGTCATTGTTGGAAAGGTAATCTTCATGCCTGGCATTGTCAAAGTGCCCAGCACACAGCTCAAACTCCCTGCTCTGGGCCTCTCTTGACTTACACCCGCACATCTGCTAAATCTGTCTTCCCCCAGTGGAGCTGTACTTCTGCCACATCTCTGCTCGGAAGCCCTCCATAACTTCCGATCACTCACTGAATAATGGCTACCTTCTCTGGCTTGGCTTGGCTTGGCAGGCCCACCTGTGGAGACCCACATTACCTGTCAAGTGCAATGCCTTCTGTTGTTTCTCTCCAAATAGCCCACCCTCAACACTGAGCTGGACATTCAGCATGTTTTTCCCATCTCCTGCCAGCCCACCTCACACTCCCAGTGGTGTGACTGAGCTTAAAGGTCGTGGAAACCAATAATTGTGCCCTGACTTGTCAGCCAAGGGTCCCATTGCCCCTGCCTGCTCCCTGGACTCTGTCTCTTCCACAAGTCTGCATGTAAAGATGTGAGAGAGTGCAAGAGCCAGTGAGTGAATGGATATCCTCAGCCCTCTCCATCTATATACCTCAGTCCAGCTGTGTATCTTTCTCTCTCTCTTCTTTTCATCAGCATCCTGGTGCTTGGGGGCAGGGTTTGGGAAAGGGGAGATGCAGGGATGTGAGTTGAAAAAGGAGTTGAGGTGTCCCTTCACTAACTTTGGCCAAGAGGAAGGTGGGAGAGGAGAAAAAATAACTTTGCATCTTCTTGAAGAGGAGAAGGACCATAGGCACAGAAAAGTGTCAGCCAGGATCCCAGTGCAATCAGTGACCTGCACAGGGCCCAGAGACAGCTCACCAGGCAGGGTGCCTGCATTACCATGACCCCAAGACAGAGGTTCAAGTCCTGGCATGCTTGTTCCAAGTGCTATGGCAACGGAAGAGCTTCTGTGCTATGTGGTGTGTGTGTGTGTGTGTGTGTATGAAAAATGTAGCCAGAAACCATGTAACCACACATATGCCAGGCCCTGGTTCCATAGAAATAATAAAACTAAAGATTAATAAGCTGGACAAAGAGCTAGCAGTGGTTACACAGCTTCTGGCCACATTTTTTCATTCAGATGGAGAGAAAGAGAGAGGGAGAGACACCACAGCATAGAAACTTCCTCCAGTATAGGACTATTTCTCGATTTACCTCCAAAACATTGCCTTGAAATTTCTTTCAGCCCATCAAGAGTACACTTTTGCTCTTCAGGAAGCCTGTGCCCACCTCTGCACTCCCCACCCCCCCCACACATACACACACATACACACTGGGAAGGGACACTGACTGACTGAGGAACCTCCCTCCCTGTTTAATACAACAGACTCTTTGTTATTAGAATCATCCAAGTTTCCAATAATGAACTAACTAAATGGGAATTGGAGTTCATAGCTGTCTTATCCTCTCAACTACATCAGAACTGGAAGACAGAAGAGGGAAAAGAGAGGAACATATGAGTGTAGTAAAAGGGTTAAGACAGGACTTGGAGAGGAAGAGAAGACAGGACCTGAAGAAAATGGGGGGCAATTATATATAAATATAGACAGATAATTGTAGAAATAAGAGTTAACCCATATCTGCAACCTTAGGAAAACTGCTGTAGCTTACAATAAAGGGATTGGGGATTTAGAACTTTGGTAGTGGGAACGGTATGGAATTATACCCCTGTTGACATGTAATTTTTATAAATCAATATTAAATCACTAATAAAATTAAAAAGTAATGTAAAAAAAAAACCTGACTAAATGCAGAGGAAGATAGCATAGCATCAGGCTTCTGATAGAAGCCTGTTGTCACTCCTCACCTTACAGGAGGTGGTATGGTCTTCGAAACCAGGACCCAACCAGGGTCAGATTCTGCAAATCAACACTTGAGATTTTTCAAAGAATGACCCAGGCTCCCTTTTGCACAACACACCCTTCCTGTAAGGCAAGGTTTGGCTTTGTGCTTAGTGAGTAAGCAAGTAGAGGCTCTGCTACACAGACCTTGAACATTGACGCCTGTTTCAAACCCCAGCACCTTCTCTTACAGTGACTGAGACAGATGGCCCAGGGCCTGGGAACCTCCATCATACTTCTTTGCAATTAGACGGTATCTTAATTCATTTTTGCAAACCCAGATTGTGTATATGGATCCCCTTAGGCATCAGGCATAGGGAAGTTATCTCATTGGCATAGAATTCTAAGGACAGCAAGGACCTTAGGAGCCCCCCTGGCTTGGAGTTTTCCTCTCCATCAGGAAAAGGGCCAGGCTTGGAGCTCCTTCTATGCCTGCTGAGCAGTAGAATGCATTCACAGCTGGGTGCATGTGTGATATTGCTGGGTGGCCACCCAGGCCCAGTCTCTTCACTCTCCTCATTTAGAGACAGGGAGAGACCTGGGTGGGGGATAGAGAGACCACCTAATTGCATGGTGTTGCCATGTGGCACCAGGGCTCAAACCAAGGGCCTCATAAATGGTAAGCATGGTAAGGCATTCTACAGGGTAAACTCTTACCCAGCCATGAATCTCTCTCTCTCTCTCTCTCTCTCTCTCTCTCTCTGTCTGTCTCCTCAGTGCCTGTACTACGAATCCATCAATCCCAATAGCCATTTTTCCCCTTTTTAATTTTTATTAGATAGGTCAAAGTGAAATTGAGAGAGGAGAGAGAAGGAGGGAAAGATAGATACCTGTAGACATGCTTCCCTACTTGTGAAGCAGACCCCCTGCAGGTGGGGTGCGGGGGGGGGGGGGGCTCAAACCCAGGTCCTTGTACTTGATAATATGTGTGCTTAACCACCACCACCACCTGGCCCCCGATATAGCACTCTTTAAAAAGAAACAAACAACAAACGGGGTTGGGCTCTAGCACAGCGGGTTAAACCCACATGGTGTGAAGCACAAAGACAGGCTCAAGGATCCTGGTTGAAGCCCTTGGCTCCCCACCTGCAGGGGGGTCACTTTGCAAGCAGTGAAGCAGGACTGCAGGTGCATGTCTTTTTCTCACCCTCTCTGTCTTCCCCTCCTCTCTCCATTTCTCTCTGTCCTACCCAACAATAATGACATCATTAACAACAAAACAATGATAATAACCACAACAACGATAAAACAACAAAGGCAGCAAAAGGGGGAAAAAAAGAAATAAACAAAAGCCAAGATTTTGTGCAGGTGGTGGTGTACCCAGTAGAGTACACACATTGCCTGTGTGAACACCCAGACTCAAGACTGGTCACTGTTTGAGGGGGAGGACTTCAAGAGCAGTGAAATAGTGCTGCAAGTCTCTCCTTCTCTGTCTCTAATTCTCTCCCTGTATATCTTTCTGTCTCTCACCCTCTATCAAAAGAGAAAATAGGGGAGGGGAAATGTCTTGTAGGAATAGTGGTGTCATGCAAGTGCTGAGCCCCAACATAATCCTGGTGGCAAAAAAGGGGAAAGACTGATTGATTGATTGATTTGACAGAGTCCAGAGCATTGTTCAGCTCTGGCATAAGGTGGTGTTTGGACTAAACCTGTGGCCTCTGGGGCATCAGGCATGTACTCCGGTGTTCTTACAGGGTGAACTAGCTCCTACCCCCACCTCAGAACTGTCTTTGGAAGGATTTCTGCCGGGGGCTCCCAGCTCCCCACGGAATGTATCATAGCAGTTGGAGAGCATCTTATGCTGCAGGACTGAGCCTAGGAGCGGAACATAACCTGCTCATCTTACTGAGGGAATCCCCTCTGTTGGAGGCTGCCGCATGCCTTGTCCTCTCTTGCCTTCCTTGCTCCCAGCCCAGGTCCAAGGCCTCTGTTGGACTTGAAAGACCTGTGAAGGGAGGCTGTCACAGGATCCAGGGACTCCCACAGTGTGTTTGATGGGCAGTGATGAGGTGTCTTAGGACCACTGGGGGCCATTGTGAGTGGCATTGTGCTGGGAGCCCCAGTGCATATGCAGTAACTGGGTAGGGACAGGCTGGGGCTCAGGGATGGGCCTCCTGCTCCCCCCACCCCAGAGCCCAACTCAGCTAACTGTGTATTCTGTCCATGCAGGAGCCGATGGCTGCAGCAAGCTGGCTGCAGGGCCCTGGACAATACTGCCTCCCCGGCCTGTGTGGGCATGGAGCCAGGTCAGTTCTGCTTACCTGGGTTTGATGGGCACTCTGGTTTTTTGGGGGGTGGGCATAGGGGCAGGTGGACTGATCAGCCCTAGGCCACATGCTGTTAAGTGGTCCTCAGATGGCTGGTCTTGTGTCCTCCAGTGTCCTGGCTGGATCTGAGGAAGCTGATGGCTGCTGAACATCCCCAGGGGTTGCAGGCCAGGACCCCTTCTGTGTGGCCATCTCCTTCCTGCAGTTCGTGCCTTATCTTTGTTGAGCTGAGTGGGGCTACAAGGTTGTTTGTTCCAGGGCCTGTGTGGAGACACAATCCCTGAACATCTTGTCACCTCTGTTCTGCTCCAACAGAGGACCTTGTGTGGTTGAGATGCTCACCACCATCCTACCCACCCCCTCATGGTGCCCTCATCAGAACTAGACCCAGGGCCAGACTGGTGGCCTCTGAGACTGGCAAGGTAGGCACAGGTGGCTGCTCCTATGCAGAAGGGCCTCCCCACCCCCATTGTCCCTGTGTCTGTCCCTTTGACTGTCCTTCAGGGGGCATGCCCTCTCTCTATGCTCACCCCCCTGCTCTGAGTTGCTGATGGTCACACTCTGCTCCCCCCACACAAACACACACAGCCTGGTGCCTTGCCATGTGCAAGTCTGACTTCTTAGGGCCCTGCTGCCAGGAAGGACATCCCTGCACTGCCCTGTGTCCCAGTGAGCCGGGCCAGGTGCCAGAGCACAGCCAGTTTATCATCTGTGCTCCCTAATGCTAAGCCTCAGTGCTCAGTAAGATTCACCTACTGTTTGTCTATCTGACCAGATCACTGGCTGGAATTTTAGTCCATGGTGTGTGGACCTCCTTCACTGCATGCCCCCTAACCCACAGTGGGGGGTGGGGGGAAGCCCTGTTGCCAACTCATTTCCCTCCTGCTGAATGCCTACCACCTGCCTGCAAAGCTCAGGAAGAGAGGCAAATGGGACAGTAATGAGATTCAGAGAGAAAACTAAATCCGGAGGTGTTGCAAACACAACAGTGGAGGAGTTTGGATTATAGGGCTGGGGGGTAGGGGGTGGGGAGGGGTGCTGGAGTCAGCCTCATGGGGTGGGGGGCACTCTGAGCAGTGCTTCCCCTCCAGGGGAGACGCTTTCTTGTCTTTGCCTGAAAGTCTTATTTTTCTAGATTTGCCCAGTTGTCCATTTTTCTGAGAGAGAGCTTGAGTGAGTGGTGCAAACTGGTGTCTCAGGCCTGCATGTCCTATGCTCTAATGCTGTGCCCTTTGAGGCCCCTTGGTTTAACTCAAAGTTTACTCCCTTTCCTGACTGAGCAAGATGATGGGGGACACCCCCATTGTAAGGGGTTATCCTCAAGGGCTTCCCATGGCAAAGCTCAGGTAGGGAGAGCAAAAGGGAAGAGATTATAATGAAGGTCACTTGAAAAGGGGTCTCAAGAAAGGGGATTGCTGCCACTGTTCTAAGACAGAAGAGCTCTGTCTGTCCTGATAACTGTCTGCCGGCTGCTTTGGAGCACTGTCCCTCTATGTATGTGCTGTCCCTTAAATTTGGGGCATGTCCAGGTCTCCTGTAGGTCATGGTGTTCTCTTGTCTCCCTGAGTGTGCAGTCCCCTAATAGGGTCTTCTAGTGCTCCCCAAGTGAAGAGGCTGTGGAGCTCTGGGTCCCAGGTGTCAGGAAGCTCCAGGGATAGTGGATTGGTGCTGTAACTCCTTTAAAAAGAAACAAGAAACTGAAAAGACAACTATAGCATGGGAGGAAATATAAACCTGCCATACATCTGGTAAAGGACTCTTACCACTCAGCAGATAGGATAAAGAGCTGAATTCTAAAATGGATGGTGAAGGCCAGGAGAGCAAAGGAATGCTCACTCAGGAGAGGAAATAAATGCTTTAGCTGGTCCAGGGCCCTGGGTTCCAGCCCTGGCACCCAAGAGGAACACCATGGTTGTAGTGGTGCTGTGCTGCTGCTCTTGTTTCTGTGTCTCTTTCTTCCTCTCTCTAAGTGAAAGAATCGGGTAGGGAGCAATAGAAATTCCTAAAGCCACTCGAGTGGAAACAGCCAGTGAGCACATCAACAGATGCCATCGTTTTTACTCTTCAGGGAAATACAAGTCAGAGCTGTTGAGTCATTTGTTTGGGTCCTCTCTTTCTGATACCAGACCACACACACTACTCTCACTCACTCTCTCTCTCTCTTCCTCGCTCTCAAAACATTAGCCTGGTTGTTGCTTCAGGAGCAGTGGCTGTGTCTCTCATTCTTTCTCCATCTTTTACCCTCTACTTAAAAATAAAAGAAAGATAATGGTCACCAGGAGTGGTGGAGTAATGCAGGCACCAAGCCTCTGGATGAACCCTCCTAGCAAAAAAAAAAAAAAGTATCCCTAACAATTAATACAATTAGCACTAATACAATTTTAATTGCTATTTGTAGTTGACTTAAAGTAATAATAGCAAACCCTTAAGTTAACATAGCACATTCTTATGAGAAGTGACTTTTCCAAAACAAACAAATAAGCCTGTAGGGGCTAGCATGTTTTTTTTTTCACATGTTGGCAAATCCTTTTAATCAGACATGTCTGATTCTGTTTCCATTGTAGAAAACTTCACTGAATATTCATAAGAGGGTGAGAATGAAAAAGGAAACAATGACAGAACATTATTACACCTAGTTTTTTAATTTTATTTTTACTCACTTATATTTTTTATTTGATAGGACAGAGAGAAATTGAGAAGGGGGAGGTAGAGAGGGAGAGAGAAAGAGAGATGCCCTGCAGTTGGGAAGTGGGACTGAACCCCAATCCTTGCACATAGTGTGTGTGTGTGTGTGTGTGTGCACAACTGGGTATGCCAGTGTGCCACCACTGGCCCCTTACACCCAGTTTTTTTGTTTTGGAAGCATTGACAAAACCATAGGATAAGAGGGGTGCAACTTTGCATAATTCTTACCACCAGAACTCCGTATCCCATCCCCTCCTCTGATAGCTTTCCTATTCTTTAACCCTTTGGGAGTATGGACCAAGGTCATTGTGGGATGCAGAAGGTCTGGCTTCTGTAATGGCTTCCTTGCTGAACATGGGTGTTGACATCAATCCATACTCCCAGCCTGTCTCTCTCTTTCTCTAAAAGGGAAGAGCTCTGGGGAAGCAGAGCTCCTGGACACACCGGTGGGGTTGTCTGTCCAGAGAAGTCTGGTCAGCATCCTGCTAGCATCTGGAACCTGGTGGTTGAAAAGAGAGTTAACATACAAAGCCAAACAAATTGTTGACTAAGCATGGACCTAAGGGCTGGAATAGTGCAGATGAAGATTTGGGGGGTCCTCCATTTTGCATATAGCTAGTAGGCATATTGTAGTTAAATTCCAAAGGGCCTGTGGCTATACTGGTTTTTTTTTTTGGTTTTTTTGTTTTGTTTTCTTTTCTTTTCTTTTTCTCCTGAGCCTGAAATTTTATATGCCAGTGGATCCAAGTTATTGTCTGGGGAGATGATGTCAAGGCTGAAAAAAGGACCAAAAGCTGGATCAGGGAAGAGAGTAGCTCCCTAATATGGGAAAGGTGTATAAATATTGTTGACTGTAAACCCCATCGATTTGATGTGATCTGGGGCTCATAATTAGCTTAGAAGCCTGTGTGACCTCTGCATCCCTGTAGATCTGAGCTCACATTCTGTGGTCATGAGTAGGAACATTCCAGGCTGCCCCAGTATCGACCCATCTTCCTCAGGTGTAGCACAGAGTACGTTGTCCATCCTCCCGTTGGAGGATGGAACATTCTTTACCATTGTTGATCCAAATTGAGGTCAAAGATCCTATGGGGGCCCACAAAGGGGTCTACTTTGTTGTTCCTGATAGAGATGACCAGTAACAATGGAGAGAGGGATTTATTCAAGTTCTAGGCCCATCAAGGCCACCTAGGATTTTCATTGAGGCTTCAAGCTTGTGGGATTCTATCACCATGGCCAGATTTGTTTTTAATTTTTTGATTTGTTTACTATTGGATAGAGACAAAGTGATATTGAGAGAGGGGGGAGATAGAGAGGAAGAGAGTCAGAGAGAAACTGAAAGCCGGCTTCACCACTCATGAAACATTCCCCCTGCAGGTGGGGACCAGGGGCTTGAACCTGGGCCCTCGTGCACTGTGCACTTAACCAGGTACACCACTGCCCAATCCCAGATTGTATTTAGAGAACGAGAAGTAGAGGAGAGAAAGACTGAGAGGGAGATAGAGGGAAACAGAGAAAGGAGAAGAGACACCACAGTGCTGCTCCATTGCTCCTGGAGCTCAGCAGTGGGTGACACACACTGCTCTGGCAATTCTAGACCTTCTCTGGAGCCTCTGGAAGATGCCAGCTATCTGTATGTCTACCTGGAGCCCTGCCCCCTTTAGACAAAAGGGAAAAGGGGAAGAACTTGCAGAGGGATCCCCAAAACACAGCTCCAGAGGCCAAGGAGTTTAGACTGGCTTCCTTGTACCCATGTGAGGTCTGGTACCTTGGCAAAGGGTGTTTGGTCTCAAGTCTGCATGCAGGCCTGCCCTCTCTTAGCACATGGGCTGCACTAGACCCATCCTGGTCACCACCTTATAGCCACCCCTTCCTCCCTCTGCTCACAGCACATGGGAGAGAGTCTGTGCATCCATGGTGAGATCAACAACACTGTGAAAAGCCACACTCCCTCTAGCCAGGTGAGAATGAAAACAGTGCAGGGATCATAATGGCCAAAAGTTGAATCAGCCCCTGTATCCTTTTTTAAAAAAATTCTGAAGGGGCTTGGCTATGGCACACCTGGTATGTTATCATGCTCAGGACCTGGTTCAAGCCCAAGATACCCACCTGCAGGAGGAAAGCTTCACAAATGGTGGAGCAGTGCTGCAGGTCTCTCTCTGTTTCTCCTTTCTCTCCCCTCTATCTCCCTTTTCCCTCTTGTTATTATTTTTTAATGTTTATTTATTTCCTTTTTGTTGCCCTTCCTGTTTTTTTCATTGTTGTTGTAGTTATTATTATTGTTGATGTCATCCTTATTGGATAGGACAGAGAGAGAAGTAGAGAGAGGAGGGGAAGACAGAGAGGGGGAGAGAAAGACAGACACCTGCAAACCTGCTTCACGGCCTGTGAAGTGACTTGCCTGCAGGTAGGGAGCCAGGGGTTCGAACTGGGATCCTTATGATGGTCCTTGCACTTGGTGCCACGTGTGCTTAACCCACTGCACTACCGCCCAACTCATTATTATTAGTTTAACCAGAGCACTGTTAATCTCTGGCTTATGGTGTTGCAGGGCATTGAACCTGAGACTTCAGAGCAAGCCTCACACATGAGAGTCTCTTTGCATAATCATTATACTATCTACCCCCTTTTCCCTCTTGATTTCTCTATCTCTATTCAATAATATAAAAATAAATAAATAAATAAATAAATAAATGAAAATTTTTAAAAATCAAAAGATGAGAGGGAATGGTAGGGGAAAAAATTAAGCAAATGACCTCTGTTATGCTTGTAGTCCAGGTTCAATAAAAGTCCCCACTGTATTGGAAAAATCTTTGTTGCTAGGTATCTCTCTCTCACTGCCTATCTGAAAAAGTCAGCCCAGAGATGTGAATCCCTGAGACTTGAATAATCATTAGTAATCATGTGGTGCGTTTACACCATAGAATACCATTGTGCAATAAAAAGGAAGAAACTGTTGATGCCTGCAGCAACATGGGTCATACTGCAGTGAGACTGGTTAAAAGAAAAATAAAAGAAGAAAAAAAAAATCAGGGAGTCAGGCAGTAGCACAGTGGATTAAGTGCATGTGGTACAAAGTGCAAGGACCCCAGTAAAGATCCTGGTTTGAGCCTCAGCTCCCCACCTGCAGGGGGACCATTTCATAGGCTGTGTAGCAGGTCTGCAGGTGTCTATCTTTCTCTCCCCCTCTCTATCTTCCCCTCCTCTCTCCATTTCTCTCTGTTCTATCCAATAGGACAACATCAATAACAACTACAACAATAAAACAAGGGCAACAAAAGGGAATATATAAATAAATATTTTAAAAAAACAATCACTGTGACCATGAATATTGTTCAGCTGGTAGAGCACAGGGCTTGCATGCCTGAAGCTCCCAGTTGGATTCCTGTTGCTATGTGTGCCTGAGTGGTGCTCTGGCTTCTCTCTCTCTCTCTCTCTCTCTCTCTGTCTCTTTCTCAACCTCTCTCTCTCTCTCTCTCTCTTTATCCCTCTCTCTCCCTCCCTCCCTCCTTCCCTCATCCCTCCCTCCCCTTATTTCTCTTTCTCTCTCATGCAAATTTCTGTCATTGAGATAAGTCATCTTTTTCTTGAACTTCAGTCCAAGGTCACATTTTGTACGACTCCACTGATAGACAACTTTTGAAATGACATAAGCTGAGAAGTAGAACTTAGTATAGTGGGTGGCCAGGTTTAGGAACAAGGCAAGGAGTAGGAAGAGAGAAAGAGGGGCTATAGAAGGGCCACAAGATCCAGGGAGAAATTATACCAGGTAGAGTGCCTACCTTGCTATGCACACAAGCCAAGTTCAAACCTTTAAACCCTGGTGCCACATGAGAGCTGCTATGGCAACAGAGGAAGCTTCTGTGCTATGGTGTGTGTGTGTGTGTGTGTGTGTGTGTGTGTGTGTGTGTGTGTGTGTGTGTGTGTGTGTGTGTGAACAGAACCCTGAGTAGTGAAATCATAAATGTATGAGGCTCCAGTTCTATCAATGGGAGGAAGGACTGTAGAAAGGAGGGGCAGGGGGATGGCATTCTAACTATAGAGAACTCCTTGCCTGTCTTGATTGTAAGGAGTAGATATACAATTTGTGCCAGTGACATAATCATGTAGCACATGACACACACATAGTGAGGGAGGGGGAAAGGGAGGGAGATGGAGACAGAGACAGAGAGACAGGAGTGAAACTGTGGAATCTAACGTTTATGGGTTGTATCAACATCAGAATCTTGACAGTGACAGTATATTACACCTTTGCAAAATGTCACCATTGTGGAATTCAGGCTAAGGTTTCTCTGTATTGTCTCACAGAACTCTCTGAAGAGCTCAGTGATTTCAGCCCTAAGAACTTCAGTTGAACTGTGAAAGCTATTTCGAATAACATCTTAGACAAATGGTGATAGGTGCAGCTGAGTGCCCTGGTTGGTCTCAGTTTCTCTCTTCTTCTTCCTCAGGAGGAGTGTCTAGAATCTGGTAGGAATGATTCCCACACTGGTTTTTGGACTTTAGTCACTCCAGTATCTGCCTGTATGAAGCATATTGTGTGCAGAGTTTTGTTTTTTTGTTTTTTAACTTGGTGTACCTTGTACACTCATATGTCACATAATATGCACATTGTCACTTAGTATCAGGACTGGTGCTGAGACAGGTCTCCTCTGGCAGCTCTGTTATCTGTGTGTCCACTCCAGAATGTGACTATACAAGCCTCAGTGGCATGGCCTCTGCTAAGTCACCATTTTAGATGCATTGCATTGTGGGCAAGGTTTCAGTAGTGCAGGAATGTCTTACTGGGACCTTCCTGTTGTTTCTGTTTCACATGCCTGCCAGCAGAGCTTTTTGCACTCCTGCTCCTGGGTTCGTCTGTCTGCAGGCTTTTTTTTTTTTCTTTATTTTTTAATTTTATTTATAAATAGGAAACACTGACAAAACCATAGGATAAGAGGGTACAAATCCACACAATTCCCACCACCAGATCTCCATATCCTGTCCCATCCCCTGATAGCTTCCCTATTCTTTAACCCTTTGGGAGTATGGACCCAAGGTCATTGTGGGATGCAGAAGGTGGAAGGTCTGGCTTCTGTAATGGCTTCCTTGCTGAACATGGGTGTTGACAGGTCAATCTATAACCCCAGCTTGTCTCTCTCTTTCCCTAATGGGGCAGGGTTCTGGGGAATTGAGCTCCCGGACGCACTGGTAGGGTTGTCTGTCCAGGGAAGTCTGGTCGGCATCATGCTATCATCTGGAACCTGGTGGTTGAAAAGAGAGTTAACATACAAAGCCAAACAAATTGTTGACCAAGCATGGACCTAAAGGCTGGAATAGTGCAGATGAAGAGTTGGGAGGGGGTCCTCCATTTTGTAGACAGCTAGTAGCCATATTTTAGTTATATTCCAAAGGACCTGTGGCTATACTAGTTGGGTTTTTTTTTTTCCCTGAGCCTGAAATCTGATATGTAGGTAAATCCAAGTTATAGTCTGGGGAGATGATGTAATGACTGGAAAAAAGACCAGAAAGCTAGATCAGGGAAGAGAGTAGCACTCTAATATGGGAAAAGTGTATTAATATTGTTGACTATAAACCCCATCGGTTTGATTTGATCTGGGGCCCATATTCAGCTTAGGATCCTATGTGACCTCTGCATCCCTGTAGATCTGAGCTCACATTCTGAGGTCATGAGTAGGAACATTCCAAGCTGCCCCAATATTGATCCATCTTCCTCAGGTGTAGCAGAGTACGTTGTCCATCCTCCCTTTGGAGGATGGAACATTCTTTACCATTGTTGATTCAAGTTGAGGGCAAGGTCCTATGGGGGCCCCCAAAGGGGTCTATTGTGTTGCTCCTGATAGAGATCACCGGTAACAATGGAGAGAGGGATTTATTCTAGGTCTAAGCCCATCATGTCTGTTTGGGAATCTCAGGACTCCCCAACTAGGGCCCCAGCTAATGGGGTGGCCTGATAGTGACTAAAAAGTCGTCGTTAAAGTATGCCAGCCCCTTGCCCTTATTCAGCTTTTGCTGTCTGCAGGCTTTGAGGTGAACTGCACTTCGATGCAGCATCCTACCTTGTACCTTGTGTAAGCATTCACCTAGGCTGTGGCCTATAAGCCACAGGACTGGCATAGTGGCAGGCCATGTGCATCTTTAGTCCTACTAAGCATGACCAGGCTTCCTTCCAAAACCCAGCTGTGCCTCCTTCTCCAGGCAGTCTACCTGGCTGTCTGAGTCTCCGCCACATGGTAGTGTTAGACTTGCTCATTACTGCCAGCATGTTAGGTGGGGATTAGTTTCATCCTGACTGGTTCTCCTTGGCTGCTTTTCCCAGGGAGCATGGCTAAGATGCCCACACCTTCTCTCCTCAACTAGGCTGGGGGCCTTCAGTCATATATGCCTGGTGTGCTATAGGGCCTTGAGATTTATTGAATGAATAAACGAACATAAAAATAACAATCCTGCATGTTTTCCCTTGGGGATCATGATTGTTTTTTTTTCTTCCTGTCTTTTCTTTTTAAATATTCATTTGTCTGTTAATGAGGGAGAGGCAGAGAGAAAGAAGGGGGGTGAGGGGAGAGAGTGAGCACCAGTGCATCACTCTGGCACATAGGATGCTGAGGAATTGAACTTAGGACATCAGGCCTGAGAAAAATTCAAGACTTTATTCACTGTACCACATCTGGAATCCTCAGGCCTGAGAAAAATTCAAGACTTTATTCACTGTACCACATCTGAGATCCTCTTCCTTTCCTTCTTACCATCTAATCCTCGACTTATGAAAAATAGCATCTTTGTTGAAAAATAATTCACACATCATATAGTTGCTCGTTCTGAACATGTGTTCAGTGATCTTTGGTGCATTCACAGAATTGTGGAACTCCTACTACAATCTATTTTAGAATATTTTTATCATCCCCTGCCCCAAAAGAAACATCTCTACCCATCACCTTCTTCCAGAATTCTAGCTTCACACTATGCAGCCTCCAGTCCCTTTCTGTCTGTGATTTCCTCTCCTGGACATTTCCTACACTCCTCTGTAGTTATAATCCACCACTTAGCACAGTGCTGCCAAGGTTGGTCCACACTGCAGTGCACACCCAAGCTCCATTTCTTTCTGCAGCTGAGGATTCTGTTGTATGGACAGGCTACATTTTGCTTGACTGTTCTTTGGTTAAATGGACCTTGGGCTTGTTTTTATGTTTTCATCCTCATGAGAAGTCTGCCATGGACACCCATGAACAAGTTTCTGTGCTAACATCTGTCTTGTTTTTCTTGGGCCAAACCCTTGCTGAAGGTCTGCGGGATGCCACCATAGCTCTGTCTTACCTGAGGCGAGGTGACCACCAGGCTGTTTCCAGGTGGCCGTAGCAGCTTACATGCCTACCAGCCTGGGAGTTTCAGTTATGCCCTGCCAACACTTATTATTCTCTATCTTTTCTAATATGGTTAAGTCTTGGACTTCTGAATCAGGCAGTTTAGATTAGAATCTCAGCTTCGTTGTCTAGTAGCTGGGAGATAATAACTAATGTTTACCTCCTCTTTTCCTCTGTAAAACAGACTCAGTGTATCCATTTCTCAGGAAAATGCTGAGATTTTTAAAAAATTTTTTATTTGTGAAAAGGAAACATTGACTAAATCATAGGATAAGAGGGGTACAACTCCACACAATTCCCACCACCAGAACTCTGTATCCCATCCCCACCCCTGATAGCTTTCCTATTCTTTATCCCTCTGGAAGTATGGACCAAGGATCATTATGGGGTGCAGAAGGTAGAAGGTCTGGCTTCTGTAATTGCTTCTCCACTGAACATGGGCATTGACAGGTCGATCCATATTCCCAGCCTGCCTCTCTCTTTCTCTTGTGGGGAAGGGCTCTGGGGAAGCAGACTTCCAGGACACATTGGTGGGATTGTCTGTCCAGGGAAGTCTGGTCGGCATCATGCTAGCATCTAGAACCTGGTGGTTGAAAAGAGAGTTAAAATACAAAGCCAAACAAATTGTTGACCAAGCATGGACCTAAAGGCTGGAATAGTGCATATGAAGATTTGGGGAGTATTCCATTTTGTAGATAGCTAGTAGGCATAGTTTAGTTATATTCCAAAGGGGCTGAGCATTTTTTTAATAGGCTGGAGAAAGCCATGGACTCGCTAAATTATTAGCACCACTTTGGATGCCTTAGGCTTTTCTTGGGTCACAGTAGCAGGAACAACTTATGTTCTTGGCCTCCTTTTATTTATTCCACACAGTATTTCCCAATTTCTGCCAGGGATATTCCAGAAGTTTCCTAGACATTCTCTGGACACCTTGGTTCTCTTGGCTCTAAGCTAACTTGGGAGGGTAACATCCAGAGCTCTGTCTTTCATGAATCCATAAAGCTCAGGGCATGTGCCAGAACAATCCCACTGCTCCCCTGGCCCCCTGAGTCCCTGGGACTGCCAGCCTGGCTCTTCTTCCCTGGTAGCAGCCCATAAGGCCCCTCCAAGGGCAGAGGGCAGACTCAACCAAAGCAGGCTCCCATCAGGAATCCTCAGGCTTTGTCTGAACTGCTCAGGTTGATTTAAACCAGTCTTTGTCCCCCTTTCCCTTTGCAAGAGTCCTATTTCATGCCACCATTTCTGCAACAAATGTACGGTCTGCACACCCAGATGTCTCATAGTGTATGATGGTTGTTAGCTGCCTGCTGCTATTGCTCTTTGTAGAGGATTCTGGCTCTAGGGGACTAGGCTTCATTGAGGAACCACAGAGAACAGAGAACTCAGTGACTCAGGGCCTGGGGGAAGGAGCTTGGGGATGACCTTCCCAGAGGGGTAATTGGCAATTAGAATCACTGTGGCTTACAGATAAGGTGACTTCACTAAGGTGATGGTTGACCTGAGTAGTCCCAGGATGTGTACAAAGGCACAGGCCCTCGTGTTTAGTCAGCTGTAAGTTGGGCGCCATGTTGATTCTGCTCGTTCTTCCTCTCTCTGCCCATCTGATTTCTCAGATGTGTGGTCCTCTTCTTTCTCTCTGTCCAAGGCCACTGCATCCATCTGTTCATTATTCCTCTGACACTCTACCCCTAGTCTCCCACACCTGAGGGTTCCTCCTCCAGCCTGGGGCTCCATTCCACAAATAGGCCCTGGTACATTCTGCCTTCACTTTTCTGGCTTCCCTTTGGCTGAGGATAAGGCCCCTCTGCTTGTCCTCTCCCTGCCTCCCTCAAATTTGAGGTCCTCTCTGCTTCTTGGCTGTTTGGATAGGTTGGTTCCTCTATCTGCCCTCTCCTCTCTGGGTTCTCCAAGTTTAAAGATCTTCCTTTGTTCCTATAAGTAGACTCACATGTTTTTTTTATTTTTATTAGTGATTTAATAATAATCAACAATGTCAGATAACAGGGGTACAATTCTATACAGTTCCCACTAACAGAATTCTGTGTTCCATCCCCTCCATTGGGAGCTTCCTTATTGTTTATTCCCTCTCTGAGAGTATAGAGCAAAATTCTTTTTTGCAGAAGGTGGAGGTCTGGCTTCTGTAATTGCTTCTCTGCTGGACATGAATATTGGCAGGCCAATCTATAACCCCAGCCTGTTTCTATCTTTCCCTAGTTTGCTAGAGCTCTGGGAAGGTGAGGTTCCAGGACACACTGGTGATACCATTTGCCTGAGGAGGTGAAGATGGCATAATGGTAGTGTCTACAACTTGGTGGATGAAAGGTGGTAAGATATCAATGAAGATAAAGTGTTTAGTAAATAGGAACCCCAAAATAGGAATGGATCAGATGAAACTAGGGGTCTTCATGTGTGAAGAAGCTAGGAAGTCTATTTTAGGTATGATTCATGTGGCTCATGACTTGAGCAAATTTTGCCTGAACCCGACAGCTAACATACAAGTGAATTGAAAGCATTATCTAGGAAGATGGTGTCAGAGTTATGAATAGGACTAGAAAGCTGTATTAGGACAGAGTGTAGCTCCCAAATATGAGGAAAGTATGTAAATAGCATTAACTGTTAACCCCATCGATCTGACTCAGAGCTCATATATATTCATATTTAGCACAGCAGCCTGTGTAACCTCTGAGTCCCTGTCAGCCAAAGCTTGCAGTCTATGGTCACAGCTGGGAACACTCTAGGCTGTAGTCATTTCAGGATTGGTCTTCTTTGAACGGCAGAGTAGATTGGCCCAACATCCCTTCAGAGGGTGGGGTAGACTTTATGTTTTCACCTGATTTTTCTTCTGCTCCTCCTCCTCCTCCCTACTCCTCCTCTTTTTCCTCTTCTTTGAGACAGAGAAAGCCAAAAGAGAGAGACTATAGCATTGCGGCTCCCTTCAATGCAGTGGTGACTGGACTTGAACCTGGATTTGAACATACAGCAAAGCAGCACACTACCCAAGCGAGCTATTTTGACAGTCCAGTGTGCCCTTCCATGTAACAGAGCTTTGACTCATGATAACTGCCAAGAAATTTCCACTTTTCATCATGTTTGAATCCTCTCTTCTTTTTGAATCATCATTTACCCTATGTTTCCCTAACCCTTATCATCACAACTCCAAGGTACAGAAGACATTCATTCATCCCAGTTTATAGCCAGGAACAAAGAGACTCCAAGAGGACAAAGATGGTTCTAGGCTCCTACACAGCAGTGAAGGAGGGTGGAACTAAGCTGATGAGACTATGCCACCATGGGACAGACTACCTGGCATTGCCCCCGGGGGTAGGGATGAGTGACTTGAGGTTGATAAATTACCTTTAAACAGATAGTATGTTAAAAACGAACTTCAGAAAATAAGAGTACTCGAGGAACTCGTTCCATTATCAATCCTTCTAGCCTTGTTCTCTTGAAATAATGAATAGTTAGGACTGAGTATAGGGTTTATACTGGGAGAAAGTTTAAGGAACCACATTCCAGGAGGAGGGAGATCTGAGGGCCTTGTACCACTCCCTGCTCCAACATCCAGCTCCTGGATTCTCAGCTTTCCCCCACCTACACTCATCTAAAAGATTACTCCCTCTGGAGGCTGAGAAGTTGATCTAAATGATATACATTGTCTTCCCTTTGCAGATTCAAGCAACAGTAAATCCCTTTATACAAAAGCTGATGTAGCAGGACCTGGCTTTCTGTGCCCTGGGCAGTGGGCTCTCTTCTGGTTTCGTGGGTATACTTGACTTCTCTAAAGGCCCAGGAGCTAAGCCAGGTCTGCTAGGCCCAAAGATCCCTTCCTGGACCACTGGCCTCAATGATGCTGTTGGAAATACAAACCTCCTGCTCATAGATGGTAGAACATCAAGGGGCCAAGTTTAAGATGGCCTTAGAGATAGGCTCAGCTGTGTCAGGAAAAATCAGATTTCCTCCAGTGAACCATCCCCAGTAAGGCCATTCTGTATAATATCAGAGAACTGTATAGGCCATGAGAGCATCCTTTGGGCATCCTCACTGCTACACTGACTACACCAGCTCTGACAGTCAAGGAGAATGTACCTAGAACGTGAGTCAGCTGTTCTGCCTGAGGCAGTGTTCCCAAATGCTACTATGACATGGACATAAATAATTCTTGGCAGGCACACATTTCAGAGGCTATGATTGTGCCTGAAGAAATAGCTTTATCCCATCTCACCCCTTGGCCTTGACTTGAAACATTCTATTGAGTGATCAGTCTGGAATTGAGGAGTATCCCTGTGTCAGCTGAGCCAAAATTGGGGGTAGGGTGGGTGGGGTGGCAGCAGTAGTGGTTTTTCTGCCTGCCCCCACCCCTCAGTGGCATCCAGTATAGCTACACTGTGAGGAGTGTACTTGGAAGACCTGGCCTCCCTCACTCCAATCTGTGACCTTGGGTGAACTTGGAATGCCCTGGCCTGTTCTGGATTAGTTCTGGTGCTAAACCTCCAGTGGTCCTTTAGCTCTGATGTGGCACCAAGGAGTGTGCTGGATTCTGACTAGATTATTTCCCATTTCATGAGTAGAAAATCAGCTAGTATCATAAGACCCAAGTCCACTCAAGCTGTTTCCACTGACATCGTGCAGCTGTGATCTCTGAAACACCCAGAGAAAGGGAGTCAATGCAGCATGCCTGAATTCCACTGTCTCAGAAGGGCTGTAAAAAATATACTCATCCTTCCCTGTCCACCTGTGGGTTCCTAAGTCTCCTCCAATCCACTGGTTCTCAGACCTACTCACTCACTAGAGTCTCCTGGAGGGCATGTCAACATTAGACAGTGCTGTGACCCAGGAGGTGGCTCAGTGGGTTGAGTGCTGGACTTGTATGCATGGGGTCCTGAGTTTGATCCTGGGTGTGATTTGTGCCTCGGTGATTCTTTGGCAACCTCCCATCATAAGTCAAAAGAAACTTTTTTTTTAATTTATGTAAGAGAAGAGAAATAATATAGTGATTCTGCAAAGTACCTTCATGCCTAAAGCTCTGAGGTCCAAGGTTCAACCCCCAGCACCACCATAAGCCATTGCTGAGCAGGGCTCTGGTGAAAACTAAGTCATTCTTAATAAATGCAAATACGTGTAAAGCCCTGATTGCTGGGCTACATACCCAGTCCCGATTCCCTCAGTCCAGGAGGGAACATAGCAGCATGTGCATTCATTTCCTTCAGCATCCACAGGAGAACACTTTGTGGCTCTCACAGTCCAGCGGTACTGGGGACCCTGGCCCCAATGAAAGCCCAGAAGAAGAGTCTAGTTTTAGCATGAGTCATTTCTCACTTCTCTCATGAAGGCAGTCACAGGTGGCAGCCCCAGGGCCAGTCTGCAGCAATAGGGCCCTGCCAGCACTTCCAGAAGGCCTCTCCTAGGCTCCCTTCCAGCCCATGGGGATAAAAAGCTGCTTCCTGTAGCACAAGGTCACTACAAACTCCAAGAAACTCAGGAGCATGAAGCTCCTCTCTCACCTTGTGACCCATTGAAAAGTACTGTCCCTGCTGGCAAGTTGCTTATGAGTGGATCAACAAAATGCC
Organism: Erinaceus europaeus; assembly: GCF_950295315.1. NCBI lineage: Eukaryota > Metazoa > Chordata > Mammalia > Eulipotyphla > Erinaceidae > Erinaceus > Erinaceus europaeus. The sequence continues at coordinate 54,926,956 of NC_080178.1, read as the reverse complement.
ATTACTGAATGGCCTAGGCAGAAGGCTTGCTTTGTTTGTGGAGTTTGTGGAGGAGTCTTGGAGTTCAAGGCCAGAGTGCAGGGGGTCAGCTCCCCCTGAGGCCTCTCCTGTCTGCCTTAGAGACAGCGGCCTCCTGGCTGCATCTTTGTCTGTTCTTTCCTGAGTCATACTGTCCTCATCTCTTCTTATCAGGACCAGTATGTGGCCCAGAACATGACACCATGGATAAAGTACTGGACCCTCATACATGAGGTCCTGAGTTTTGTCCTCAGTACTACATGTGCCAGAGTGACGCTTTGATTCTCTCTTCTTCTCTTTCTCCCTTATGTTAAGAAATGAACAAATCTTTGAAAAATAAAGAAGGATCAGTTACATTGGATTGGGGTCTGCATAAAATGGCCTCAATTTACCTAGATCACTTCTTCTAGGTGCTCACCTCCAAATACAGCCCCATCAGAGTGTCTGGGAGTCTGGGGTGACAGCATCAGCATCTGACCCTAGAGGGGACATGTTCACCCCTCATGGTGCTTCTCAGTGCCACCTGATTGACAGCTGGCTATGTGACTATGGAGAATTCCTCTCACCCAGCACTGTTCTCTTTGTCATGACTCAACCTGTAATACCCTATCTGCAGGGGGAAGGCTTCATGAGTGGTAAAGCAGGGCTGCAGATGTCTCTCTGTCTGTCTCCCTCTCTATATCCCCTTCCCCTCTAAATTTCTGTCTGTCTCTGTCCAATAATAAATTAATAAAAATTAATAAAAAAGTATTTAATAAAAAAATTTTAAAAGAGTTTCAGGTAGGCACATATAACTTTCGTAGTATGTGTGGTGTAGAACTATACCCTGGAATCTTATAATCTTGTAACTCACAATTAATCACAAATAAAAAATTAAAATAAAATAAAAAATAAGAGTTGGAACTCCCTTTCTCTTCTCCTCTCTATACCTTCTTCCCTCTCAATTTCTTTCTTTCTCTAAGTTAAAGAAAAAAAGTTTTTTTTGAGTTGGAGGCTTGTTGCCTTCAAATTTAAGTGACAGAGCCAGGACTTGAACCCTGATCTTTCTGAAGCCAAATTTATGTGCTTAGCTGCTGCACTGCTCTCAAATGAGAACCACGGCATGAAAATAAAACAGAGTGAAAGATCTTTGATGTGATGTAGAGAGTGTGTGTAAAGAGTCAGAGGAAGATATAAAATGCACTATTACTCTAATCATATAAGTGTGTGTGTGTGTGTGTGTGTGTGTGTGTGTGTGTGTGTGTGTACATGCACAAGCTTGGGCATTAGAGAGAAAGTGGGGGAGAGAACAGGCTGATTCAGTGGTGATTTTTGGATGGTATGACTGCCTTTTGATGTTTTCCATAATATCTAGAACAGGTTTACAGGTTCTTTTTACATCAAGGGTAAATGGATTTTTTGAAAGCAGAAACAGAGAACAAGGATTTGAAATGAGCTAAACCTGGGAGACACTCCCCCCCCCCCACCACTACCACCCAGCATCTGGAGCTGCTGCCCATGTCTGGATCCTTTTGGACTGGATCCTTTTGTACCTGATTGGGGTCTATTTTTGAAGCGCCCTGTGCCAGCATCCCCAGAGACAGTGCTTGATGAACTTCCTTGAATAACCCCTGCTATTTTTAGAGGTGCAAAGGAAAGCACCCAAGGAGAGCAGGGGGAGAGGAAGAGGGCTTGGCTTCTTGGGGTCCTGGGTGGGGTCTCTCTCGCTCTCCCTCTGCCTCAGCCTCCCCAACCCACCTAGCCTTGGACATGTCGTGGCTTCCACTTTGCCAGGGAGCAGATGCAAGAGCTCTCAAATAATGACAGGGAGGCAGTGTGAACAGACCCCTCTCCCCATTCAGGGTGCTCTTGGGTGGTGGTGGGGGCAAAGTGGGTTGTGTGGATTCACCACATTTATTTCCTCTTTAGCAGAGCTCCTAGAGATAAGCCTGGGATGATCCCCTTCAGTTGGGGGCTGGCTGGCTGTAGCTCAGAGACGTCAGATGTGCTCTCAGGTCACATAACTTGTACAAGTGGCTGAAGGAGAGCTTGAACATGATCATGGCAGCCCTGTTGTTTCTGACCAACAGCCACAGCTAAGCCAGTCCCATCTCCAGTTCCCACATCCATCACTGTTCAGGTCTTCCATGTTCTGTCCCCTCTTGTCACCTTGGTTTCCTAGTTCACCTTTCAGATGTTACTGCTATTGTTACCTCCTCCTAAAGGGCTTCTCTGATGTCCCCAGGTAAGCCTGGCCTCACTTCCTCAAGGGTGACTGTGCCTCTTCTATAGGAGCCCCCTCAAGCCCTGAGGGTAGGTGGACCCTTCCCCCAGGGCCCAGTCCTGCTCAGCTCCAGGCAGGATGTAGGCACACAAGAGACACTTGTCTAGTCCATGTGAGAGCACCATAGATACCACTGGGGAGATTTCTATGGGTGTTAGAGCAATGGTGCAGTGTCCCTCCTTAATTTATGTCTCTCCTTCACTTCCTCCTTTCTCAAAAATAAATAACTAATGAGGGAAGGTGATAGTTCATTCAGTAGACAGCACTTTTCACCACATGTGAGAGCAGCATCTGGGCCACCAGTCACCTCATGGGAGCACCATGCAAAAAGAAGGCTTCTCTAGCAGTTGAGCTGTCTGTCTTCTCTCTCTCTTTCCCTCCCTCTCCCTCTCTCTTCCATCCTTTCCTTCCCTCTCTATCTTTCAACCCCTATCTGGAAGAATAAAAAGAGAAAAGGAAAGGAAAGGAAAGGAAAGGAAAGGAAAGGAAAGGAAAGGAAAGGAAAGGGAGGGAGGAAGGGAGGAAGGAAGGAAGGAAGGAAGGAAGGAAGGAAGGAAGGAAGGAAGAAAAGCTCACTGGAAGATGTCAGAGCTATAGTCAGAGCCAAACCCTGGTGGAAAAAAAAATGGGTGAGTGGTGATTATCTGGATAGATTGGATAAGTGGATGGATGGATGGATGGATGGATGGATGGATGGATGGATGGATGGATGGAATGTTGGATGGATGGATGAAAAATTTCATCAAGAAGGCTATTCAGTGGTATGCACCTGTCATAAGCTGGCTTTACCCTCCCCAAAGAAATGCATTAAAAATAATGTAGGGTGGTAGAAAAGGTCCAGTTGGAGGGACCTTGTGAGGAACATCCTGGGGGAAGCCTGATACTGGTGGCTGAGAAACAAAGAGCCCCCCGCCCCTGCTGTAGGTTCCCCAACTCCTTCTTTCCTGCCTGAGCCACCCAGGCATAGACTCTGCACAGGAAGTCTTTTTTTAAACTGCAATTATAATTAAACCTGCTCAGCAACAGGGAAAAAAAAATCCTTTCGCATCCCTCCCTTATGTGAATTGTTTCCATTGTTCTCAGATTCCTCCTAGGCCCTTCTCCAGTGAGCTGTTTCTGTCTGCAGGACTGGTCTGGCCCAGATCTTCTGGATGCTTGGGGGGAGGAGGGGAACTAGCATTTCATAGTCTGGCAGTCATTCATTCATTCATTCATTCACCCATATGAAAAGTATCAACAGGCTCTGGATCAGGTCCCTGGGAGTCCTGTGGAAAAGAACGACTTTTGGAGAATAAGAATTCCAAAGGAAGGGAGGGGTGGCACACCTGGTTGAGAGCACATGTTACAATACGTAAGGACCCAGTTTCAAGCCCCCCACTCCCCATCTGCAAGGAAGCTTCATGAATGGTGAAGCAGGTCTGCAAGTGTCTTTCTGTCTCTTTTCCTCTCTATACATCCCCCTTCCTTCTCAATTTCTGGCTGTCTATATTCAATAGATAAATAAATAGATATTTAAAAAATTAAGAAATTCCAAAGAAGGGCAAGAAGAGAAAAGAGCCAGATAGTTGTCATGGGTAGATAGGTACTTACTAAGCACCAAGCACACTAACATCTGTCAGCTTCTGGTGGCTGAGGCATAGGCCCTCCCTCCACCCACTTCAGATCAGGGAAGCTGAACCAGAAGGTGCAGTCAGTGCCCACAGCAGCTGAACTGGGAGCTGAGAAGGGGCTGAAGGGGCAGATGCCTGTCTAGCTGAAAACCTGAGCATCTGTGTGAGTGCCCTGGTGAGAAAAGTGAGAACCACAGGCTCTTCCCTCCTAGGTAGCAGGTCACAGAGAAGGGAGAGACCACATGCACAGGGAAGGTTCTGAAAGGTTGCCCAGAGGGAAGCACCATTTTAGCTGGCTAGAAATCGCTGGCTCTCATCCCTGCTGGGTAGAGGGTAGGTATCCTCTAGGGCAATAAGGAACTAAGGAAGCCCCTGCCCACAGTGGCATCTCCTCTGCCCCTCAGTGGCCTGGAGGGATACTAGATGGTCTGACAGAGTTGAGAATTCCAGGACTCACCCCAGCTCACCAAGGCTGCTGCCTACACACTCCCAGGCCTGACTTCCATTATTCACACCCACCATGAAGCCCAGTCAGTATCAGTCTTTGCTCTCCTTCTCATCAAGCAACACCCATTTCTGCAATAATTTCTGGAGGTCCTGCAGCTCCTTGTGTGGGCATAACTGACCCAGGCCTGCCTCTGGACTTCAGGGGCCACTCACTCCAGGAATGGGGAGTTCCTCAGTATTGCAAGATGTTCTGGTGATTAAGGTGCCTATGTTGGAGTGTGGAGGCTGAGGCCTGGGAGTGGAGAAGAGGCTGGATCCTACTCTCAGGTCCTTTGATCAAGAGAGCAAGTATGTGTGTGGGGGGCGGGGGGTAGCACACTGGGTAAAGTGCACATGGTGTGAAGTACAAGGACCAGCATCAGGATCCTGGTTCCAGCTCCTGACTCCCTACCTGCAAAGAGATCACTTCATGGGTGGTGAAGCAGGTCTGCAGGTGTTTATCTTTCTCTCCCCCTCTGTGTCTTCCCCTCCTCTCTTGGTTTCTCTGTATCCTATCCAACAACAGCAACAACAATAACAAAATGGAACAAATGGCCACCAGGAGCCTGTGTGTCTGCACCTGCTTGGTGTTGGGGTGCCCCAGACTGGACTCCCCTTCTCCCCTTCTCAGTTGTGCTGAATGGCTCTTTTTCCAGGTGTGAATTGAGCCACAAGGAACCCAAATAACTTGGTCCAGGATTTCTAGTTAGGAGCATGAAGGCTTTGCATTCCATCCCAAAGTATGTACCTACAGGAAGTCATGTGAGCAGTGCCTTGGCTGGTTGACTAGTGACTAGTGTTACTCCCCTGGCAGTGGCCTTGGGCAGGCAAGGCAGGTCCCTCACTGTAGGTCCTTTGCAGTGGAGACAGTGGCAGTACGATTTGTGGGAAGGAGCCGTGCGGATCATTTTCCAGGAGCTCTCAGAAATCACTAGCACTCCCTGCACTACACACTCAGCACCATGATGACAGAGTTCTCTGCATCTTTTCAGGGATGCCTGTTACTCCCTTAGTCCAGCCTGGAGCATCTGTGGACAGAGCACTGCCCAGCTGGTCCTGCCTGGCCTTTTCCCTCCTCATCTTCAAACACCTCACTTCTCCCTCTTCTGCAGCTCTGTCCCCCATCCCTTGTTTCTTCTTTCCACTGCAGCCACTGGTTCACCTCTCCTGCAGTTTCCCCACTACCAGTGGGGACTACAGACTTGAACCCAGGTCCTTGCACATTATTGTATGTGTGCTTAACTGAGTGCACCACTGTCTGTCTCCCTCCACCCTCTCTTCTTCTTTTTCTTCTTCTTCTTCTTCTTCTTCTTCTCCTTCTCCTTCTCCTTCTCCTTCTCCTTCTCCTTCTCCTTCTCCTTCTCCTTCTCCTTCTCCTTCTCCTTCTCCTTCTCCTTCTCCTTCTCCTTCTCCTTCTCCTTCTTCTTCTTCTTCTTCTTCTTCTTCTTCTTCTTCTTCTTCTTCTTCTTCTTCTTCACATCTCCCCATCTTTCTCTGATCCTTCCCCTCTCTCTCCTTCCTCCCTTCTTTTGTTTGTTTTTGGTTTTGCCTCCAGGGTTAGCAGTGGGTTCAATGCCAGCCCTATACTGCTCCTGGTGGTCATTTTTTTGTCTATTTCATTGAGAAGGACAGAGAGGGGACTAGAAATCAATAGAGAAAGATAGACACCTGCAGACCTGCTTTGCCACTTGCAAAACTTCCCCCTGTAAGTGAAGAGCCAGAGGCTCAAACCCTGATCCTTCTGTGGGTACTTAGTCTTTGCACTATGTGCACTTAACCAGTATGCCACCACCCAGTCCCCTTCCTCCTCCCTCCTGCCCACTCTCTTCCATCTTCTCTGGTACACCAGGATTCTATGGAAACCCTCCATCCCAAGGCTTTAGAAATGGGGTTCTGTGACCCGTGGAATCTGTGTTTGATGTGAAAGCTTCCTGGACTGGAGTCCCGCACTGCCCCTGAGCAAGCAGCCTTTTCCTAGAGACAAAAGTTTCACAGCTTTGGCACAGTGCTCAGACTTCTTTTCTTGGTCTCACACCCCTTGTCAGGCCTTCTTCCCCAGTTCCTCACTTCTTGAACTGCCCAAACAGGTGAGAGTCACAGTTTAGTTATAATTGACTCAAAAAAAAGAAAGAAAAGTGCAGTAATAGGAGATTAGGTGTGCAGAAGCCCTCTGTGAAGGGAGCTCCCCACCCCTGACATGGGGAGGGGGTGTATCCCACCAGTCCTGGGGCAGTTGGGCGAGTACTCAGCATACAGGGGTGGGGGAGCTACATAGAAGGGACTTTCCATCCCTCCCAGTGGACTTGGAGACACTGCTTTTTGCAGATGAAAAAATGATTATGTGTCTTGCCAAAGGGTCCAGAAAATGATACTGCAGCCTGGTTGGCTAAGCCAACAGAATGTGCTGTCTAGTCAGTTCTGGAAGCTCTGCGCCCTAGTAGAGGTTACTCCAAAGGGCTTCTCTCCTGAGCTTGTACAGGGCTGTGAGCTTCCTTTGCCCCCCCCATGACCATCTATTCTCTGTGTCTCTTATCTCCTCTTCTTCAAAGAACACGGCCCCCTACTGAAGCCCCCTCAAACACACACACACACACACACACACACACACACACACACACTGTATCTACCTCACTATTGCTTTTTAAATTTTTTTCTTTATTGTGGGATTGTTTTACAATCAACAGTAAATACAATAGTTTGTACATGTACAACATTTCTCAGTTATCCACACAACAATACAACCCCCACTAGGTCCTCTGCCATCCTAATCCAGGACCTGAACTCTCCCCCACCCCCACCCCCCGGAGTCTTTTACTTTGGTGAGATACACCAACTCCAGTCCAAGTTCTGCTTAGTGTTTCTCTTCTGATCTTGCTTTTCAACTTCTGCCTGAGAGTGAGATCATCCCATATTCATCCTTCTGTTTCTGACTTATTTCACTTAACATGATTTCTTCAAGCTCCATCCAAGATCAGCTGGAAATAGTGAAGTCACCATATTTTACAGCTAAGTAGTATTCCATTGTGTATATATACCACAACCAACTTGCTCAGCCACTCATGTGTTGTTGGACACCTGGGTTGCTGCCAGGTTTTGGCTATTACAAATTGTGCTGCTAAGAACATAGGTATACACAAATCTTTTTGGATGGGTGTGTTGGGTTCCTTAGGATATATCCCCAGGAGAGGAGTTGCAAGGTCATAGGGTAGGTCCATTTCTAGCCTTCTGAGAGTTCTCCAGACTGCTCTCCATAGGGGTTGGACCACTTTACATTCTCACCAGCAGTTCACTGCTGCTTTAAAGACTGAATACCAAATAAGGCCATGTTCTGAGGTGTTGGGGATTATACATTAAGCCTGTATGCTCAGTCCACCCTTGGCACATCAGGTGGCATCTCCCTGTGCCCTCCTGCCAGAGCAGGCAGAACTGTGGGAAGGGATAGGGCCCAGAGCCCAGTGGTCACCGACTATCCCCTTTAAAATTTGGGCCTAATTCAAACCATTGTTTCCAGCAACTATTTAGGAAGCACTGCCTGGCTGAGCAGACCCACAGTGGATTGTTAAGGGATACCTAAGGGCTGGGAGGAGCAGTGGGCGCTGCAACAGGAAGAGGACAAGTGGCCAGACAAGAGCTATTTCATCTCAGCACAGCACTCACTCTCCTTAGTCCCATCTATACAATGAGGGTAATACACTGGTTTCAGGGTCATACTACTGTAAGGGTTTAGAGAGCACAGCAGGTGGAGCCTGGTGATGGCTCACCTGGTAGAGCATAAATATTACCATGTGGGAAGACCTGGGTTCAAGACTCTGGCTCCCGCCTGTGGGTGGTGTGATTGTTCATGAGATATGAAACTCTTGCTCTCTCTACATCTATATCTGCCTTTTTCCTTCTCTTCCTTTCCCCCCCCCAAAAAAAAAAAAGCCTGCTGCAAACAGTTCAACTGCAAACAGCCCAGACAATAGCCTCGGTGAAAAAAGAAGGAAGGAAGGAAGGAAGGAAGGAAGGAAGGAAGGAAGGAAGGAAGGAAGGAAGGGGTAAAAAAGGAAAGAGAATGAAAAGAGAGGCTATAGGAGGGGAAGGGAGGGGAGGAAAGGGAAGGAAAAAAAGGAAAATGACAGGTGTGTTTTATTACAAGACTCCATAGATGCCTTGGAGGGTTGGAGAGATGCTCAGGGCACCCATCTCCTTTCTGGTACCCAGATCATCTCCTGAACCACAACTGCCAACCTAGAACCCAAGGCTGTCACTTGCTTAGCCAACTAGACACTTGAGCCTTGGCATGGTGATAGTATTTAGTGCAAGTGTGGAAATACAGTTAAGACAGTGTAACATTGTATTTGCAGCTAGAGAGCTCTGGATTCAAACCTAGGTCTGTTGTCTTGCCTTGGCTAAATTGCCTCATTTCTCCAAGGCTCATATTTAAAAGTGAGTTAAGAAATGCATGTTTGGAAAGATTGCATTGGGGCAGTAAAATTAAATTGTCAACATGTGTAAAGTACCACCTCAGTCACTAGAAGTGCCAGAAAAGGTGCTTCAGCCTAGTGGTTGTTCTATAGACCTCTTATCCCTCTCCTCCTCCTTCTTCTTTTCCTCTTCCTCTTTCTTCCCCTCCTCTTCCACCATCTTCCCCTTCTCCTCTTTCTCCTTCCTATTCCCTTCCTGCTGCTCCTTCATCATGAATATAACCTTCTTGGCGGTTGTTTCTAGAAAGCTTGTGAAACTATATCAAGAAGATTTGTGAGGAAGAAAAGAGTTTCTGCAGTGGTTATTTTCTCCCACTCCCCCCTCAAGCCCCACCAAAGCCAACATGCTTCTCCCAGGGATTATTAAGGCCTTTGTCCCATCCGAATAGACATGGGCAGCTGCTCTCCAAGTCATATATTCCATTGCTTGTGGTGAATCTGCTTGGTGTGGAAAATCCCACGCTGATGGCCTCCCTCTGGCTCCAAGGGTCACGTGACCCCATGCCAAGTGCAGTGTCAAAACTGGTCAGTCACTGAAGCAGAGCCAGTTAACTTATCAGGCACCACACTGGGTTTGAAGCTAGAAGCTTCTTCTGTGTCACTTTCCAAAGTCAGGGGCCAAAGACTAAGGGACTTATATTTTTCACTTTAAATAAATGGCTAGATTGGTTTAGCCAGAAAATAAAACATAATCTGCATGTGTCCTTCGTATCTTACTGTAGGATCCTTAGTAATTTCTTAAAATTAATCTTTTAAGTTGTGTAAAAAGATCCATTGGATAATGTCACCATTTGAATCAATTTTAGGCATACAGTTCACTGGCATCAACCATATTTTCACTGTTTGACAGCCACTGGAAGTGATAAAAAAAGGTGTCATCGTCTTCTCCCTCTCCTCCTTCTCCTTTTCCTGCTCGTGCTCCTTCTCCTCCTTCTCCTTCTCATCCTCCTTCTGCTCCTATGTTCCATGCATAGGTGGAACCCTGTTTGTCTTACAAACTGAGATTCCAGTCCCAGTAAAGAAACCCTGCAACTTCAGTCCTGCCCTCAGATCCTGGCAATCACCACTCTGCTTTCTGTCTCTATGGTCCACAACTCAGGTGGATACCTATATGATCTGCTCTCTGCGACTAGCTTGTGTCACTCAGAAGAATACCCTAACCTGTGAGATGTGGATATGGAACTATTCTAGCATCCTTTGTGGAGAGACTACCCTTGCTCTATTGTATTGTCTTTGCTCCTGTATCAGTTGGCTGTATTTATATGAGCCTATTTTGGGACTCTTTGTTCTACTGATCTATTTGCCTGTTCTCCCACCAATGCTACCTTGTGGTGCTTACTATAGATTTGCAATAAATCTTGAGGTCAGGCAGTGTCAGTACTGTGACTTTGTTCTTACTCCATATTGGACTGATGAGGCTGGGTCTTTTGCCTCTACACAGGAAACCTTAGAATTTGTTTGTTGATTCCTGCAAAATTAATTGTTGGCATATTTATTGATATTGTTGACTCTAGAGATCAAATTGGGGGGAAAGTAGCATTAATGATAGTTAAGTTTTCCTATTCATGACATTGACTGTCTCTTCATTTATTTAGTTATTTGGTTTCATTTACCAGAGCTCTGTGGTTTTCCTGATATAGATCTTGTAAGTGCTTTTTGAAAAATTATACCTGTGTTTTATTTATTTATTTTTAGAGTTACAAATGTTAGTGACAATGTGTTCTTAGTTTCTTATTCCATTTATTCATTGCTAGTATATAAGAAAACAATTATTTTTTGTCTATTAACTCATGTCCTTAATCCCTGAAGTTATTTTTGTCTTGGGTCTTTTATATTTTCTACCTCAACACATTACCTATGAGAAGTTGTAGTTTTTTTCTTATGCAATTTATATGCATTTTCCTTTTCATACCTTGTCTTGTTGCATTATGTAGGATTTCTAGCATGATCTTGAAAGGTAATGGTGAGGAAGGTACATTTTTACCTAGTGCCTGATCTTAAAGTTGTTGAGTTCCTCATCATTGAACTTGATGTTTGGTACAGGGCCTCTGCATGTTCTGTATTGAGTGGAAGAAGTTCCCTTCAATTCAGAGTTTCCTGAGAGTCTGTTATCGTGAATGGCCACTGGCTTTTTGTCAGATGCTCATCTGTTGATAAGATGATGTGACTTTCTTTTCCCTGTTGATGTGCTGGATTCCCTTAATGATCTTCTTAAATTTTTAACCAACATCTCATACCTGGACCAAGTCTCAGTTGGGGTGAATAATTCTTCCCACGCACTGTTAGATTTGATTAACTAATATTTTGTTAACTGTTTTTTTATCTGTGTTCCTGAGCAATATTCAACAATGGATTTCTTTTCCTTGTAGTTTTTTTTCCTGGTTTGGGCATCAGGGGAACCAACTATAGCCTCAAAGACTGAGTTAGGTAGTATTCTCTGCTTCTTTCTTCTAAAATAGCTGCTAGAGAACTGGTGTAAATGTTTGGTAGAACATACTACTGAATCTATCTGGGTCTGGTCCTATCTGTCTTGTAAATTTACTAAGTATTGATTCAATTTTCTTAATAAGTGTAAGCTTATTCAGATGGTCTCTTGGCCCTGTTTGTGTTTATATGTGACATTATAAAATTATTAAACCATCCTAGATTATTAAAAGCAAAGCCATAATGAAGCATAGCCATGAATCACCACCACAGCTACTGTTTATTCAGTGTCCCTGCGGGTCTGCAAACTTGTGAGGCTTGCTTATTATTCTCACTCTCCCTCTCTCCCTCGACCATGCTGGATTCAAGGAGATCATGCTTATAAAGCCCTGAGATATAGTCCATGTTAAGGGGACTGAGGGCCAACCATTTTAAGCACCTGCCAAAATCTTTGCTGTGCTGATGTTCACATGATCCTTGTCTTTGCATCATCACTGTAACAACTGTTCCGCTCTGCCATGTAGCAGGATGGCAGCCAGAGACAACACGGGAGCAGATGTGCATCATAGTGTGCCAATAAAACTTTATTGACAAAGACAGGGTTGGCAGCAGCTTGCAGACCTCTAAGTTAAAACTATTGCCCCTGCTCTGTCAAGACCAATTTCTTCCCAGGGGAGGGCCTGCCCACAGCCTGAGCACTTGCAAACATTGTGAGATGGGTGGGGTGGGCAGGGAGGAAGACAAGATGAGGTACAGGAAAGCTGCTTCTAAACTGTGCCAAGCCTACCACACCATCATTATTGTTGTCATTAGTACCAGAACATTTTTCCAGAGAAAGGCAGTGACTTTCTTCTGTTCATCTGATTTGCTGTGCAGGAAAGTGTGACAGCCTCTGCTGTTCAGCATTGTTTAGGCTTGCCCTTTGGAAGCAAGACTCTTCTCTTTCTCTAAGTTTTTATCAAAATGTTATTTAATTTATTTACTTGATAGATACAGAGGGAAGGGGAAATAGAGAAGAAGAGAGACACCTGTAACTCTCCTTTAATGCTTGTGAAACTCCCCCCTCCCACAGGTGGTGGCTGGGGACTTAAATCTGGCTCATTGCACATGATAGCAGGTGTGCTTTACCAATGAGCTGCAATCAGGACTTTTCTTGAAATTTTGGAGCTGCATAATCAGGGGCATTATCAGCTTCTTGGGGGAGGGTTTACCCACCACAGACTTTTCCCATTTCCTGCTGTGTGCCAGGCACTATGCTAGGCACTGCATGATGGTGTAGGGGGCATAGAATTGAATGAGAGGCAGCCTGCACCCTACAAAGGGTTCCAGTCAGACTCTCCTCCCTCCTCCACCCTTCCCACACTTTATGCTGAGCCCAGTGGCCATTGCTTGGCCCTCTTGGCATCAGCAGGATCTCAGGAGTGAGTCCCCTGAGTGTCCTCCATCTAAGCAGATGGGCCGCATGGCTTCTGTCTCGATTTGCAGTGTGTTCTTGCTTTGTCCCTTCTGCTGCCTCCTCCAGTCTCATGCCTCTAAGCTATTAGTGCCATGTGGGTCCAGCCCCTGAACCCCTTCTGTTGTTCTACGACTCTTTGGGAATCCCATTTGGTGCCATGCTTTAAATTCATCTCCAGGAAGGTGACTATACCAGCCATGGCCCTGACCTCCAGATGCACCTGCCCAGCAAGAATAACTCTTCTCTCATAGGTCAGGAGGTGTCACAATGAATACAGCATTGAAGCTAAGAGCAGGACGTCCTGAGTTCAATCCCCAGCATTTCATATATCAGAGTGATGCTCTGCTTCTGCCTGACATGCCCCCTCCCATCTCATTAACAAATAAATGCAACAGAAAAAAACACTCTTATCAAACTCTCCCAAACCCACTGCCTGATGTTCTCCTATCCCTCCTCCCTGGTCTTGTGTGGAGGCTCCATTCTTCCTGTTTGACTTGGGCTAATTGCCAGAGATTTTCCTTGCCTCCACTTCTTCTCTCACGCTCCATATTTCACAGCTAAGCCATCTGGGACTATCTGCAGTTCTGCCTGGAGACTACACACACTCTAGGGCACCACCCACCACCCTCACACCGCCAGCCCATCCTGTCACTCCCTGTCAGGGCTGTTGCATGGTGCCCCAACTTCTCTGCTCCTCCAGCCTGCTCACACCCCTCGCAGAGGAAAAGTCATGTCTTTATAATGTCTATTCATAATATATATGTGTTTTTTTAAATATTTATTTGTTTGTTTTCCCTTTTGTTGCCCTTGTTTTTGTTTTATTGTTGTTGTAGTTATTACTGTCGTTATTGATGTCGTCATTGTTGGATAAGAGGGAGAAGTAGAGAGAGGAAGGGAAGACAGAGAAAAGGAGAGAAAGATAGACACCTGCAGACCTGCTTCACCGCCTGTGAAGCAATTCCCCTTCAGGTGGGGAGCGGGGGGCTCGAACCGGGATCCTTACACCGGTCCTTGCGCTTTGTGCCAGGTGTGCTTAACCCGCTGCACTACCACCTGACTCGTGTGTGTGTGTGTGTGTGTGTGTGTGTGTGTGTGTGTGTGTGTGTGTGTGTGTGTGTGTTTGGTGGAGTAAGTATCACTAAGCTAGAGGAGGAATAACTAAGCCATTATTTGTCATTCTGGAATTGAGCCAGCACCCTCTCACATGCAAGTCCTGTGCACTCTTGCTGTGCTGTCTCCCAGCCCTGTGTAGCTGGCATTTGTCTCCACTGAATGTGTCCTATTTCTTTTCATCTGACCTCTCTGCCTTCAACTCTACAAAGTTGAAGTTTTGTCTGATTCTGAAGTTTTCCCCTAATTCTGGAGCAAAACCTGCAGGTGTTCTAGGAACCTTTCTGGAGAAAACAACACAGAAAAATTGCTTGGAGGAGTGCTGGAAGCAGCTGACCAGGTAGAGCACACTCTTTGTCATGTGCCCAGAGCTGGGTTCAAGCCCCTGACCACCCCATGAGAACACCTGCACAGGGGAAGCTTGGCACATTGGAGCGATGCTGTGGTATCTCTCTGTCCCTCTCCTTCTCTTTTCCCCTCTCCCTTTCCCTCTCCCTCTCCCTGACTCTCCCTGTTCCCCTCCCTCCCTTCCTCTATCTAAAAAGTAACAGTAAAGCCCACTGCAGGCATGGAGTCCCAGCAATAACCCTTGTGGTGAATAAATAAATACAAATGCCAGCAGGAGCTCAGTCAGCAATACAGTGATTCTGTGTAGGCCTCTGGGTGCTGCAGATCCTGAAATCATGGGCATGGGGGTGGGGCTACATCCACAACCTAGTTTGCATCAAAGCATACTCCTTTTATTTATTTATGGTCTGTGTGCCCATGGTCCTCTGAGGGGAAGTCCCCTTGTTGGGAAAACCCCTGATGTTTAAAGCATTGAAAGTCAATACTGTATATTATGAGTGGCTGTCTGTGGGTTGGAAGCAGGTGGGTTACAAGGTGTTACATCTGATTGTTAAGCAGGTGAGACTGGCCTGGCTGTGGGGGCAGCCAGTCCGCAGCTGAGGCTGGAGCAGGGTGATGGTGAAGGGTGTAGGCTGTGTGCGTAGGAAGTCCAGGAAATTCAGCAAAGTCCATTTCCTCTCCCCTCCTTTAGGGGTCAGCATCATTAGCTCAGAGCAAATGCTCCTCCTCTTTCTCTCTCCATCCCTCTCTCTCCTTCTCTGTCTCTCATTTCTATATAAAAAAAAAACTAAAGGGGGGCAGGTAGTGGCACATCTGGTTGAGTACACAGGTGACCATGTACAAGGACCCAGATTCAGGCGAGACCCCACTCCCCACCTGCAGAGGGAAACCCTCACTAGAGGTGAAGCAGGTCTTTCTCCCACCCTTTCAATTTCTTTCTAACCTATAAAACAAAAGAAAAATAAAGGGGGAATGACAACTGGGAGCAGTAGATTTGCCATACAAACACAAAGCCCCAGCAATAACCTTGGTGACAAAAAAAAAAAAGAAAGAAAGAAGAGAAGAGAAGAGAAGAGAAGAAAAGAAAAGAAAAGAAAAGAAAAGAAAAGAAAAGAAAAGAAAAGAAAAGAAAAGAAAAGAAGAAATACTATCCCTCCCACCTCAGAAATGGTGGAGTTGTACAGACACCAATTTTGAGCAATAACCCTAAAGGCAAAAAAGAAAGAAAGAAAGAAAGAAAGAAAGAAAGAAAGAAAGAAAGAAAGAGAAAAAAAGAAAGAGAAAAGAAAGAATGAAAGGAAAGAGAAGAAAGAAAATTTCCATTTCCTCTCCCGTCCTATAGAGACCGAGGCTAACTGTGTGCCCAGCCCCTAGCTTCCCTTCGTGGGTGAATATAATGAACATGGGCTTGTTTGCACTATGAAGATTATCATATTATTATTGTTTTTGTTGCTAAGTATACACTTTCTGGCAGTCACTACTGCTACTGAGTCCTGTATCAACATGCCCAGGTAGACTATGAAAATACATGCAGCCTCTTTTTAGCTAATTAGCCGCCTGGAGTCTTTGGAGAAAGGAGGCAGAGTAAGAATGAAGGAGTAAATAATTGGGTGTCAAATAATTAAAAGTGCTGTAGAGTATGAATGCCTTTCAAATCATCTTTTTGTTTAATTGGGTTTGGAGCAGGACTGGCTTGGAAAGTCTCTCAGTGAACATGGCAGTGACTGATGGGCAGGTGGTTATTAATAGCGTGGAGTGGATCTGCCAGGAACAGATCAAGTATGCCACAGAGAGAGCAGCCAGGAAGGGCTGCAAGGGGTCTGGGCAATAGGCTCTGATTGGGGCGCATCTGATTTCTTGACGGGAGCGGGTGGGCACTGCCCGAGCTGGGGCTATGGAGGCAGATGCCCAGACTGCCTCTCGATGTTGTGAAATGTTAGCCATCTCTAATGAGGCCCGGAGACATCCCTTAAATGGCAGGCCCTGGGCAGTACATGCAGCAAGGAGCTTACAGTGGAGGCTTCCTAACCCAGATGGCAAGATCATCTCTTACACTGACTGAGCCGGGTGACTCTTTTGGGAGAAAAAAATATGCTGATTGTCGTGTTTTTCTCATTAAAGTTAAATATTTACTTTTTTTTTGCAACTTTTCTGACTGGGGATGTACCACACATGCCAGAATGATGCTCTGACTGTCTCTTTGGCATGAAGAAATAGATACACCTCTAAAAGAGAAAAACTTAGAAACTACAAAGAGCTCAGTGGCAGAAAATAGAGTATCTGTGAATACAGTACCTTGAAAGAAACTTGGTTGCTCTTGCTTATCTGTGCATACACACGCATATTCACCTCCCTCTAATTTGTAAAGCCAGGCCCATGCTCCACATTAATTTTGGAGACGTGCTTTTCTCACTTAGCCACACAGAGCATCCAGCTTGATGTTCACCTAGAAATGAAGTCCAGTGCTTTTGTCAGGCTGCATAGTGTTTTGCTACAGGGGATGCCTGAGTTGTTTATATGTGTCCTGTGTTAGACAGTGGAGTTGTCACTGCTGTTTCCTCTTTGTCTGCTCAGGATTGCAGAGTGTACCCAGGGCTGCCTGTCAGTCCACTGCCCTGTCTCTCCCAGCCCTGGTGATAGCACTCACTCCATACAGGTGCACTCACCCAGACACTTCTCTACAAACAGATGTTTAGGGTTGATTGAGTAGCTCACTTAGATAGTGTGCTGCTTTGCCATGTGTGCAACCCAGGTTCAAACCCAGCCAGGAACACATGGAAGAAAACTTTGGTGCTGTGGTCTCTTTCAGTCTCTGCCTCTCTGTCTAAAAAAAGAGGGGGGAAAGGAGATGTCTATATAAAGCCATGGATGTATTAGGATACCTTCTGGAATTCTTAGAACTTATGGACTATTGGGATCCAACCTTCTTTTTACATATATTTGAGAAACCAACCTCCAGATGCTCAATGTTAAGTAACCTTCAGTGCTAGGTAATAGCAGGCTGGACAACCCAGAAAGTCCTTCTGAACTCAAACCATCTGGGACATTTGCTGGAGAATTAATGACAAAAGAAAAGAAAGAGGGTCTTAAGAGCTCTGGTTTGAGCCCTGACACCCCATGAGAGGTTCTGTGTCACCAGAGGAAGCTCTGGTACTGTAGTATCTCTCTTGTCTCCTTTGGTGTGTCTCAATATGAATGAAGAAGTGACCCAAGAAGGGCAAAATCAGGCATAAACCAGGTCCCAGGTCCCAGGCACCAGGTCCACAAAAAAAAGGAGGAGGAGGAGGAGGAGGAGGAGGAGGAGGAGGAGGAGGAGGACGACGAGGACGACGAGGAGAAGAAGAAGAAGAAGAAGAAGAAGGAGAAGGAGAAGGAGAAGGAGAAGAAAAGAAGAAGAAGAAGAAGAAGAAGAAGAAGAAGAAGAAGAAGAAGAAGAAGAAGAAGAAGGAGAAGGAGAAGGAGAAGGAGAAGGAGAAGGAGAAGGAGAAGGAGAAGAAGGAGAAGGAAGAAAGAAAAAAAAGAAGTAAATAGAGAGATAAAAGAAAGAATTAGAGAAAGAAAAACAAAAGAAACTGTTGCATTTATTTTTTTCAAACAAAGACATAGGAGACAGGGAGAGTGCCTATCCAGTAGAGCTGTGCTTGAAGCTCTGGGTTCTAACATCCCGTGAGAGCACCATGTACTGCACCAAAAGGAGCCAATGCATGACGGTGTGGTGCTGTGTCTACACTCTCTTTCCCTCCCTCCCTCTTGCCTCTCTCTTCATCTCCCTGGGGTTGCGGTATCCGGCATGTCTGAGGTCCCAGCATTGCATAAATAAGTTTACACAGATAATGTTGACGAGAATTGCCTAGTATTCACTGAGGTCCTGGCATTTGCAGATGGGGCTGGCAGTAGGGCCTGAGTCAGGGGCTTCTCGGTAAGTGCAACAGGGTTAGGGTGGGCCAGAAAGGCTGACAAAGTGCCCTGCAATAGCTTGTACTATGGTATAGCCACAGCAGGAGGCAGCCACCAACTGAGTCACAACCTTGCAGGGATGGGAGCTAAGAACCTGGTGGATCTTATGTAACTCACCTCCCCCCTGAAGCCTCATGTAGCTCATTTGAAGAGACACTGCTATGACTCTTGGTGGGAAGGCGGGGGGCTTAAAAAACAGGAGAGAAGGGATTCTGGTAAGCTGTCAGTGGGCTCTGAGTTCCCAGAGTGCAGATTGCTTTGGTTTGGGCTTTCTGGTTCCCTGGAAGGCTGCATTTTCTCATCAGCTCAAGTGAAACCCCTCGCCACCTTCTCCCTGAGAAACCTGGGCTTCTGGGCAGAAGGGATAGCATTCCCACAGGATTCATTCCTGGAGAGTCTTGAGGTCAGTTCTGCTGCTCCATCTGTGCTTCCTAGTCATCGTGAGTCCCCTATGGTCCCAGCTGTCTTCTCTAGCCCCAGGTCTTTCTTCCCTGAACCTACTGGTGACTCAGCTACAGGCACCCAGCAATGACTTCTCCCCTTTCTCAAGGGAGGCACCAGGTCTTTGTGGGAGTTCAACAAACTGCATCCCCAACACACACACACATACACGCCTCCTGAACCAATTGAGAAATAAACACAGGGTGGCAGACTGGAGCCAGAATGCCGTGGTGATTGCTGGCGATGACTACTTTGGCTTGGGAGAGAGCCAGGTTACCTTGATAAGTGTCCCTGGGATGCAGAGGACTGACCCCCAGGCAGTGCTGGGCTGCGCAGAGGCAGAACCCCGTGACTGTGCTTACTAGGTTACATCTGGCCAGTACAGACAGGTGAGCAAAAGAAGTCATCAAGCTTTTGAAAAATATCCATGTATTCTAAGATAGAAACTGAACTGAGCACCACTGCCCCAGCATTTGGCGTGCCAGGGACTGGACTTGGGGCCTCCCAAGTGAAAGTTCTGTGCTCTACCCTCTGAGATACCTCCCTGCTCTTAGCTTTATTTCTTCTTGGTGCAGTAGATGGCTGCTGGAGGGAGGGAAGTAGCATAATGGTCATGCAAAAAAAGACTTTCATGCCTGAGGCGCCAAAGAGAAAGAAGGGAGGGAGGGAGGAGGAAAGAGGCTGCTAGAAGCAAGAGTGGCTATCTATTTAGGGGCACTTACCTGGCTGCCTGTGGGTAGTGAACTTGAAGGACAGGTAGCTGGGAGACAGTTTACAAGGGCCTTGCTGCTGTCCAGGGGAAGAAGTGCTGAAGTGCAGGTGAAGTCACAGCTGAGAGTAAACATGGGCAAGGGGCTGTGACTGCTGGTAGGAGTTGGCTGAAGAAGAATCCAGGGTGACCTGTGTTTCCTTTTGAGCAATGAAGTGGATTCATTCTGGAAATGAGAAGCAAGGTTGAGGTCGGCCAGCTCCTTGCTGAGGTCCCAGGGCCTGTGAGGCCTTGAGCTTGTATGTGCAGGAGTCCCCGGCACATGCCCTGTGCTGACCAGCTTTGGTCCTGCAGTCTGACTGCAGTGGGACCAGCAGTGGCTCGTGGTCAGGGGTGGCTCTGGTCATCTTTCAGGTGGTATGACCCTAGGTCTTGTAAAGAGAACGTGAGGTTGAGCTCAGATTTGCCCAGTTCACAGTCCCAGGGGCCACTTCAGCTACTGCAGCACAGCAGTGCTGGTGGCCCTGGTAGCTGGGGTTGAGAGAGGGAGCAGGCATAGAGGGCAGGGCTGGCTCCCAGCCTCCTCTTCTTTCACTGAACAGTGCGGCTGTGCTCCTTGGAGCTTTCAGGCCAGAAATAGGTCATTGTGCTCCATTTGCTAAATATATCGGCTGCAGCTCTAGATGGTAGGCCTGCCAGTGGGGTATCCACATGATGCCCTGGGGCTATTCTTAGCCAAGCAGAGAACGCACTCTCGAGGCTGTCCATGTGGGACAACGGGGAGAACGTGTCTGCGTGTCCTCTTCATCCTATGAAAGCCAGCAAGAGAGCTTACCTGGGAGGGTGTTTGCTTTGCCAGGTGCACAGGGTCAAGCCAGGCTTCCAATGCACTGGGGGGAAGCTTCTATGTTTTGTTCTCTCTCTCTACTTCTCTCTCTCTCTCTCTCAATATTTTATGTTTTGAATTGATATAGAGAAACTGAGAGGGGAGGGGGAGATAGAAAGGAAGAGATACCCTCAACACTGATGGTTTAGGAAGCTCCTACACACAAAACACACACACACACACACACACACACACACACACACGTGGGCAGCAACGGCTTGAACCAGGGTCCTTGCACATGATAACATGTACTCTAAAAGGTGTGCCACCACCTCCCCCCCTTTACTGCCTTCCCTCCTTCCTTGCTTTCTTTCCTCCTCCTCTTCTTCTTCCTTCTCTTCCTCTTCCTCCTTCTCCTCCTCATCCTTCTTCTTCTTCTTCTTCTTCTTCTTCTTCTCTCTCTCTCTCTCTCTCTCTCTCTCTCTCTCTCTCTCTCTCTCATATTTTGTTCTCCTTTTAATCAGAGTTAACCACGAGGTGAAGCCCCAGTGTTGACCAAAAAGTGAAAGCAGGTGGTTGTTATCATGGATCTTTCTCGCCCTGTATGCCTTTGAGGCCCTGAATTGCATCTCCTGACAACAGAGAGCTTCACATGTATCCAGTGTGGGCTCCTTGCAGGCCAGCCAGCTTCATGCTGGAGAAGGCCACGAGCCACCTACAGGCCTGTCATGGACCAAGGAGCACCTCCCTTCAGGAAGCATGTGCTTCCTTTTTCAGTCCTCATTCATTTGGGGGGATCAGGGTGCAGAGAGGCAGGGGATTCAGTTTTTTTGAGCACCTGCTATGTGCACACTGCCCTGCAAGCTGCCAGTCTTTGGGGACCTCTGAGTGGTCCAACTGGCTATCCTAGCATTAGCCAGTTCCATGTGTCAGCCCTGGACATGCTGCGGCAGCACTGGCCTTGGCTATGAAAGGTCCCAGCCTGAAAGCACAGCCATGTGGCCATGCCACCCCATCCCCACCCAGGGAAGGTGGGAGGGCAAGGAGGACAGGAAGCAAGTGTCCTGGCAGGAGGGTTGTTTTGGGGTCCTCATCAAGACTGTGCACTCTTGTGGGTAAGCTCCCTCCCACCACTGCTATGCTTTTACAACTGTATTGTCAGCATGGATGACAAAAATGCATCTTCGCCATTCTCTCCCAGGTGCACTCTACTGGGTGTCCGGGTTCATTTGTTTCTGTTGGGGGAGGGATAGTAGGAGGCCAGGCGATAGTATACCAAGTTAAGGGCACATGGCGTGAAGCACAAGGACTGGTGTAAGGATCCCGGCTCCCCACTGGTAGTGAAGCAGGTCTACAGGTATTTATCTTTCTCTCCCCCTCTGTCTTCCCCTGCTCCTTCCTTTTCTCTCTGTCCTATTCAACAACAGCAATGGCAACAATAGCAGTAACAACAAGGGCAACAAAATGGGAAAAATGGCCTCCAGGAGCAGTGGATTTGTGGTGCAGGCACTGAGCCCCAGTGTTACCCCTGGAGGGAGGGAGGGAGGGAGGGAGGGAGGGAGGGAGGGAGGGAGGGAGAGAGGGGGGTGGGGAAATAAAGAAATAAAAGTATGATGTTTGTTTGGTTGGTTGGTTGGTTTGGTTTTTCTCCAAAGCATGTGCTTAAAAGAAAGAATCCTTTGGAACAATTCTTTCATTTGGATGTTTCTTGAATGAATTTCAACTTCAGGATAAATACTTTTCCACTGTGTTTGTGTCATTGCTGGGTGGATAGGTGACTGTAGAGATAATTGGGGAACTGGGGAGATAACATAGTGTTTCTGCAAGAGACTTTCATGCCTGAGGCTCCCAGGTTCCAGGTTCAGTCAATCCCATAAGCCAGAGGCTCCCAGGTTCCAGGTTCAGGGAATCCCATAAGCCAGAGCTGAGCTGTACTCCAGACAATAAAAAAGATAAAAATGGGGAAGATTCTACTGGTTGGGCTTTCTGGAAGCAGGGACTTTGGAGCCGGGCCTTGGACAGCTATAGAATATTCTTGACACAGAGTGTGAGAAAGGCCTTCCCTGCAGTGGGGGGCAGGGAGGCAGTATGAGGCAGTAGGCATGGAGAGCAGCTCCTGGAGGCCAGGTGGGTAGGTACTGTGGCTCTGAGCACAGGCCAGGGAATCCACAGGCTCTGGTCTGAATCCCAGGCCTGCCCCACAGTCACTGAGTGTATGAGGCAAATTGCAGAGCTCTTCTTCATGTCTGCTCCTCTCACCTGCAAAGTGGGACTGTCCTAACACCTATGTGGGAGGTAGGGTGTGGCTGCGAAAGTTAAGTTCATGGCAAGCACCTGGCAAAGGATAGTTGATGAGGATTTTGATGGTTGTTTTATTGGAGCAACTCTGGAAATGCCAGTGTCAGCTGTAGAAGTTAAGAATGAAGCTAAGCATCTGGGGCCTGATGGTAGTGCAGAGGGTTAAGCGCACATGGCATGAAGCACAAGGATGGCCTAAGGATCCCCATTCAAGTCCACCTGCGGGGGGTCACTTCACAATGAAACAGGTCTTCAGGTGTCTTTTAAATTAATGAAGCATCTTTTAGGCCTGGGAGGGGGCACACTGATAAAGCATTTGATTCTCAATAAGGTTGGAACTGAGTTTCACCCTTGATATCAAATGTTCCAGAGTGTTGCTCTGGTTCTCTCTATCTCTGAGAAACAGAAAGAAGGGCTGGTGGAAAGAGAAATGGAGGAGGGGGAAAAGATGGAAGAAATAAAGGAAGGGTAAAGGAAGGGAGGTGGGAAGGAGAAGAAGAAAGAAGGAAAAGAAAGAGAATAAAAGAAAGGGAGGGCTAGCAGACAGCTTAATGATTCTGCAAAAGACATTCATGTCTGAGGCTCTGAGGTCCCAGGTTCATTCCCCAGCACTACCATCAGCCAGAGCTGAGAAGTGCTCTAGTCTTTCTCTCTGTATCTTTGTCTCTTTCATTAAAATAAAACAAAATAAATATTTTAAGAGAAGAAGATAGGAAAGAGGAAGAAAGCAGAAAGAAAGGGAGGCATAAGAAATCAAGAAAGAGATGGGATAAAAGAAAGGGAGAGAAAAAAAGAAGGAAAAAAAGAGGCACCAAGGCTTTAATAAAATGAGTCAAAGAAAATCTATGGAGGAAGAGGAACAGACCAGGATAGATGGGGGTCACTGGGCCCAGACAGGGGAGTCCCCAGGGATGACTAGTCTGCAGGCCTGTGACCTAGAGCAGCCCCGGCAGCTGGAGAAGCCTCTGGAATTTGCTAAGGCAGCCCCATTTATGATGGTAAAGAGCACCATGCAGGGTGGGGGGTGTCACCCCTGTGATTTGTGGGCAGTCCAGGAGGGGAGGAAATGGAGGTCTAGACAGAAGGTGGGTTTGGAATTCTCTCTGGAAAGGAAGGAAGAAAAAAAGCTGGGGTGGGAGGATAAAAGCCTTGGGAAGGCCTGTTGGAGTGGGAGTCAGGCTCAGGCAGGGGCTTCTCCCCTTCTCCATGCCTAGCCCCTGGATACAGTCAGGGGCACCCCCGCCACCCCACCAGCACATCCCAGACACCACTCAGGGTGCCTGCACAGATCTTGCCTGGGTTTTCCTGTTCTGATTGGGTTTGCAAAGCAGATGGGTCTGCAGAACCTGCCCCCAACCAAGTGACAAGTGTTGGAGGCATGGAGAAGTGAAGGACCTTGGCGTCCAAGTGGGTAACCATGGCTAACTAAGGCTTCTCCCTCCCTCCTCTCCTGAGACCTCAATTCCGCCTGAGCCATGCCACTTCATGGCTCTGTTGACAGTAAGAAGCCAGAGGAGCTGTGAAACCAGTGGAGCTGGGGAAGTGGTGTGGTAACTAGGGCTCTGGACCTAAGAGCATGAGGTCCAGAGTTCCATCCCCAGCATCACATGTGCCAGAGTGATGCTCTGTTTCTCTCTGTGTCTCTGCAATACATCTTATGCCTGCAAAATAATTCACCTGCATTGTGTGAGCCAGGTTTCAGCCTGACCCACTCTGTACTAAA
The DNA here is from genome assembly GCF_950295315.1 of Erinaceus europaeus. NCBI lineage: Eukaryota > Metazoa > Chordata > Mammalia > Eulipotyphla > Erinaceidae > Erinaceus > Erinaceus europaeus. The sequence goes on along the minus strand of NC_080178.1, from coordinate 54,902,821 downwards.
GGAAACTTCTGTACGGTGGTCTCCTCTCCCTCTCTGTCACTATCTAAAAATAAATAAATAAATCTTAGAAATAAATGAAGAAACCAAAGGAGACTGTTGGAAGTATGTAAACATTTTACAAGTGGAAGACCTAAATATCACAGCAAGCAGTATCTAGAGCCTCTCTCTCTCTCTCTCTCTCTCTCTCTCTCTCTCTCTCTCTCCCCTCCCCCACCCTCATGCCTCTGGCTCCTGTAATTCTAGTCTGGGGGGGGGGGGGGCACTAGTTTACATTGCTGAAAAACTCTGTCCCAGAAAAGGGAAGTGGAGGCACAGTGAGACTGAAAACACTCCCCTCCAGCTAGCTCATAGGCAGCAGTGGAAACTGGCCTGTTCCTCCCAAGAAGCTTGGAAGCTTGGCTGCGGTTGGCACACCCCTGGCTGTGGGCTCCAGCTCAGACAATCCCTGCCCCTGGGCCATACTCCCTGGCCACAGTGCAGTAAAGTTGGAATCAATAGCAGAAAGATAGGTTTTGATTTTTTTTTTCTTTCCAAAAGCCTCAATTGAAAGGTCTTTACAAGGAAAAAAAAAAAAAAAAAAAAAAAAAGAACCGGCTTCCAACTGACTTCTGAGTTGAATAAGAAATGATGGTAGAAATTATAAAATAACTCATAAATGAACGGGAATGTTAAGTATTTGAATGCGGGAACAGAGCCAAGGCAGCACTTAGGGGAGATTTATGACCCTAAATGCTTGTTTTAGGATAGAAGAAAAGCTGGAAGTGAGCAACTGGGCCAAGTACCTCCATGTAAGAACAGTGGGCATCATAGATAGACGCACTCACCCAGGCTGTGCAGGTATTCCCACTAGCACAGAATTCCAGCTCCGGCATGGCTGCTTCACAAGTTCTCCTCCTCCTTCTTCTTCTCCTCCTCCTCCTCCTCCTCCTCCTCCTCCTCCTCCTCCTCCTCCTCCTTTATCTCCTTTCCTTCTCCTCTTCCTCCTCCCACTTCAGCAAGAACCTGTCTCTCTGCTGGTGTGCACAGTAGGCTCAATGTCTGCCAGTTCTGTGTCTCCTATTATGTATTTTTCATGATATTTGATAGGATAGAAAAAAACTGGGGGGGGGTAGAGACAGAGAGACACAGCAACACTGCCTCATCGTTCTTGGTAATGTGTGCTCAACCAGGAGTTCCATGTCTTCTTAGAAACCAAACAGAAGAGCATTAAAGGTAGAGGATAACCTTTGTTGAGTTGTTCATCTGTCCTTTGACATATTCTTATTCTTATTCTTATTATTTATTGGATAGAGACAGAGAAATTGAGAGGAAGGGGAAGACAGAGAGGAAAAGAGACACCTGCAGCACTGCTTCACCACCCGTGAGGCTTCACCCCTGCAAGTGAGGACCAGCGCTTGAACTCAGGTCCTTGCACACGGAGACATATTGCTCAACCAGGTGTGCCACTACCTGCCCCCTGCCATGCATATATTTGATAGGACAGAGAGAAAATTGAGAGAGGAGAGGGCAATAGAGACACCTACAGCACTACTCCAATGTCTGTGAAGCCTCCCCCTTGAAAGTGGGGAACAGAGACTTGATTCTGGGTCCTCGCACATGGGAACCTGTGCACTCAGCTGGGTACACCACCACCGACCCCACATCTTTACACATTGGTTGAACTTTTGCTCTGTGTCTGTCACTGTGATCATTCCCTCAGTGCCTTTCCCTTATTCCAGTACTTGGCTTCGGCTTGGGGCCATGGCTACCACTGATCTGCCCAGCCCACGCCATCGCCCCAGCCCCACACACCCACGCTCCTGGGCTTCTCCCTGCTCCTTGTTAGATCAACGCCCTTCTCAAAAATGACTGACTTCTCTTTCATCTCTCCCAACAGGTAGACTGAAATCACCACGCGTCCAAATTAAAATTGCCTACTTCGAGGATTATTTGGAGGACTATTCTTAAAGCCTTTTAAGAAGATTTGACGAAAAGTGAGTTTACCTTTTTTTTTTTTGTATACTTCAGGGCATTTCATGATTTGAGTTAATGTTGTAGATGTGTTGATATGTTGACTTCATCTTTGTTTATTATAGTAGGGTTTTTTTTTCTCCAAGGACAGTGAGTGGGAGTCCAGGTTTCATTTAGTGCTTCTCTTCCCAAGCAGATTGGACTGTGTTGTCTTTTTAAAAAAAATTAGGGAGTTGGGCAGTAGCGCAGTGGGTTAAGCGCACGTGGCGCCAAGCACAAGGACTGGAGTAAGGATCCCGGTTCGAGTCCCTGGCTCCCCACCTGCAGGGGAGTCACTTCACAGATGGTGAAGCAGGTCTTCAGGTGTCTATCTTTCTCTCCCCCTCTCTGTCTCCCCCTCCTCTCTCGATTTCTCCCTGTCCTATCCAACAATGATGACATCAATAACAACAACAACAATAACTACAATAAAACAAGGGCAACAGAAGGGAATAAATAAATATTTTAAAATAAAATATTTGTCTATTAATTTTGATAGCACAGCAGAAATTGAGAGGGGAAGGAGAAGAAGAGAGAGGAGAGACACTTGCAGCACTGTCTTACTACTCCTGAAGGTTCCCCCTGCAGGTGGGGACCGGGAGCCTGAACCTGGCCACCCTTACAAGGCCTTCAGACAGTACAGAACAAAGAAACCAAAGCCCTGAAGTGTTCTCTGGCATCAAGTCCCAAAAAGCACAAAGCAAACCAATAGGACCAAAGTTCAGGGGAGACGGTCCCCTGGGATGTGGCAGCAAAATGAGAGGTAGCAGGAATCTTCTAGCAAGAAATACCAAGTATCTTCAGGTACTGGCTATGTTCTGACTGAAGAGAGGGCTGGTTCCATGGGTATTTTCCAGTTAGAAGACTTGATTCAACAACCCACTGTGCCATCCACCCTCTACTGGACTCAAGCTGAGTGTTAGTGATAGTCCAAGAAGTGGGTATGTAGCCCAGGGGGTTGTGTTAAGGAAGAAAAACTGCACATGGACAAGATGGCTATGGACAGCCAGCATGCCAGAACCTCACAGGAAAGCATCCTTCTTTAGATGGAAAGTCGGGTGTGTTGGGGAGTGACCAGAGAAAAAGGTGTGTACAAGAGCCAGACAGATGGTGAAGGCCCCCATGCCCTGCCTTGGAGCAGAGAGCAAGAAATGCCTGCCTACAGGCATTTCTAAAAGGCAAAAAGTTTTCTGTGGCACTTTTGTTTGGCGGGGGTCGAGGGGAGGGTGGTGGTCTTATTAAGATACTGAATTATTTAGCTAGATTGGAGGTAAAATAAGCAATGATGGAAAGATCAGCATGCTATGCCTTAAGCATAGATTGCCCGCATCCAGCTACACGGAGTGCAGGTCTGTGAGGAGGCACAAGTGCGCAGGCGAAGAGTCAAAAAAGACTGACCTGCTGCCAGGCACTTGCTTGAATAGTCTCTTGTACCCACAATCCCTTGTGAGTTTGTGTACGTCCTCATATTCTCTTGACATCAGCAGTATGCTCGTTAAGTTTATGTCCCATAATCCATTTTGCTCACCATAAGTGAACTGTGTTCCCAACACCTGCCACCTTGGAGACAGCTGCAGACACAGCCATCCTCAGTGGTACCTCCCCAAAGTCGTGTGGGGATGCTCTCTTACCATCTTCAATAGCAGCTGGCAGAGGACTGATCCCAATGGGTGGAGAGATGGAGAAGACAGAGTTCTCAATCTTGTGGTCCAGTAGGGGCCCACAGGCGAAAAATCAACACAAATTTCACTCATGCCTTGTTGTTGTAGAGCAAAATGTCAGCAGCTGTGTTCTACAGTACATCAGCCCCACATAAGAATCATGTTCTTAACAACACAAAACAGCCTTACATGAGCTGCCTTAGCCTTTCTACATCTCCATGTTGATGTCCTGTGCAATGGGCTTAGAAACAGTGCAGCCTTCATAGCCCTCTCACCCCCCCCACCCAGAGTGAGTGGTCCCTAGAAAAGACCCCCACCTGTGCTCAGCAGGCCTGTGCTCAGCACTGCTTAGATTTGCTGACTATTCCCTCCCCAGGCCTTTGGCCCAGACTAAAGCCTGGATGAGGCCCATCATATTGTACATGTAAACTCTACATTGTCTCCTGTTTTGCTTTTTCTCCAAGCCACTGATCTTCCTCTCTTGGCTTTGGGGTCCAGTCTGGCTTTCTTAAAACCATGATGATAGGAGAATGGCAAGGTGGAGGCCATGGCTTCTGACTCAGTTTCCTGGAGAACTCTTCTTGCCCACTCACTGTGGGCTCAGTGATAGACAAGCATTTGGAGGGGTTGGGAAGACCAAGAGTTGTCTAGATTGTTCCAGTTATGTCGTGCCCCCCCCCACCTTGTCCCTTTGGTCTTCAGTTTCTCTGTTCCTTCCATCACCACTTCCTGGGTGCTGGCAAGTACTCAGTCCATGGCTGAATGAATAGTGACTGACAAGCTGGCAGGGGGGATAAAAAGGTGGGCTGGTTGGGTGAATGGATTTATATTCGTCTCCTGACTTAAATTACAAAGGTGAATGAATACAAGTGTGCGTGCATTGCTCTGCTTCCACGCATGAATATTTTCAGAGAAAGGCCCAGCTCTTTTTTGGTCCAGAGAAGATGGCCATAGTCAGTGAGTTCACACACTGCCTCACCCTGGAATTTAGAAGGCCACTTTTCACTAGTCCTTCAAACCATCCAGAGAAGTGTCTAGTCTGCCTTTCTCCACCTTGCCCCCCTACAATGAGGGTCCTGTGATCAGGACTGTTTCTCTTGGAGGCTCCCTGCAGCCTCAATCGGCTTCTGTCAGGTGGTGGTGGAGAGGGAGCAGAGCTGACTTCAGGAGACAGTGCTGTGATCAGGTGCCAACTCTTGTCTACCACCTGTTAGATGATTTACTACCTGTTGGGAAGTTGAGGCAGCCTGGGCAGAGGATACAGAGCCAAGGCAGGTGGACTGTGTCCCAGCCTCATAGAGGCCAGGGACAGCTTGGACAGTGAATGCTGGGGCTCAGTCTCAAAGCCAGGTGCATACACCCAGCTGACAACATGTGGGTTGGACCTGAGGCCTGGCAGAGATCTCTTCAGTGAGCACACAGTTGGCTATTGCTGGTAAGCAAAGCCAGTCTGAGCCTTCCTTATCAGTCTCATGGCCCCCTGTTTCCAGATGTTTCCAGATGAGTAAGTGCATCTGAGTGAAGCCTGGGCAGGAGGGTGATGATGGTGATGGTCACAGTAGTCAACACCAGGATTACAGAAACCCCAGCAGGCTGGCTTATCTGGCTGCCATTTGCAGTTTTGAAGACAGAGACACCTGGACCCTATGCCTGGCAGCTCTGTCTTCCCAGACCTGGTAGACCCAGCTATAAGCTCAGTGAGCATGTGGCTTGGTTGATAGTGGAGTTCTTGCCTGTGTTCTGGGTTTGGATGGGCACCACTGCTCTGTAGAATAAAGCCATCTGGGATTCAGGCTGACACCTGACTCTGGCTCCCTGAGTTGCGTAGCTTTGTGACCATTGCTTGAACTCCACCATCTGACAGAACGTCTCTAAAAGGGGACTAGGCAAAGAGGATAACTGGATAAACAATGTGGTATGTGTAGACAAGGGACTATTAGTCAGCCTTGCAAAAGGCTGGGCATTCTGACACAAGAGTCACCATGGATGAACATTGACAGTAAGTGAAGTAAGTCGGCCACTGAAAGATCAAGGTCGTCCTTTTTATGAGCAACCTGGAAAGATATCATGTTGGATCTAGAAATCTGTAAGGAAATCAGAAGAGTAGGTTAGTTGTTCCCAGGGGCCAGGAAGAGGAACAAATGGGAGCTATTCTTCTTTCATGGGCCGAGAGTTTTACCTGTGTGTGATGAAGAGTTCTTCTTTTCTTTCCTTTCCTTTCTTTTCTTTCCTTTCTTTTCTTTTCTTTCTTTCTTTCTTTCTTTTTTGTTTTTTTTTGTCTCCAGGGTTATTGCTGGGGCATGATGCCTGCACTCTGCATCCACTGCTCCTGGAAGTCATTTTTGCCCCCTTTTTAATTTTTTTCTTTAGTTTTTATACTTATTTATTTATTTTCCCTTTTGTTGCCCTTGTTTCTCATTGTTGTTGTAGTTATTATTGTTGTTGTTATTGATGTCGTCGTTGTTAGATAGGACAGAGAGAAATGGAGAGATGAGGGGAAGACACCTGCAGACCTGCTTCACCACCTGTGAAATAACTCCGCTTCAGGTGGGGAGCCAGGGGCTCAAGCCAAGATCTTTACGCAGGTCCTTGCACTTTGCGCCACCTGTGCTTAATCCGCTGTGCTACTGCCCAACTCCCTCCATTATTTTTTTTAATTGGATAGGACAGAGAGAAATTGAGAAAGGAGGGGGAGCTATAGAGGTAGAGAAAAAGAGACAGCTTCACACCTGCTTCACCACTTGTGAAGCTCCACCCTTGCTGGTGGGCTTGAATCCAGATCCTTCCATGGTTCCTTGCACTTAGTACTATGTGTGTTTAACCCAGTGTACCACCACCTGACCCCTTTTTTATTATTTAAGTTATTTGTTTAATTGTTTATTTATGAGAAAAAAAACTAGAGTATCATTCTGGCACATGTAATACTGAGAACTAAACCCAGGACTTCATGCTGGAGAATCCAGTGGCATCACCTCCTGGGCCATAAAATAGTGTTTTGTGCTTGTTTGTTTGTTTTACCAGAGCACTGTTCAGCTCTGGCTTATGATGGCACTGGAGATTGAACCTGCAACCTCAGAGGCTCAAGCATGAAAGTCTTTTTGCAGAACCATTATACTGTCTCTCCGTCACAAACTTATTTGTTAATGAGGCAGGGGTAGAGAAGAGAGAGAAAGTCAGAGAATCACTGTGACACATGAGATCCCAAGAATTGAACTCAGGACCTCATGCTTGAGAGTCCATGGCTTTATCCACTGTGCCTCCTCCCAGGCTGCTGAATCTCCGTGTAATCACTGGGAGTTATCTACAATGAGTGTGGAGCACTGGTGCACTGAGGTAGGCATTATGTTTCCCAGTGCCAGTGGATCCCCTGGCATTCTGTGAACTGCAGGGCCAGCCAGCTCCATTGTGCACTGTGGCCCCTTTGTGTCTCTGTGTCTCAGGTCCCATGTGGCTGTCAGGCAGGTGCAGAATCCCTTCATCTTGGGATCCTGAGTCAGAATACTCTCTCTCCTCAGCCCTCTCTGGCTCCCCTGTCCTGACTGGCCTGTCTTCCAGCAGTGTCTTTGTTGATCTTGTCCCCTGACCAGTGCCTTGTCTCTGCTGGGCAGGACTTAAGCTACACTGTGTCCCATCTGAGGGCTAGAGTTCAGGAGCAGGCTGAACCTCCCTGGTGTTCAGAGTAGCCAGAGAACATTTGGCTAATTCCCCTTTCTTTGGGTTTTGTTTTCTTTATAGTTGAGATAATTCTTCAGCTGCAGCACAGAGCTCTGCCTCATTCTCAGGACGGAGAGGGGACTTCTCCAGTGCATGGTTGGAGAGCTGGGGAGCTGGGGAGCTGGAAAGCAGTTTGCAAAGCAGACTGGAGTGCTACAGGTGCAGCGAGAGCCCAGCTAGAAAGAGGGAGATGGGCTCCCAGGAGAGAATCTGGGAGATGCTGATTCAAGTAGAATAGTAGAAGTGGAGGGGCAGCTGGGGAGCTGGAGCTACTTTGGTGGAAGTGACCAACTCCTTGGCTCACTTGGGGTCCCTGGAGTGGTGGGGGAAATGTCACAGTCCGCCTGTCTCTCCCAGGAATTCTGTCGGTGACTGCTTCTGCCCTCTGTGGCTTTGACCTATCCCTGTCCCCCAAGTCCCAGAATCTGACAGCTGGGACTGTAGATGGCAGCCCTGTGCAGCAGCAAATGGGGGCCTTGAGGGGAGAGTGTGCTGGGGGGGGGGGGCAGACACCTCAGGCTTAGATTTACCCAACTTCTTGAGGGTCCCCATGCACGTCCATCACATGGGTCTTTCAGTGGTAGAATTCTTGCCTGCCCCATGCAATTTCATGCTTTCTGCTCGTGACCTTCACATCCCCCCACCCCCATAAAAGCCTTGTAATTATGGGTGTGGGTGTGTGGAGGTTCTGCAGAACATGACTAAAGGGATTTCGGGAAATCTGAAGCTCTCTCTCTCTCTCTCTATTTCTCTCTCTCCTGCCCTCTCTCTCCCTCTCTCTCTGAAACACAGAAGTGAGTAAATCACAGTCCTGTGAAGAAGTAAAGAAATTCAGATTAAAGATTGGAAGGACACAGGTTTTCTTTTTGTTGTTCCTGCCTGGGTCTTGGGTCTGCTCCAGCAGAGCCCATCCCCTTTTTCTCTCCTCCCCCTCCTTTTTCATCCTCTTCCTCCTCCTCCTCTTCCTCCTCCTCCTCCTCCTCCTCCTCCTCCCCTTTTCCTCCTCCTCATCTTTCTCCTCCTCCCCCTCTTCCTCCTCCTCCTCCTCTCTCTTCCTCTCCATCATCCATCTGTCCCCCTCTCTGGAACGAGGCCCAGCTGCCTTCACCCCTCCAGCAGATTTTCACTCAGGCTCAAGGCTGGCTGCTGCCCTGTCACAGACAGGACCAAACAAAGCCTAGTCGTCTGGCTCTGCTTCTGCCCAGCTTCCTGCCACCCACCCTGTTTGAAGCCTGAGAACTGCTGGACCCCGGGTCTGAGGAGTCAGCACTAATTCCACCCCAGGACATGTGGGGGTGCACTTAGAAGTGAGAGCTGGTCCATGCTGTGAGGACATTGAAAGACTAAGTGTGCTGGGAGTAGAGCAGGGAAGACAGGACAGGAAGAGGGTGGCTGGCTATCACTGGGTGTCTGTTGACCACACCAGACAAAAAGATGACCTTGTCAGAGTAGTTCTTCTTGGGGGGGCTGGGGGGAGAATAGCATTGAAGCTTCCTTTAATACAGTAGGGGCCTGGGTCATGCACATGGCAAAGCAGCACACTATCCAAATGAGCTATTTGGTATGTGGATCCAGAAACCCCAAGCAGACAGTCCTTTCTTGTGCAGGTCTAGCTATGCCACCTGACCAGCTCCAGATGTTGCCAGGGAGACCGTGTAGCTGCTGGGCAGAGGTTAGGGTCCTGCTGGCCCCCTCAGCCCCTCCTGAGAGTGGGGTGTTGTAAGCTGATGGGGGAGGGCCACAGTGCAGACACAGCTGAGCTGCATCTTGGGTGGATTGGGCAGCAGCAATGGATCAAACCTGGTCACCAGGGTCCCCTAACCCTGAAGATGATTGTGGGAGTGGGGAGATCATGCTTGTTTGTATAAGAGGGTGGCCTGGAGGAAGAGCTGCACTATTAGGGACCAGCAGAGGGCCAGTATGGGTCTCATAAAGCCCTTATTGCCTCCCTGCTGATCACCCGTTCACAGCCTTTAGACCGCAAGCACAGTGAAGTTCAGTGACCATCTGGAGTCACACAGCTAGAGTAGTCTCTAAGTCTCTAAGTCTCTGTTTGGGACCTTCCCCTCACACACACACGCTCAGGTAGGGTCCTGGGCACTCACTGTGGGGAAGTCCTGCTGCCATTTCCCATGTGACCTGTAACAGGTTCCTGGTGGCCTCACCTGTGGAAAGGCCTCCCCTCCCCCGACATCAAAGCCTGGCAGAGGGGCTGGGAACAGACCCATTTGGTAGAGCATGCCCCTCTCCCAGCTCAGAGTCCTGGATTCAAGCACCAGAGCCACAAGGGAGCACCATGAACAGTACACGAGGAGCTCGTGGGTGCTGTAGCAGTGCTGTAGTGTCTCTCCCATCCCTGTGTTTCTCCATCTTTTTTCTCTAAAAGGAAAGAATCAAAACAATGCCTGGAAAGGGTATTCTACTATGGTGCCTTCTGTGTGCCAGACCCTGGGTTCATAACTGACCAGTTGTGTGGAGCACATTTCCGAAATCAAAAGTGAATTGAGCAGTGTGTGTCTGTGTCTGGGTCCAGGTCTGTGCCCATGAATCCACCTGTGGCTGGGAAGGTGGGCCTGCCCTGCACCTGCCAGGCAGTGAGGCAAAAGTGACCAGCAATGGGGACCTCCTGACAGGAGAAGAAAATGGGGAGGACAGATGCAGCATAGCCAATGAGGCTGGAGCCTTGCCAGAGCCCAGGTCAGACCAGCTAGAGAGACAGGACCCTCTGAGTTACTCCAAGGACAGAAACAGCAGCACCTAGAGGGTGTTGTGGCCTCGCTCGGGGGTGCAGCATCTGGGTGGGAGGGTGCTTGCTACCTTGCCACCTATCAGTGGTACTGACAGTAATGGCTGAGTGTGAAGGCATGGCTATATTCATAGCCAGGACAGCCCCCTGGGGTGGAAGCCAGTTTGTTACCTGGCTCCTTTGTAATAGAGAAGTGGTGTGGAAGAAGGCCTGCGGGACTGGGTGACTATCTGATCCCCTCCCAGTGTCCTCCTTTACCACCAGCACTTTCTGCTGTTTCTAGAGAGGCCCATGTGCAGAGCTGCCTGCCTAGACCGGGGACTCTGGGTCCTGACTTCCCATTCCAGCCCAGTTGGCTGTGGGCTTTGAGACAAGTCACTAGACTTTTCTACATCAGGAGGGTGACAACATGGCCCAAATGTGTAGAGTCCTCATAAGTACAGTCACAGACACAAAGAAGTTACCCCATGGCAGCCAGGTGGACAGCCACTCCCAGGGGATACTCATGCTGAGTGTTGGAGGACAAGGCCTGATGTCATTCAAACCTGGGGGGAAGTGATCCAGATGAAGGGAAGGGTGACTAGGGTGGGCAGAGTGGCACACAGAGGAGCTGTTTGGGAAGCATGAGCAAGCATTACGGCTTTCTTTCTTTAAAAACAAAAGTATTGGGTCGGGAGAGATAGCGTAATGGCTATGCAAACAGACTCTCATGCCTGAGGCTCAAAATTCCCAGGTTCAATCCCCACACTGCCATAAGCCAGAGCTGAGCAGTGTTCTGGTGTTTCTCTGTCTCTCTCTCTCTCTCTGTCTCTGTCTCTCTCTCTGCATCTCTCTCAAAATAAAATAAAAATATTTTTAAAATGTATTATAAAATAGTATTTTTTTTATAAGACAGAGAAATTGAGAGAGGAGCAGGAGATAGATAGGCAGACAGACACATACTGTACTACTTTACTACTGCTGAAGCTTGCTACCTGCTGGTGGGGTATGGGGGCTTGAACCCAGCACCTTGTAGTGGTAACGTGTGTGCTCTACCAGATGCATCATCACCTGGCCCCTGCTTTCTAAAAGAATTCCCAAGCAAAGTGTCTATGTGTGTCATTTATCTCTGTTCTTACTAGGGCTATGATTATCACTGCTCTTGTCAGATACCTTTGGCCTTTGCAGTGTCTACACAGCAGAAAGTAGTTCTACCCTGAGTGAGAAGGAGCATGCATGGTATATTAATCACAAGACATGCAGAGATAGTGGCCTGGGAGGGGTGCAGTGAATAAAATATTGGACTCTCAAGCATGAGGTACTGAGTTTGATCCCCAGCAATGCATTGCCAGAGTGGTGCTCTGGTTCTCTCTCTCTCTCTCTCTCTCTCTCTCTATATATATATATATATATATATATATATATATATATATATATATATATATATCCCTCTCCTTCATCCCCTTTCTGAATAAGTGAGTATTTATATATTTTTTTAAATTAAAAAGAAAAAAGAGACCAGAACCAAGACTCACTGCCCGACCCTGCCAGCTTCCTAGCTGCAAGAGCCCAGGCAGAATTTGAGCCTCTCTGTGGCCCCACTTCCTGGCTTGTAGAGTGAGGATGGCAGCAGCAGCTGCTTCTTCAGGAGAGCATGCTGACAGTGAAGTAAGTTTGAGTGCAGAAATAGGAGTCTCAGAGGGAACCAGGTCATACGGATGGTCTTTGTGCTCACTAGTAAGTATATTGGGAGGGGAGGGAGGCAACAGTGATTTCCCCCTTCCCCTTCGAATGGAAATGAGTGGCTCACACCTGTGCTTGTATCCTATTGTGGACTCAGTCTGCTATAGCTACAGAACTGGGATGTAAATTGTACAGGAAGGTGGGAAGGCTTGGTGGAGGTCAGTGCTGCCTCTTGGGGTGGGGGTTGGGGGCAGGCAGTGGAGACACAGGATGGCTATGTCTTGTGGGTCTGCCTGCCTCCCCACATACCCATCCCCTGACATGGCCACAGCCTCTTCAGGGAACAAGGCACTCTTCTCCACTCTGTGCATATCAGAAGGATGGATGATCTGGAAAGTTGAGGAATAGGCCACCTACTGAACTGCCCACTAGGGTCTCTGCCAGTCAGTTGCAGGCAGCTGCTGAATCAATTCAAACTAAATGACAGTAGCACTGCAGGAGGGGACACAGTGAGTGAAGGCTCTCAAGCATGAGGCCTGCCCTGGATTCAGCAGCCAGCCTCACACATGTCAGAATGATCTCTCTCTCTCCCCCTCCCCCCCACCGTGTGTGTGTGTGTGTGTGTGTGTGTGTGTGTGTGTGTGTGTGTGTGTGTGTGATTAATAAATCTTTGAAAATAAGTGACCTTTTATGGCCAAGGAGAAAGAGCTCAGTGGATGGAACCTAGGAGTTGTGTGCCCAAGGCTCCTGGTTGGATCCCAGGCACCACATATACTGGAGTAGTGCTGTGGCTTCTCTCTCTCTCTCTCTCTCATATGGAATTCTCTCTCTAGCTCATATAAAGTAAATAAAATACAACATTTAGAAATAAAACAAGGGACCCAGGCAGTGGCAGGCCTGGCTATGTGCATATATTACCATGTGCAAGGGCTTGGGTTCAAGTCCCCCTTCCCCAACCCTGAGAAGACAGCTTCATGAGCAGTTTCATGAGCAGTGAAGCAGTGCAACAGGTGTCTCTCTGTCTCTCTTTCCCTTTCCATTTCCCTTCTCAGTTTCTCTCTCCCATCAAATAAAATAAATAAAGTTTGACATATGTGCTGGGCACTGGCCAGTCCACTCAGTCATGAGAGTTCTCCTCCTGCTTCAGCCCCAAGAGGACCCAGTGGGACTGGGAGGGTGCAGACACCTGCCCACAGCCACACTTTGTCCAGGCTGGTGCTTAGAGGTGCTGGGATGAGAGTCCACCGCCTGGCCCTGAAGGGCTGGTGGTTGTCTCTGGGCATCTTCCTGTAGGAGAGGACAGCTCTGGCGTGCACACCCCACCTGCTCGGGCTGAGGCTGGACAGTAACTAGGCTCTGTCCCAGGATGCCATGGCTGAGCGTCATGCCCAGCTGTCACACCAGCACCTCCCCGCCCACTCCTCTGTCCACAGCCACTCTTGAGATGGGCATCCACACCTGCACCATGTGCTCTGGCTCCCCCAGGGCCCCCACACCCCTCACCTCACCCCCAGAGGAGCAAGGCAAGGTGTAGTTTACCCAGGACACCAGGAGCCTGGGAGAAGAGGTATTTCCTGCTTAGGATCTCCCCTTTTCAGGCGCCACTGTCCCTCCATTCTGCCATCCATTGATCACAGCCTCTCCGCCTTGTTGGAGGTGCTTCAGACTTTCAGTGAGCTAGGCCCAGGGGGCTGTAGCTGTGTGGGTGCAGACCTGTAGTTACACAGAGGTGCCACCAGGTGTCAGTGATGTGTGAGGGCCAGGGGACTTCACATAAAGTGGTTTGGGGGGGTGGAAGGAGGTGGTATTGTTTGCTTGTTTGTTTGAGGGGGGTTGTGCATGATTTTTGGACCAAAATGTGTCAAGTGTGGAATAACCATTTCCCATTTCTAGATGCCATTCTAAGTGTATTTGTGATGGCACTAGGTGCTGTGATTTAAGTGACCAGACTCTGGGGTGGGAAGGGAAGACTCATCCTCAGACACCCAGTTCCTCAGGCCTATAACTGCTCAACTGTGGCTGTTGGTGGCATCTGGGAGCTCTTGTGTGCATGTCCTGTGTGTGCGCACCTCAGTATCTCCCCAGCCCAAGTCCAGGGGCTTTGCCTCAAATCTCCTGACAGTGGGCAGGGCCTGTAGGGAGGCCTTGCAGAGGAGAGGAGGGTCAGTGCAAAGGCACTGGGGCCATTTCTCCAGGGGAGAAAAATCACAACAGTGTTTGTGCAGGTGTAGCCCCTCTCAGGCATGCTGGAGAAGACCCCTGGGACTGCCCAGCTGGGATGGGGGAGGCTTGGAGGTGCTGTTGGCTACACTGGGAGGTTCCCCCTGGGCACCCAAGTTCCAGGAGGCAAGTGTCAGCTCTGCAGGCCTGTGTGATACCTCTCATTCATTCCTCATAGGCCTGGAGCTGGGACTAGAGTGAAGCTACAACACCCCATTCTTTTTATCCAGAGAAGGCTCAGAGATGACCCCATGTGTCAGGAGGGGCTCAGACTCAGAGAGGGTCCACTACCTGCCCAGAGCAGCACAGCTGAAATGGAGCGAAAGGTGAATGCGGCCATAGTGCATTAGTCTAGGAGGGGGAGATGCAGGTTCTTCGTTGCTCCAGGGGTGGGAACCAGTTCTGGAACATTTTGTCAGCCTTGCTGAGTGGCAGCTCAGGACTAACCTCCCCTAGAGACTCTGGCTGAGCAGAGAGCCAGGTGCCTGGCTGGAAGGGAATTCCTGGTGAGTGAGAAAGGAGTTGGAGGAAGCAGCTGTCAGGAGGAGGCCAGGGGGCTGGGGGAAAATGCCCTGGGGCTGGGGCTGGGGCTGAGGTAAGAGGCTGGGGGAGGGGGGCAGGGGCAGGGCAAGGTGGGGCAGGGTGTTAGGCTTGGAGGAGTGAAGAAGTATCAAGCAGCTTTGAGGAAAGGGCCCACAAATAGAGCAGGGGGTGTGGTGGGCTGGGGAGAAGTGGGGAGCAGAAGCAGGAAAGACCTGGCTAACTTGGGGAGCTTTAGAGGATGTAGACATGGGGTACAGCAGCCCAGACAGGAACCACAGACCAGCCAACCAGGGAGAGGAGCCTCTGTGAGTTAAGAACAGTCCCCCCTGCAGTTAAGCTTGTTTCTCTGCAAACTTCCCCAGTGTGTGGCTAGGACTACTCCTGCTAGGATTTTGCCTCTACACTGTGGGGTCACTCTCTCCTCTGATCCCTTAAATCCACTGTGTAATTTTATGTCTTCTTTGCTGTGACTTGGAGCTCTCAAGTTTGAATTCACAACTGTACTGAAGCTGCTTAGCTACTGCTGATTTTTTTTTTTTAAAGATCTGTTATTTAGTTGATGAGAAAGACAGAAACTGGAGCCTGGCTGAGCTCTGGCCTGCAGTGGTGCTGGGGATTGAACCTCAGGTCTCAGGGCTTCGGGCTGACAAGTCTTGTGCTCAGTTATCAAGCTGTCCCCAGCCCTGTTTCTGATGCCATGTTAAAGGGAAAGGGGTTTGAGTGACACATAGGCATTTGGGGTGTGCAGTGCTGTCCACCGGCTTTGGACTGAAGGTGCTGGGGCAGAGGGCCAGCTTGGCTCTTTGGGGTCAGCTCAGAGATGCCAGCCAGGGTGCCAAGCTTTATGTTCTCAGCTTCTGGGGCCTAATGGGACTCCCTCCTCCTGGGGAAGGCTGGAGAAGGTGTGCTGGGAAGGAGGAATTCCTCTGGCGTGCTTTGAAGAAATCAGAAGTGAATGCAGCCTGGCTTCTGAGTGATGTGGATGGGGGATTTTTTTGTATCCTAATGCGAGCACTTTAGGAATTGAAGCCTGCTGAACTCCAAGCATGATTCATAAATGTGGGGGCAGAACAGAAATGGGGGAGGGGTGGGGTAGGAGTGATCATGGCTGAGAGACAGCTCACCAGGAAGAGCACAGCCCTGAGCTTGAGTCCTGGCATCACATAAGAGCATCATGGACAGACTGGGGAAGCTCCATGGAGCCCCAGGTTCAAAGTGGGGCACCTTAAGAAAGCAACAGAAACAAATGACAGATCAGTGCCTTGGGGGCCTCTTCCTCTTCTTGCTTCTTTCTCTCTCACAGAAAATAAACCAGGAGGACTGAGCAGGTGGGCAGGTGTGATGCTCTGAGTTCAGTCCTCAGAACAGATTAGAAAGGCCAGTCTTCCTCAGTGTCCCCACCTGTGAAGTGGGGCCATGGAGCCTCAGCCTTGGGGCCATTCTGTGGACTGGAAGAGAGGAGGCTATATTAGTTATTTCCTGCTGAGCACACAGCAAACAAACACCAATTCCTACTGCTGTTACATGTCACTGAGCTACTGACTGATGTTCGGGGCTCTGTATGAGAAGGGAGCACAGGCTCCCTGAGAGCCATCCTGGGAAGTCTTCTGAAAGCTGCTGAGATCATACCTTCTTGTGCCAGAATATTTCATGGACCAGAGGGAAAAGGAAGCTTGTGGCGCAGCTGTGGGCTTTGCTGGGCTGAGCCTCCCCAGGTGGAGCCAAATCTATATTATTATTATTATTATTATTATTATATTTTTCCTCCAGGGTTATCACTGGGGCTTGGTGTAAGCACTACAAATCCACTGCTCCTGGCAGCCATTTTTTTCCATTTTATTGGATAGGACAGAGAGAAATTGAGAGTGGAGGGAGAGATAGAGAGGGGGAGAGAAAGATAGTCACCTGCAGACATGCTTCTCCGCTTGTGAAGCTTCTCTCCTACAAGGAAAGCATGGACTGCAGCTGTAGTGGGGGGACCCCAGGACCTGGGCTCTCCCCATTGGAACAAACCCACCCTCTTCTCCCATGTCCCTGTTCAGCTCTTGTCTTTCTTTCGTGACCTTGAAAGAGCCCTTTGTCACCCCATGCAGCCACTATGGGGAGCAGCAGAGGGGGCACCAACAGTGTCACCTGATCTCCAGTGTGCCTGGTTACCCAGGTTTCTGAGCTAGACAGACAGTCCCCCTGTTTTGCAGAATAGGAAAGGTGCATGGCCAGTAAGAAGCAGTGCTGGGCTTGAGCCCCAGGCTCTCCCTCTGGGGTCCTTGTGCTGCCACTTCTCCTAGGCCTCCCCTGGGTGCACCAGTGGCCATGGCTGCAGGGTATGCAGTGTGGGGTGCTGAGGACAGGGAAGCAGGTGCAGCCAGGCTGTCGCTAGCTCTGTGGCCCTCCTCCTTGACCTTACTGGAGGAGCACGAGCTCCCTTCTCCATGGAGAGACCAGGGTGTGAGCTGGAATGGGGCTGCAGGTGTCAGCAGACCCAGTGGCCCCCTACCCTACCCCTTAAAGGACCTTGTACACCTCCCAGAACTGGAGAATCTAGGCTCCCTCATCTCCCACCCAAGCTCATGAAAGTGCTTGGGAGAGTGAGAAGGAGCATATGCTCTGTTATTTCCAGATGTGTTATCTTTCTGAACTATAGAAAATGAGGAAATACAGGGTAGACCAGAGTGCAGGCCAGATCTAGGGAAAGGAGGTGCCAGGGTTGAATTTGGTGCTCCTGGGCCCTCAAGGGATTCAAGTCCTGTGCTCTGCCACTGAGATACCTCCCTGTGTCAGTTTTTCCTATTATAGAAGTGGTCAAGAGATGGGACTAAAGAGAGAAGGGAGTGTTTCTGTGGATACTGCAAAATGCAGGAAGCCAACCTTAGTATCAGGTCTGGGTTTTCACCCACTCACTCACTCACTCACTCACTCATTCATTCATTCATTCATTCATTCATTTTGCCACCAGGATTATCAATGGGGCTTGGTATCTGCACTATGACTCTGTTGCTCCCAGTGACTATATTTTTTCTTTCTTTTTTGATAGAGACAGATATAAATGGAGGAGAGAGAGAGGGAGGGAGAGGGAGAGGGGGAGGGGGAGAGGAGGAGAGGGAGAGGGAGAGAGAGAGAGAAAGAGAGAGAGACCTGCAACAATACTCTGTTGATTGGGAGGCTTCCCTCCCCCCCCCCCACACAGGTGGGGACCAGGGACTTGAACCCAGGGTCTTTTTTGTCTTTTTTTTATGTACCTATTTATTTTGGATAGAGGAAAATTGAGACTGGGGGAGAAAATACAGAGGGAGAGGAAGAGACGAACTCTGGAAGCTTCCCCCTTGCAGCTGGAACCTGGGACTTGAACCCAGGCTGTGTGTACCCTATCGGGTAAGCCTCTGCCCAGTTCCCAGACCTGAGCTTCACTCCTGACTTCCCACCTGGGCTCATCTCTGACCCTGAGCCCCAGTGGGCACCTGTGAGAAGGGGAGAATGTGCTCTGTCACAGACCAGAGGCTGAGTGATGTCACTCCATGTGCCTGCTTGCCTACAGGGAGGGTTGTTTTGAGAAAGTCCATTTATTTGAGGCCGCCGGTGGAGCCTCAAAGGTGGCCAGGACTTGACCTGAGGTTGGGGCTCAGGACTGACACAGGGTGGCAGGTCCAGGGGAGAGAAGGAGCTCTACCTTATGGCAGTCTGACTGGCCTGAAGGGTTCTATCACCAGGCTGGAAGGTGGTCTGACAGCTGGAAAGGGTCCTAGCAGGAGGAATTACTCAGGGAACCTAGGGGTATACACAGCTGAGAAGTCCTTCTCTCTGAGGTCTGCCAAACCCAAGGATATCTGTTCCTGCAGGTCTGGGTGAAGGGCTTCTAGGGAAGGCAAGATGGAGACCAGTCCTGCAGAGGCTGCTTCCAGTGCCTGGGACCCCACTACCCTGCACCCTGTCCCCCATCAGTCAGCCTCTCAGAGAGGGACACCTCTCTGCAAGGGAGGTGCTAGCTCAGCCCAGACTGACGCCCAGCAGGAGCCAGCACAGCTTCTGGCCTGGGACAGCCTGGAGCCCTGTCAATCAGATGGAGCCTTTGAAGCTTGGCTGACTGAACTTCTGGAGGCCAGAGGTGCCCCCTCCTGGTGGGCAGAGTATCTCCAGAGGTGACTGAGGCCTCTGAGAAGGGGGTTGCCCAGGAGAGGACTCTGCCCTGGGCCAGGGGCCTCCCAGACTAGCCTGTCAGATGGGGGACAAACTCAGGTTTAGCAGGTCCCCTGGGGTCCTGGGCATCTAGTTTTCAACCAGCTCCCAGGTCAGAGTCAGGCTGTAATTAGAGGCTCTGGCAGTAGGAAGCCACTGAGTGTTCTCAACAGGGATGTGGTTGGAGTGACTTCCACCACCACCACCACCACCACCACCCTTTTAGAAAATCTTAATAACAGCTGTGAAAAAGGTTCATCAGGGTAGAGGAAGACAGGCAGGGGAAAAGATTTCTCTTCTGTGTAAGCCTAACACCTAGAATGGCGTCTAGCTCATAACAGATCATCAGCAGATACATGCTGGGAGCAGCCTAGCCATTTAATTAGAATAATGAATGAATGAAGCTACCCCAAGCCAAGAAGTCAATGTAAAATCAAATGCTAATCTGGCCTAGCCCAGAGACTAAGATGTTTTAAGGGAGTGGCTTCCTGGAAAACTTGCTTTCAGCCAGGGATCTGTTTGCTTAAGTGGAAGCCAAGGTAGAGGCCTAATATGTGAACCAGATGAAAAATGAGTCAGGGGCTGGAAGACAGGTCACCAGGTAAAATGCACGTGCTGTCATGTGAGATGACCTGGGTTTAATCCCCCAGCCACCACATGGGAGCACCTACAAAGAGGAAGCCTCAGAAGCAATGGAGTGGTGCTGTGGTGTCTCTTCTCTCTATCTCTCTCTGTCTCTCACCCTCTATGTAGAAAAAAAGCACTAGGAGTGGTGGACTCCTAGGCAGTGAGCCCCAAGTGACAACCCTGATGGCAAAATAATAGTAGTAAAAATGATAATGATAATAATAATAACTTTTCCTGTCAGGTGGAGGAGGACTGAGAGACCTAGAACCCTACCCTCCTCTCCTTTCCCAATTCCCCCTCTGACTGGCAGATTTTCCACACTCTGAGGATCATCGTGGTCCCAAGAAGCCCAGGCTGGGTGGGGACCAGCTAAATATCTTCCAGCAGACAGTGTTGTCCTGCCTGTGAGATGCAGTGATGAGAAAAGACCATTCCTGGGGATTGAGCATTGATGCACCTAGTTGAGCACACACATTATGCAGAAGGACCCTGGTTCAAGTCCCTGCTCCCCACCTGCAAGGGGGAAGCTTCTTGAGCTGTGGAGCAGTGCTGCCAGTGTCTCTTCTCCCCCCTCTTGCAGCCTATTTCTATCTGTCTCTATCATAATAAAAAGAAAAGTGAAGGGAAGGGAAAGGAAGGGAAGGGAAGGGAAGGGAAGGGAAGGGAAGGGAAGGGAAGGGAAGGGAAGGGAAGGGAAGGGAAGGGAAGGGAAGGGAAGGGAAGGGAAAGGAAAGGAAAGGAAGGGAAGAAACAGACCACTCTTGAATCCTCAGGCCCAGCACTGTATACCACAAGGCACCCAAGAGAGAATAGAGGGCAGAGGTAGACAGGTGAACTACAAGCAAGGGTTGGGGTTGACAGCCCCCACCCCCAGACACCTTCTGATGCTCCACCATCACCCAGCAGCAGAGAGGCACAGACAATACATACATGCAGGAGGCAGGGGCAGCCAGTTCTGAGTTCATATTCTAGCTCTGTCACTTACTGTTTGCGGAGTTTGACTCAGATCCTAGCTTGTCGTTGGGAACACGGGCAGCATGTGTCCCCTCCCAAGGGCTGTGACTCAGCTGGGGCACATTCTAGCCCCCCAGACACAACCCTTGCCTGCCTGCCCGCCTCATCTTCCTGCAGCCTGCATCCAGCATCCAGCTAGCATCCTTCACACTGACAGCCCCTGCACCCCTGGATGCCCCTCCCCAGTCAGAGGCTTTGATTCCCAACTGATATTGTTCTGCTTCTCAGAGTCAAGTGTTCAGATGCCTGTGGCCTAACTCCTCTTGCTGATCAGTGGCTCTCACTCCCTGGGCTCCTGTCTTAGCTCTGCTTCTTGCCAGCTGAGCATCCTCAGACAGTGCCTACTCCCCAAGCCTTCGTTTTCCTCAATAAGAAAATCATATGCAAGAGCTGAGCAGTACTCTGGTCTCCTTCCTGGGCTCATGAAAATAAGGTGGTAGGGGCCAGGCGGTAGCTCGCCCAGTAGAGGGCATGTTTTTCCATACTCTAGGATCTGGGTTCAAACACCTGGCCACCATGTGAGAGCACAGGGTGAAAGGGGCGAGGGCTTTACAAGTGGCAGATTCATGCTTGGTGTCTCTTCTCTTCCTCTCTGTCTCTCCTCCTCTGTTTTTATCTGTGATTGAAAAGGGGAAGAGGGGAAAATCCACTTGAGGTGATAGAATTACGCAGGCACAGTTGTCCCAGAAGAGATGAAATCATTTTGAAAAGAGTAGCTGACACTTGGATCATGCTTCTGAGTTCCCAGGTCATGTGCACCTTCTTCAGAGAAGCTTCCAATATCTGAACAGAGCTTATCTTTCTCACATCTATAGTGAGTGTAAAGCTGAGACATGGGAGTAGATAGAGACCCCAAGGTGGCTTAGTGGCTAGAGTACTGAACTTAAAAAGTGGAGGTTTTGAGTTCAGTCCCTGGCATCATATTTTCCAGAGTTATAATCTGGTTCTCTCCACCTCTTTCTTTCCTCCCACTCTTGTGATAGTAAGTAAGTCAAAGGAAGGGAGAGAGAGAGGGAAGGAGGAAAAAGAAAAGAGAGAAAGATTGAGACTCTTCCCCCTGGGTGGCTTTAAAACTCATCCCCTTTAGACAAAGCTGTGTGGTCTAGGACAAACCCTTGCCCCCTCTATAAAATGGCAGTGGTTTGGCCAGCTGCCTTGGCAGACACACACTGGTTTCCAGAAAGAAACCTGCCGTTTGTGTCTGAATTTGTGGACTGTTGCTATGGCAGGGGTCTCAGAGCTGCCTCCCAAGGCCAGAAACCACACTTCTGCCTGCTTGTGGTCACTCTTCCTGATGCCCCGAGGCTGTGGGAGCTGCTGAGGGCAGTGGGGACCAGCGAGGAGCCTGTGGGCAGCACTGTGCCCTCTGTGAAGGGTAGATTCCAGAATGGTCCTGGCGCCTAGTTGTCTCCCTTTAGTTAGGTGGGTCCAACTTCTTGTGAGCTGGGAACCTTAGGTCCATGCTGCTTCTAGCTCATTCTCTAGGCCCTTTGCTGCTTAACTTGGGGCTGGGTTTGGGATTTACTCCCAGAAGGGGGAGCAAAGGAAAAGCAGTGGCTCCCTCCCTGCCCCGTTCCTTCAGAGCAGGGAGTGGTGGCAACCCACTAGTTTCCAGCCATACCTCCCTGGGGCTAATTCCACTTTGAAGGGGTTTTGGGTTTCCTGAAAAGCACAGTCCTGTGCAGGGACCCCAGACCTTGGCTTCAGAGTTACGCCCCTCCTCCTCCCTGCTGGCAGCAACTCTGGCCTGGGTTGCTGGAGGAAGAAGAGGCAGGACACTGGGACATAACTCCCTCTGGGGATGCAGAGAGCTGGACCAGGAGTGCCAACTGGGGTCTCCCTCATCTGTAAACTTGGGCTGATAGTCACACTGCAAAGACACCATTCTAGCGAGTGTCTCTTCTGTCTTTCTGAGAACCCAGGCCTTGCCGCCTTGAAGCCCAGGACAGATTCAGGTTTCTGCTGAATAATTGCTCAGCAGCAAAAGAAATGGGTAAATAAATGTTGTAAACAAGAGCATTAATGTATTTCTAAAAAGACTGTTTATTCTTAGGAGACCCATGGAGAGAGACCAGAGTACCTCTCAGCTCTGGCTTATGGCAACTTTGAGGCTCAGCCATGGAATTCTTCACTATAATCACTATCCTATCTCCCTGGCTGCCATTAACATATGAAACAAGCAGGGTGAAAAAATTCAGAACCACTGGCAGACCAGAACAAAATGCCTTGTAGTAACGGTGACAGTGCTGTTGATGTTGGTGGTGTTGGTCACAGTCGCATGCCAAACCCGTGCTAAGTCCTGTGCCCCTGTCAGCTGTCAGTCCCCCACCCCCACCCTCAGGTACGTAGAATCATCATCTTTGTTTTAATATTTATTAATTTATTACATAGACACAGACAGAGAGAAATCAAGAGGAGAAGAGGAGATAGGAAGAGGGAGAGAAAAGACACTTAGAGCACTGCTTCACCACTCGTGAAGCATTCTCCCTGCACATGGGAACTGAGGGCTTCTTGTACCTGATGACATGGGTACTCTACCAAGTGTGCCACCATCTGGCCCCTTATCATCTCCACTTTAGACAGGAGCCTGGTGGCGTAACCACACGCAACAGGCAGGTGGGCCCCAATTGCCTAGGCTGCTGTGTGGAAAGGCCTCATGCCATGTGGAGGTGACCGAACCTAGGTGACAGCTGTGGGGCTTTGCTCAGAACCATGTGCAAGGCAAGTCTGGCAGGGCAAGGTGTCTCCCAGCGACTGGGCCTCCTAGGAGACAGCCTCAAAGAGCTGAATGAAGGCCTTGACAGGTGAGGATTGGTCATGAAAACAAATACAGAGCACAGCCCAGGTCTGGCATCACGGGCCTGCAAATGAGCGGTAGGAGACACAGGAGGAAGAGACAAGGGACCTGTGCCTGCTCAGGTGCTCAGTTGATGAGAGCATCTGTACCAAGTGCCTGCTGGCTACCTAGGACCCAGTACTGGGCAGGATACAGACACCCCATCTCTGGGGAACTGCAGATACAGTAAGTAGCCAGCAACCCCTCAACTGGAAGTACAGCGTAAACGAGGGACTAGGCAGTGTGCACCCAGCTGAGCGCACATTACCATGCATGGGGTCATGGACACAGGTTCGGGACCCTGGTTCCCACCTGTGTGGGGAGGAGCTTTATAAATGGTAAAGCAGTGCTGCAGGTGTCTCTCTCTCTTTCTCTTCATCTGTATCTCCCCCTTGTCTCTTCCCTGATCTCTGTCTCTGACAAAAATAGATAAATCTTAAAAGAAAGAAATACAGCATAAATGTGATCTGGGAGCATTATTCCAAAGGGTTGCTACAGGATGGTGAATAAATGACAGGAAAACAGAAGAGAGGTTTAATGGCTCAGGAGGGGAGGCAGCTCAGTGGAGGAGCACAGGACTTGCATGCCAGAGGGCCTGAGTTTGCTGCCAGTACTATATATGCCAGAGTGATACACCAGTGTTTATTCTCTCTCTCTCATTAGTACATAAATTTACATAGAAAAAAGGGGATTCATAAGTTCTGCTTATTTCTTCATACCATTTCTACTTACTTTCAATGGCTTTAGGGGTCTGGGCTGGAGATGGGGACTCTGTCTGTCTTTCTGCCCTGTGTCTCCAGCCAGGAGCAGCCCTGCTGGGGTCTCTGTATAGCATAGGAGCCCACTGGCCTGTGCAAATCATGTGACCAAGCCTGGAGTCAGGGCAGGGAAGCACACCAGTTCATGGGGGATAGGAGGTGACTGGTGCAGAAACCCACCCACCCTCGATTTCCAGTGTCCTGGGCATGGACTCTGGCGACATTTGTGTAGTTACTAGTTCCTGCACATGGTAAGTAAGAATTGATGGGTTCACATGAATCTGAGCAGCTTGCTAGCTTTTTCTTTTAGGGGGATGGAAACATGATCCCTAAGATATACAGCAAGCAGTTGTCCAAGACAGCATGTAGAGGGTCTGACTTCATAACTAGTACTCATAGCTAGACACTGAAACTGCGCCCAACTCTTTCCCATTCAGGCCTGGTGTTTTCACATGGGGTTGGGGGGCTTTTTCAGCTTAGGCCAGGAAAGAGCAGGGCAGGTGGAATGGAAGCCAGGACAGATGCAGGTGGGTCTGTTCTCAATGTACAGATTCTCCTCATCTGCTAAGTCTCCATCTCTGTGGCAAGAAGAGTCAGGCTTCCTCCTCACTTAGGTCCCGAGACAAGTCAAGAAGAGGGCAGAGCCAGAGCCGTGTCCACTGCATAGACAAGGAAACTAGTCTCAGGGAGCCAACTTGCCAAGAGTTTTTCAGGAAGTGCATAGCAGGATCAAGGTTCAAGTTCAAGTCTCTCTGACTCAAAACCCTGTTCTTTGAGTTGGGATTTTGGTTGAGATGGTTACAGTGGAAGTAATGCAGATTTGCCCCGTCCCCCTTACCCACCTGATCCCCCCTTTAACATTTGGGAAAACATTCAGAGCAGAGAAACTAGCACAGCCAGAACAGAGACAGAAAAGCACTCAACCATGTTGTTAGTTTCCCCAGTGTGAGCTTCACATATCTGAATATGGGTGCTGATTATTTTAATTCCTTTTTAAAAAATGTTCATTTATTTTTACCAGAGCACTGATCAACTCTGGGTTATGGTGATGTAAGGAATTGAACCTGGGACTTTGGAGCCTCAGCTATGACAGTCTCAGTGCATAACCATTATGCAGTCTAGCCCTGCCCACCCTTTTTTTTTTCTTTGCTGGGAGAATTAATGGTTTACAGTCCACAGTAAAATACAGTAGTTGGTATGTATGTAGCATTTCTCAATTTTCCATATAACACTAATCCTCCACCTAGGTCCACCAATATGTTCCAGCATCTGAACACTCCCTTCCACCCCACTCCAGAGTCCTTTACTTTGGTGCAGTACACCAACTCCAGCCCAAGTTCTGCTTTGTGCTTTCCCTTCTGTTCTTATTTTTCAACTTCTGTCTATGAGTGAAATCATCCCATATCCATCCTTCTCTTTCTAGCTTATCTTGCCTAACATGATTCCTTTAATTCTTTTTTTTTTAATTATTTGTTTAAATAAGAGAGAGAGGATGATAGATGAGCAGGGTGGGGCAGGCCAGAGCACTGCTGGGACCTCATAGCCTCAAGCATGTGAGTCTTTGCTTCACCATTATGCTATCTCCCCAGCCCCCAGTGTTGAACTCGGTGCTATGTGGTCACTCATAGCTTGGTGGACCAAGGGAGTGAGCCTGCCCATCACCACAGACACCCTTTCACAGCCACGGCTGCCTTCCTCCCACTCTTCTCCAGCCCCCACCTCTGCCAGTGACTATTCACCTGTGCTCCATTTCTAAAACCATGTCCTTCTGAGAGGGTCACAGACATGAGATCAGAGAACACGTAGCCTTTGGCAATTGGCTTTTTTCACCTGAATGAGCTCCTTGGAGACCATTAGTTTTACCCCTTTTTGTCATTATGTAGCATCCCACAGCCAGCTCTTTGGTCATGCTGTTGAATGCTGGCTCTCTCAGTGTGGGCCGCTGTGAGGAAAGTTTCCATGAACACTGTTGTGCGTATGAAGGTACGTGCACACACATGTGGGGGCTGCATACCCCCAGTGTACCTGCCCCGATGAATAGTGATTGCAGCTTTAATTTCCAAAGGAAATGCCAAACTCTTTTCCATTAGGACTGTGTTTCTGGCAGGAATCTGTGAGTACTCTGGCTGCCCTGCATCTTGCCAGCCTTCCCAGCAGCCTCTTCTCTGTGTTATTCTTCCCAGTGAGCAGTGGCACAGTTTTCCTGACAGCCGGTGGTGCTGAGCTTCTCCCCAAGTGCTGTTTCCCACCTGTGTGTCTTTTTAAGGGAAATGTCTGCTCATAGGCTCTGCCCATTTATATTTGAGGGTTTTTTTGGGGGGGAGGGTTGGGAGGGCCTCAACTGTTAGTTCATTTTGCCACCAGGGTTATTGCATGACTCCACTGCTCCTATCAACCAGTTGTCATTTCCTATAGACAGAGGTAGAGAGGGAGAAGGAGAGACACTACAGCACTGCTTCACCACTCGTGAGGCTTCTCCTCTGCAGGCACTTCCTTCCTTGTGTCTACCTGGAACCCTGGCCCTCACTCTACCTGTGAGCCTCCAGGGGGCTCCTGTTTGGTGATGTTTACCACAGTGCCATAGAATCAACCCAGTACCCTGTGCATAGGCTGAACTGCCTCCCAATCATTTTATTTTGGGGGCGGTGGGGGCAGGAAAGGGTTATCACTGGATAGTTACTGCTCTGGAATGACTTTTTCTAGCTAGAGAGATAGAGGGAGAGAGTGAAATTCACCCAGCACCAAAGCTACCTCCAGGCCTCAGTTTGGTTTGCGCACATGGTAAAGCAGGCATACTGCCCAGGTGAGCTATTTTGATGACCCCCAGCCCAATCTTTTTTGTCTTTTTTCTTTTAAGAGAAGGGGTGTGGGCTGATGGCGGAGCACCAGCTTGCATGTGCACATTACCATGCACGAGGACTTGAGCTCAAGTTCCCAGTTCCCACAGACAGAGGGGAAACTTCATGAGTGGTGCAGGTATCTCTCTACCCTTCCCTCTCATCTCAATTTCTCTCTGTCTTATTGAATAAAATAAATATTTTAAAAGAGAAAGACAAGAGAGGAATAGAGAAAAAGAGAGAGAGACACCAAAATAACTGCCCCACCACCCATGGAGTGGCTCCCTGGGCACAGTCCCTGGTGCTGCCATGTGTGGGGGGATCAAACCAGGACCTCTGACTTGGCAAGGCCTGCACTCTACCTGCTGAGCTACTTTCTGAGCCTTTTGAGTTCTCTGTGTTCTCAGCCCTAAGATGGCAGGCACCATGCTTCCTGCTTCTCTTCAGGGCTCTGGCCTACCCCTAGATCCCCTCCAAGCCTCTGCCTGCCTGGTCCACAGCTAGTCACCAGAAGGTGTATGATTCATGCTGGCAGCCACTCCATCTGTCACCTGCCAGCCAGACTCTAATAAGGGGTGTCCCCACAGCTGAGCTGGGCTCACAGCCAAGCACCACCTCATATACCCACCACCCCACTGCCAAACCCTGCACCTCTCTGTTCAGGGCACATGGACAGAAGCAGGTGTCACAGGTGTGCTTTCGACACCCAGCTCAGAGGCTAGCTTGGTCCATCAGAGGGGTTAACATGGCTAGGGGTCAGCAAAATGGGGTTGCCTCATAGCTCACCTGGTGGTGTCCTGCTCTGCCATACTCAGTAGCTGGAGGACCCTGTCGCCACCCCAAGCCTCAGTTTCTAGCTCTATAAAGGGAGGCCAATTGTCCCTATTTCTCTGACTTCTGTTCATACACGGACATGCCTGGCACAGAACTGGGGATCCCCAACAGTAAGCTTCACGCCACATTAGAGCCTAAGGCAAAGGCCTGAGAAGAACCAAGAGAAGCAAAAACTTATAGTGGCCCTAGGGTCAGTGTAACAGTTCACTTGGATAGTGCACTGCTTTGCTGTGTGCATGACCCACATTTGAGCCCGGGGCCTCCACACAGTGAAGAAAACTTTGGTGCTGTGGGCTCTTTCATTCCTTCTGCCTCTCTGTCTCATTTTTTCTATCTGGAAAAAGTCAGCCTGGAGCAGGAAAGCCAAGAGACAGGCAAAAAAGAAAATCTTCTGAAGGTTTACACACACACACACACACACACACACACACACACACACACACCACACACACACACACACACACACACACACACACACACACACACCTCCCCCCAGACCTAGATTTGGTAGAACATAGCTTCACTCTGAATTATTTATGGTTCCTTTTCTGACACACAGTGAACTGAAAAGATTGCTGTGTGCTTGAGTGAAGGGAAACTTGTCAAATGTCAGTCCATCAGGTATTTAGCTGAGTTCCTGGTAGGCGTCCAGTTGACCTTGGAGGTTAGCCGAGAGTGGGAGAGCCCCGGTTCCTCAAGGGCCCGCCAGGAGCAGGGGTCCCTACACATATGTGTGTCTCAAGTCTCCTGTGCTGAAAGTGTCAGCCTCAGCCCCTAGTAAATATTCCTGGAGCTTGTGGTACAGTGGTTAAAGTATTGAAATCTCAAGCATGAAGTCCTAGGTTCTATCCCTGGTATCTTATGTGCCAGAGTGGTATGCTGATTCTCCTTCCTCTCTATCTATATTATAACATATAAATATATATGTTATCCCTGGAACCTACTATGGCCATGGTCTGGCTTCTAGAGTTTCTCTCCAGTACCAAGAGTTTTGTTTCCTCATCTCCCTTCCCCCACCTATCCACCCCTCACCCAAGTCTGGCATCCTGACTGCTATGCCACTCTGGATCTCCCCTACACCCTACACCTTATACGCCAGCACTAGGATTTGATGGTCAGCTGGCCAGGTACCATGTTACGTTTTAGTCCTTCATGAAGAGTCCTTCTTATTCCTGCTAGGCTGCTGGTCTCTTAAGCTTTCGTTTGAACTTCGTGCCTTCCCTGAAGTCTGACCCCCAGGAACAAGGAGACCTCTATCTGTCTCCCAGTTGTCCCAAGCCTCCCGCTTTCACTCATGCTGCAATCAGAAGGCTGTTTTCTCCAGTTGTCTTTTGGCACCTGTAATTCTCCTTTAGCAGTGTCAAATAAAATAGAAAGTATCACTTTCCACCCTGGAAATCTGAGGCTAGAGGCACCAATTTAAAAGTGTTCTTTTTATTTAGTGGCGTATAGATTTGCATGTGTTCTAGATGGTGAAGTAAATGTATTTCTGCTAGAGGGTGAAGAGAAATGGGAATTCAGAGAGGACCAGGAAGTGGCTCATCCAGTAGAGTGAACATGTGCAAGGCCCTGGGTTCAAGACCTAGCACCACATGGGAGCATTGTGAGCAGACAGTGCTGGGGAAAGCTCCATAGATGGTAGAATAGTGCTGTGTCTCTCTTTTCTCTCTTCCTTTCTTTCTAAAAAAATAATTGACCCTGTAGCCCACGAGATGGTTCAGTGGATAAAGTGTTGAATTCTCAAGCATGAAGTCCCTTTTTTGATCCCTGGCATTGTGTCTGCCTTAGTGATACTCTGGTTCTCTCCCCTTATACTCTTTCCTTCCTTGTCTGTCTAACTATCTACCTATCTCTCCCTCTATCCTTTCCTGACTTATTTATAAATAAATCTTTAAAAACAAATGGACCCAGGGAAGCTTCCTAGGTTCATTGCCCAGCATCAAAAATAAATAAGGAAGTAAGAAAGACAGGAAGGAAAGGGGAGGGAGGGATCTAGAGTTTCCTTGTCCCCTGCAAACTGCCTGTTGTCATCTCCCTTGACTTCTCTGTTCCTGGTGTAAAAGCCTCTCTCTGCTCAGGATCCTCGCTCCTTGCTTCAGCCCATCCTACCTGGGGTCAGGGCTTCTGTGGCATCAGCCCTGTCTCTGCACTCATCTCACTCTCCCCAAGGACTGTTGAACTTATATGTCCCCTGAGGACTCCCACCAGGCTCGGAATAGCAGGGCAAGAACTCTGTGTGAGGGGAGAAATGGAGACAGGGAGGAGGGGGGCACATCTAAAGCACAGCTCCCTCATCCCCACAGCTCCCTCAGTGCTCTGCGTGGTACTCCTGTGTGGTGCCTCCTCCGAAGGAGATCAGAAAGGTGCTTTGAGTCACCTACAGGTGCTGGGTGCTGGATGCTGATATCAGTTTGGGGAGTAACAGTTGGCCTCATAGAAAAGGCAAGTCAGGGGCCTGCGTGTTACCATGCACAAGGACCCAGGTTCACACTTCTGGTCCCCATCTGCATAGCAGTGCTACGTGTGTCTCTCTCTTTCCCTCACTTCCTTCTTAATTTCTCTCTGTCCTAGCAAATAAATGAATAAATAAACTATTTTTAAAAATTAAAAACTAAAAAAGAGAGACAGAGAGAGAGAGAGACCAAGAAGGAACAAAGCAGGAGATGCCATGGAATCCATTCTGGCATCTTCTTTCTGTCAACACACTCAATTTAACAGCACAGTCGGGGTGCAAATGGGTGGCCCAGGTTTGCCCTGGAGGGCCTGCCTCTTAGGCAGTCAGGACACTGCTAGTCAGCAGTGATGGGTGCTGAATCCTAGCAGGGCAGAGCTTACCTTTCTAGGTTTGAATGTCGCCCACTTGGGTCAACATTTGAGGTTTGCCCAGTCAAGGTCAGCCCAGTAAGCATGACTCTGCTTGCCCTATGCCCAGCCTTAGTTGACAGCTAGTGTAAGAATTGGGTTCCCAAGTGATTCTAAGCCAACTGCATGGGCTCTGGCCACCTTAGTGGGAACTTTATGATCGTCCCCTTAGTGCCAGCTTTGCTGCTGACCTTGTGAGTGTCCCAGCACAAGTGGTTTTGGGTCACTGATGCCCATCTATAAAACAGGGCAAAAGCCCTCTCTCCACTGCTGGGTGATTGTTTTGAGGCTCCAGGAAGTCACACAGTCTGCACCCTGAGAGTGACTGGCTCTGCCTACTACCTCCACTCATGTGTTTTTCTGGTCCCCTGCTCCAGCCCCTGGACCTGAGCACGGCAAGGACCCCTCCGTGGATGTGGAAGAGCAAGGGCCGGCGGCCATGGACGTGAAGGAGAGGAAGCCATACCGCTCGCTGACCCGACGCCGGGACACGGAGCGCCGCTACACCAGCTCCTCGGCTGACAGTGAGGAGGGCAAGGCCCCACAGAAGTCCTACAGCTCCAGTGAGACCCTCAAGGCTTATGACCAGGACGCCCGCCTGGCCTATGGCAGCCGCGTCAAAGACCTGGTGCCACAGGAGGCCGAGGAGTTCTGCCGTGCAGGTGAGGGCTAGGGCAGATGTGTGTCTCTGCAGGGCCCTGGATGTAGGGGCCCCTCTACTGTAGCCCTTTTGATTAGAGAGTTTATTGAGTAACCAGAGAGAAAGCCAGAGCATCTCTGGCACATGCAATGTCAGGGATCAAACTCAGAACCTTATGCTTCAGAATCTGGCACTCTGGCCTGTGGACTGCCTCTGGGCAGCAATGGTTCAATGTGAGCCCTTCCTCTTTATGCTCACCTACTTCACTGGAGTCCTGCGGCCAAGGAGCCAGGCTCTGGGGCTGGGGTCAGACCCTCCACCAACTCTGGGCTAAGCCACAGGCTTCACAGGCTGTGAGGCATATTTCCCCCCACCCCCAAAGGGGGCGTGTGTCAGTCCTCAGGCTACTGAGCAGGCTCTTCCTGAGTCCTGCTGATTGTTCATACAGCCAACCCCCCAGCTAAGGGAACACCATTACCCCACTGTCATTGTCTTGGCGTTGCCAAGAGGATGCTGCTGAGAGGGTCAGCTCTGAGCTCTGAGTGGCTAGAGAGATGCTTTGACACCCCCTCCCTCCCCTTTGCCCCCAGCTCAAGTGATACCCCTGCCCTGTTCCTCCTATTCAGAATCCCTGTTCCAGCCAGTCTCTGTCTCCTTGCCCTTGTCTCCGACTCCTGACTCAGCTGAAAAGTCCCTCTCTCTGGTTAAGCTGAGGAATTGGACCCTCAAACAGACCCCCACAGTCTGGGGCCCAGATAGCAAGCAGGAAAGAGAATTGACCTCTTCACAGATGAATGGACAAGGGGAGAGACTTAACATAGGGGGAGCTGTTTGAGATGAGCCCCAAAGGCCACAAGGGCTTGGGGGTCTGGTGGGAAAGGGGCAAAAGGAGAGAGCCAGGGGAGCCAATAAAAGGCATGAGCATGGAATGATCCAGAAGTTAGGGTACCCTTGATTCCACCAGGGTAAGGGATGGGGGTTCTGGCATGCCCCTCCCACTTCTGTACCCTGACCCAATCCACCCATCTTTCCTCTCAGGAACCAACTTCACCCTGAGGGAGCTAGGGCTGGGGGAGATGACACCACCCCATGGCACCCTGTACCGCACAGACCTGGGCCCCCCGCACTGTGGCTACATGCTGGGGGCCGGCTCAGATGCTGAGCTGGAAGCTGACACCATGCTGTCCCCAGAGCAGCCCATGCGGCTGTGGGGGCGCAGCACCCGGTCAGGGCGAAGCTCCTGCCTCTCCAGTCGCGCCAACTCCAACCTCACGCTCACTGACACGGAACATGAGAACACCGAGACTGGTGAGTGGCCGCCGGGCACGGGCAGGAGAGCCAGGTGGCCAAAAGGCAGTGCTCTCTGTAGCCTCTGTAGCCATCTGTTAGAGCTGCCCACACCTACACAGAGGACCCACCCTTGGTGACACTCTGAGCTTTTCTTCCAGGACAAGGCAATGTTGGGTTGTGTCACGGGGGATAGAGAAGAGACCGGAGCAGAGCGGGAACACAAATTTTTATTCACATGGGCACCCCAGAAATGGGCAAGAGCAGAGTGGTTCAAGCCATGTGGAGCTAGCAGGGCAGTGCTTGCAAGGGGCAGGTGTGGGGTCCAGGAGGGGGTCAGGTACCACCTCATGCCCTGCCCAGCACTCTGACATAAGCCTGCTCCATCCTGCCCCTGCTACTCAGGAATCCTGCTCAGCCCACAAGGTTGCTGTCCTGCCTCTGTGGCTTGTGTTGCTCAGAGACTGAATGTGAATGAAGCCTGTCCTGTTGGAGTGTCTGAATCAGACTTGAGCTTAGACCTAGGACATAGCATAGTGGTTATGCAAAAAAGACTATCATGGCTGAGACTCTAAGCTCCCAGGTTCAATCCCCAGCACCCCCATAAGCCAGAGTTGAGCAGTGCTCTGGTCTAACAACAACAACAAAAAATACTTTAGCTCTGATTCAGGCCTTCCCATGACCAGCAGGTTGTCTCCACCCCTCCTTCCCCCAAGGCCTGGAGGGAGGACTGCCTACCTGCCTGGAACATGAAGGAGCCAGGTTGTTTGGGAACTAATACTTCCTGCTAGTTTCCAGCTTCAACTGCAGAGTCCTCTCAATACCTGCTCAGGATCACCAGAGGTCAGGACAGCACCAGCTGAGGCTGGTCAGTCTGTGAAGGGGGTCCTCCAACAGGTCATGCAGGTCTCCACGGGAGACTGGAAACCAGGCAGGAATCTGGGCCAAGCAGAGACACCCATCTCCTCCAATGTTAGTAGTTCTTGAACAGAAGTGGAGGGCAGAGTGCTCTGTGATCAAATACTGTTAGAGGCACTCAGGGTTAAGAGAATTTGCATCTGTTTCTTTAAATTAAAAAAAAAACTCTTAGTTTATTGGATAAAGACAGAGAGAAATTGAAAGGAAAGTGGAGATAAATAGATAGATAGACCTCCAGCACTGCTTTACCACTATTGAAGCTTCTGTCCTGTAGGTGGGAACCAGGTCTTTGTACACTGTCACATGTACACTTGAATAGGCCAGCCGCTGCCTGGCCCCTACACTAGTTTCTTGACTGCAAGAATTCTTAAAGCATATAGTTTGGTAACATACATGCAATGCACTTATAACACACATGCTAACAGGCCAGTTAATAAGAAAGGTAGGGAAGGAAATGATCAGGTCACCCCACCCTTTATGTCATGAACTTATGCTTGAGGCCTGTGTTGTGAGTGTCTCCTGGGGCCGAGTGGGCTTCAGGAGCAGCAGGCCTGTCTCGCTCGACTGGCCTCCTGGGACCCTGTTCCTTTGCATCAAGGTGCACTGGAGGGAAGTGGCCACAGAAGCAGTGTGAATATCTCGTCCCAGCTGCTGGCCAGGAGAGACCAGGCAGGGTGCTGAGGGGTTCAGTTCCCCGCCATGGCCCTTTTATAAGGGTTCAGTGTCCCCACTGCAATCAGGGAAGTGCAGCCTAGAGAGGTGAAGGAGGCTGTGTGGGGACTTGGACTCTGGATCCCCTCTATCCCTACAGCAGCCTAGGTCATTGGTTTGTGGGAAACCATAGTGATAAATAATCATTTTTCCTTGGAATTATGATAGAGAGAGGCTACACCACCCATGTCTGTGTGTGTCCCCTGAGAGAATTACTGCCAAATAAAGCCTCTGCTGGGTGCTAATGGCACAGTTGATGGGCCTGGAGGACTGCAGCCTTGGCCTTCTGCTTCCCTGGCCCTATGCCCTGGGTTCTGCCTGCTGGTCTCCACACTGCTTATGGCACCAGGTAATGGGCTGGGCAGGTGGAGCCAACAGAGAGCCTGTGGCCTCTGCAGCCCTTCTGGGCCCTGCCCTCCCTCCCCCACCTGAAGCATACACACCTCAGACATCCCTCCTGTCCCTTTGCTCCCAAGACTCCACATTCATAGCATTGCCATGCTGGTCCCAGTCATAAGTGTGACACCCATTGGCAGGGACAGTTCTTACCCTCCTCTGTGGCTGACAGCTCTCCTGTCCACATGCTGTTTCCTCTTGTGCTTACAGCAGAGCTGGGGGGGGGGGTGAGAGGTGGGGGACACTCAGCAGTGTGTCAGCTGGGGCTGGAGTCCTGGGGAATCTCAAATCTTCTTTTCCTCTCCTTCTCTTTCTTGCCTTTCCATTCCTCTGGCCTTGGCTGTCTCCCTTCCTTCCTTCCTTCTTTCTTTCTTTCTTTCTTTTTATAATTTGGCTGATAGGAATAGACCTTAAGCTTCAAGTCTGCAGAATGTGTGCCTGAGTGGCCTCCCAGCCCATTTTTCCCCATACTTTTAAAGTACATACATGTACTTTAGAGAGAGGTAAAGGAAGAGACAGGCAGAGAGGTACAGGAAAGACACAGTGCTGCCCTGACATCCATGGAGCTCCCTTGGTGCCATAATGGTGCTCCAGAGTGGTAACAGGGCTCAAGCCCAGGACCCCATCTCTGCTGAAGTCCCTCCAATTTCTTGGATGAGAGCTGGGGTCTTTACCATCATGGCAGGGCTCAGTCCTGTTGACTGTATTAGCCAACACAGCAGAGAGTGGCTACAGTTCAGGAGAGGGATGTACCCCTGTGGGCCTACTGTAGGTCTGCCAGCTGCCCCTATGCAGTTGCCCTTAGTTCTCATGGAAGCACCATGGCTAGTACCCATTCCTCCCTGGGAAAATATGCCTCCAGAAATAATTCAGGGATGGCTGGAAACAGCCTAGCCAGCATAGCACAATTTTAAGCTCACAATCCTGGGATCCCACAGACTCGTGACTCTAAAAATATCCATCAGGGCCAACAAAAGAGCTCACTCAGACAGTGCACTACTTCCTTGCATCAGGCTTCATCCTGCCTCTGAGCCTCTTGTTTCTTACCTAGCTGCCAGACTGCCCCCTCCAGCCCCGCCTTGCCTTACCTCCCATAGGTGGCTCCTGACAGCACCTTTTGCTGCTGCTGTAATCTTGGCTTCCAGCTCTCCTTTCCGCACCTACCTTGGGGAAGCTGGCCTCTCTATGGTGCCACCTCTGCCGGAAGCTAGAGGCTGGTGTCTGGCAGCCACTAACACTCTTATTCTCCTCTTACATTAGCTGCCTGTAAGGAGACTTTCTGAAACCCTGGTTCTGGCCCTGTACACCCCAGGCTTCTCTCTCCTGAAGAGCTCTGTTGTGAGCCATGGAGGCCATCCTGCTTCAAAACTGGGAGGAGAATCACCCCTGTAAGTTGAGATAGATTGCATTCTGGAAATTAGGTGAGGGGGCCACTGGGTGTGCAGAGAGGCATAGCAGGACAGAGTCTTGCTTTGAAGTTACGCCAGCATGCCTCCTGATTCCAGAGGGAGCAAGAGTGACAGCCTTGTTACAACAGGACATTTTCCAGGCATCCCCCCACCCCACACACACACCACTCAGTTTTTTTCTGTGGAAAATGACTCTTGGGTCTCTGTTCAAATTCATCCCACCCAGAAAGACTCTGGAGAAGAAAGGGAGTGAGAGACCATGGAGAGCGCCTCCTCCCAGAGTTAGGGAGTCCAGAGGTAGGTCTGGTCTCCCTCTGAGGCCCTTC
Source organism: Erinaceus europaeus (assembly GCF_950295315.1). Classification (NCBI taxonomy): domain Eukaryota; kingdom Metazoa; phylum Chordata; class Mammalia; order Eulipotyphla; family Erinaceidae; genus Erinaceus; species Erinaceus europaeus. The sequence goes on along the minus strand of NC_080178.1, from coordinate 54,866,658 downwards.
CATCAGTCCCAGCATGCCCTGCAGGGAGACTGTCCCTTCCCCTCTCCTGGGCAGCAGCTTTGCAGTCAGCCAAAAAGGCCACTGGGGTCACAAGCAGTGAACTCACTTGGAAGGACAACAGGCTTGAGAGTCAGGCCAGGGATTCCAGCTCAGCCACTCAGAGACAGAGGTGTCTTGTGCTTGTTTCTGCATCTCCCTAAACCCTGTCTCTTTCCCTTGTGATGTATGGACAGATGTGTGTCTGCCTCCTGGAGGTGTCAGGAGCATGGGAAAACTGTCACACACACTGGAGAGCAGCAGCACCACACCTCCCATGTCCAGCAGCACCACACCATGCATGCTGGACATGAGCCTGAAAGAAAGCTGCCTGTCACGACAGATGATGACCATGTTGATGATGATGGTGATGATGAGGACAGGAAAAAGATTCCCTGACCCCTGATTTTATAGTCCTGTCCAAAGTCTGTCACTGTGCATCAACTGCAGAGAGCAGGGCTAAGGGTATGGGGACAAAGATGAGCTCACAGGTGGGGGGCCACCCTGGGCAGCCAGCTGCTGTCTGGCTCCAGCTCTGTGCCCAGCCCGGCCTCTGGGAGCAGGGGGGTGAGCTTCTGGCTCTCTCTCATTCCTGCACGATCGGCTGATTAATATGAAGCAGAGATGCCCACTGTTGATGAACTTTGTATACCATCCTGATTAATATGAAGCAGAGATGCCCACTATTGATTAACTTTTTATACCATCCCTCCTCCAAGATGTCTTAATGAAGCAGGGCATCTCTGATCAAGGACAGAAAGCTGGGACTGTTAAGGAGGAGAGCTAGTTGTCTTTCACTGCAGGGCCTTTCTGAGGCTCATTACTGGTTCAGGGTGTAGATTTGGGGGGTGGTACAGAGTTTCACCATGCAAGTCCATCTCTTAAAGCTAGATCACAGATTATTTCTCTGCCTCTGTAGAGTCAGAACTCTGGAAATATGATACGTGTGATTAGAAATTGTGTCGGGGTGGGAGGAAGGATGAGCGGTGGCACACACAGTTGAGCACACACATGACCATGTGCAAGGACCCAGATTTGAACCCCTGCTCCTCACCTACAGGGGGAAGCTTCATGAGCAGTGAAGCAGGTCTGCGTAGTCTCCTTCTCTCTCCTCTCTCTTTCTCTTTCCCTTTTCAATGTCTCTCTGCCCCGTCAAATAAAATAGGAAAAAAATTAAAAATAAATAAAAAGGAAAAAATGGCCTCCGGTAGCAGTGATGAGCCCCAGCAATGAGCCCATGCTGTGGGGAGGGGCAGGTGGCTCACATGGTAGAATGCACACATCACCATGCACTAGCACTGGGCTCAGTCCTGAGCCACCGCATGGGAGGGCCTGTAGCAAAGAAGTTTCAAGCACAGTGGGTTGGTGGTATGGTGTTTCTCCCTCTCTGTCTGTCTCTCTCCCACTTCATCTCTCACCCTCTACTTAGAAGGGAAAAATGGCTGCTGGGAGCAGAGAGGCGGTGTAGGCAGTGAAGCCCAGTGGCAAAAGGTGAAAGAGGTATCCTTAGAGCCTGTGCCCACGCTGCAGAGTTCCAGACAGAGGCCAGAGAGTTCAGGGGACAGTGGAAGCCACACAGGAAGGCCATGTGAGCTTCTGGGGCTGCAGTGACATGGTGGCACCAGCTGGGGGCTTGGAGCAGTAGAAGTTAACTGCCTCCAGATCCAGGGCAGGAAGTGCCAACAAGGAGTGGGTGAGGCCAGGGCTCCTCTGCTCCTCCCTCGCCTCCTCCTCATATTCCCATGAGTTAACTGGCAGTCTCTGGCTTGCACAACATCACTTCAGACTGTTCTTCTTGTCATGTAGCTTTGTCTGTCTGCCGCCACATGGCTGTCTGCTTATGGGGACACTCATCATACTGTACCAAGGGCTGTATCGTTCCAGCCTGGCCCTGTCTCAACTGATGTCTTCTGTGAGGACCCTGTGTCTGATTTATAGTGAAGTTGCTGGTAGATTGGGTGTCTCTCTGTGTCTGTATGTAGCAGGGGTACATGTTGCTGGAAGGTCTTCTGTACAAGGGCACTAACTGCATCCAGGGGGGATGTTGCCCTGTGGCCTATTCATCTCCCAAGGCTCCATCTCCAAATATAACCATGCTTGGGGTGAGTTATCCACTCATGAGTTGAAGAGGACACAGTGTTCTATCTCTAGCAGATGTCAGCATGCCACCATGTTTGGTAGGAAATCACTTGTAACAGCTGCCTCGGACACTATCCCAAGCCCTTGACCCCACTGCTGCTCAGCAATCAGGCCCTTAAGTGAGTCTGTCTCATCTTAGCACCTTGGATCTGTAACAGCAGAACCCACCTTCGTGTCTGAACAAAGTGGCCGGTGTGATTTGGACCGCCCCTCCACACACACACTGGGCCCCAGGCCTGGCTACCGCTTCCTCCCCACACACACCGTGACCAAAGGCCAAAGTGTCATCTGTTTGCTGCTCAAAAAGCCAATTAATCCAAGAGGCAAAGGCCTGGACAACTAAAATACACACTCTAGCAGCCTGAGAAAACCCTGCTCCAAAGCTGCCTTGTTCTCAGCCCCTGGTGTGGGATTTACATGAGGAAAGAGAGTATGGGTGAGGGAGGGGGGAAAGGGGCCCAGAGCCATCACTATCTATCTAGTGGCCTCTGTGGTGGGAGGATTCTCCAGGTCAGGATGGACCACTTCCTGCAAAGCTTGCACAGAGGTTGCCAGCCCTCTTGGTGAGAGTCTCCACAATTTCTCTGGTGAGGCTCCAGGCTTTACTCTTTTCAGTTCCTCCCCTTCCACCCATGACTGTCCCCTAGCTAAGCAATGCATCTCACATGAAAACATCACAAGAGCCAGAGAAATAATTCAGTTGGAGTGTGTGCTGCATTGTCATGTGTGAGACCCACATTCGAATCTCACCTTCACTGCACTAAAGAAAGTTTCCATACTGTGGTCTCATTCACTCTGTGTCTCTGTGTCTCAGTCTCTGTATGAAAGCAATCAAACAAACAAACATTCTTCATTATGAAGTGTCAGCCAAGGAGGAGAGCCAGGAGAAGAATGTGTATTAAGAGAATTACAGGCCAACTTTGTTTCCTTCATGCTTAAAGGTCCATCATGTATAATCCCAACAAAGAATTGAAGAGAAAGCATGATTTTCAGGAATTTTAAACTTTATTCAGGAAAAATTAGAACATTCACATGTTAGGGGGAGAGAGAGAGAGAGAAGCCACACCCACAGGTCTAGTTTATAACATCCAAGCCCCTGCCTTCACTTTTCCAAGCCACACTTATCACCCCTCCCATTTTCTGTGCAGCACTTTCCTTGCTGCAGGCCCAGAGGTATGTCTGCGGAACATACCTGTATGGTGCAGCAGTGTCTGTATCCTCCCAAGTACTTCCTGTCATTTCTCATCTCAACAAATGGGCAAGAAATCATAGGGTCAACAAGATGGAGTCTCTCATGTCTGCTCCTTTCCCAAAGGCTGCTCACTTACTATAGCCACCTATACACACATGAGGGGATAGGAGACAAGGGTGCTTGTTGCATTTTAATTTTATCTGTTGATTTATGTTTATGAGAGAGAGAGAGAGAGAGAGAGAGAGAGAGAGAGAGAGAGAGAGAGATTAGAGCAGCACTCAGATCTGGCAGCCTTTGATGCTGGGGACTGACTGAGCCTGGGATCCCAGGCATGGGCAAATTGTGCTGTGATATTAAGCCTTCTTTGTAGCCCTTTTAAACTTTTTTTTAAAAATGTATACCTATTATATGTTAAAACCATGCAACAGGCAGAAGTGAAACCCCCCACCCCCCTTAAGATGAAAAGGGAGACCTGGAGGCCTCTTGTTTGAGTTTTTCACATAAGGGAGGCCTCCTGGAGTTGGCAGCTGCTAATTAGGAACAGGTCCCATGGAAGCTGCCTGTGTAGCAGCACAGGCATGAATCACTGTCTGATACTTCTCCATGCCCCGCCAGTCTCCCTACTGTGGGCCTCTCATCAAGGGGGTGAGCCTCTCATAGCACTCTTCCTGCCAGGCTGAAAAGGACTCAGCCCTGGTAGGGGTTTTTGTTTGTTTATTTTATTTGTTTTATTAGATAAGACAGGGATAAATTGAGAGGGGAGGAACAGATAAAAGGGGAGAGGAAAGGAATCCAGAGCACCCCAGCATCCATGAAGCTCCCCCAGGTGCCTTCTTTATGCTCCTGTGCAGTATCAGGGCTCAAACCCCAGACCTTGTACAAGGTAAGATGTGCTTTCTGGGAGTTGGGCAGTAGCACAGCGGGTTAAGCACAGGTGGCATAAAGCACGATGACCAGCGTAAGGGTCCTGGTTCGAGCCCCCAGCTCCCTACCTACAGGGGAGACACTTCACAAGTGGTGAGGCAAGTCTACAGGTGTCTATCTTTCTCTCGCCCTCTCTGTCTTCCCCTCCTCTCTCCATTTCTCTCTGTACTATCCAACAATAACGACAACAATAATAACTACAACAATAAAACAAGGGCAACAAAAAAGAATAAATATTTTTTTAAAGTTATTCTTTCTACCAATTGAGCTTTCTCCCAGTCTGAGCTGTACTCTTTAAAATGGCCACTTTTATCTTACATATTTTTCTGTAGAACTGTTCTTTAGGGACCGGGTGGGAGTGCAGTGGATTTAAACATACATGGCATGAAGCACAAGGACTGGCATAAGGATCCCGGTTCAAGCTCCAGGTTCCCCACCTGCAGGGGGGTCCGCTTCACAAGCAGTGAAGCAGATCTTCAGGTGTCTATCTTTCTCTCCCCCTCTTCCCCTCCTCTCTCAATTTCTCTCTGTCCTACCTAACAACAGCAGTGGCAATAGTAATAATAACAACAAGGGCAACAAAAATGGAGGAAAATGGCCTCCAGGAGCAGTGGATTTGTAGTGCAGGCACTGAGACCCAGCAATAACCCTGAAGGCATATATATATATCCTTTAATAAACAAATGCTTACCAGATAGGGTGTTTCCCAGGTTCAAGCCCCAACACCACATGGGAGATGCTGTAGCATCAGAGGAAACTCCAGTGCTGTGTTGTCCCTTTCTCCATCTCTCTCCTTTCTGAATGATAAAGCAACCCAGAGAGGTGAAATCACGTATGCATAAGGCTCTGGCCCCACAGGACTATCATTCCTTGATTCTGTTAACTGTCTTGTTAACCAGAGCACACTGCTTAGCTCTGGGTTGTGGTGGGACCAGGAGTTGTGTTAACCACTGTGCTATTTCCTCTGACTTCTTTTTGGTTCCTTGGGTTTATCTATAGGATTGGACTCAGCACAAGAAAATGTTTGGGCCTGGGGCACAGACTCCTGTTTTGGCCCATGATCACTCTCAAATCCCAAGGGGTTTCCATCCCTGGGAGCTAGCTGCACACATGAACACACTGAAATGACTAAGGAAGAGGACTCACCCAAATCCCAGAACCTCTAAGTGGTAGGACAGGATGTGAGTAGGCATCTGCTGGCGGGAACCCACCTCCTTCCTTCCCGACACCCCAAAACCATGAGCCCCCTCCAGGTTTCAGACCTGGTGCTCATGGGATGATGCAGAGCCCACCGACATGGCCGGCCAGACAGTGTCAACGGCAGTTCTTCCAGCTCCTTTGCTAGAATGGGGTGTCCTTACCCCCAGTGTGCCTTCACCACACCAGCCCTCTCCACCCCACCACCTCCCGCCTCTGCCATCTCCCAGCTCCTTAACCAGAGCTCAGTGCTTGTGTCCCTGACCTGACCTCCTTGATCAGTGGTAATTTCTGGAACCTGAGTCTGGGGCCTGCTGTTCCATATGTTTGTATTTATCTTGGAAAATGCTTAGAATCTATCCAAGACTGGCAGCAGCTTTTGTGCGGAGCTAAAATGTGCTGAAGGATTGGGGACAGTTACTGAATGTTTGTATCATCTGTGAACAGATACTGCATCTGAGGAGACCATTCTGTAACCTGGCTGGGATGCATGGGTTTGAGTGGGGGCTGTTAGAATCACCAGCCTTTGCTTTGGGGAGCTCAGAAACCTCCAAGTGGGGTGGGAGCATGGGGAAAGCTCAGAGTTCAGATGATGGGGTTATAGACTGGTGGAAAACTGGATGGGGCTAGGTAGTGGCACACCTGATTAAGTGTGCACATTACAATCCACTAAGACCAGGTTCAAGTCCTTAGTCCCCACTTTCAGGGGGAAAGCTTCACAAGTGGTGAAGCAGTGCTGCAGGTGTCTCTCTGTCTCTCTCCCTATCACCCCCTTCCCTCTCGATTTCTGGCTGTCTCTGTCCAATAAATAAATAAAGATGGTAATAACAATTTAAAAGTCTATATGGCAAGAAAAATAATTCTTTCAAAAAAACTGGCAGAAAATAAGATAAGTCTCCAGTCCCTGGTAGCACTCTCCCTCTGCAGCCAGATGATGGGTGGTGTGAGGGAAAGGGAGGTTGTTATGGGATAGTTTCTTGTGATTCTAGATCTCGTGGTTCTTTTCCTAGGCAAGAAGTAAGTCTAGATATGGAATCAGTGAGCAGTATCTACAAGGCTCTGAGCCATCATCTAGAGCAGAGGTAGGGACCCTTTTCTCTGCAAAGGGCCATTTTAGATATTAATAACATCATTCATGGGCCATGTGAAATTGTCAACTTCAAAAATACTTTGTTATTTTAATGAGAGAGATACAGAAGGAAAAAGAGAAAGAGAGACCAGAGAGCACTGTTGAGCTCTGGTTTATGGTAGATTGAACCTGGGAACTTTGGCTCCCCAGGCATGAAAGTTTTGTTACATTACCATTAGGCTGTCTCTCCCACTGAAGTTATCAACTTAAAATTGAACACTTAGTGTTGTTTTGAATAATGGTTCTAGACTTATTGGAATTTTGAATCCTACCTGTGGGTGCCTTGGCAGGGCCAGACCCAGTGACTTTTCAGGCCATATACAACTCATGGGCAGGATGGTCCCACCCCTGGTCTAGAGGGTGGGAAAGCTGATGGGGAGCTTGTAACTGGTGAAGGATGTGAGGATGTCATCTGCCTTCTATTGGCTTTGGAAAGATTCCCACTCATTGACCTCAGACAAAAAAGCAACCGGTAGTTTCACCAAGAAAATGAGCTTTATTCAGAAACTACAAGCAGACAGTTGGGAGAGTGCAAGCTCACAGTGAGACACACATGCATCCCTGTAGAACAAAAGCCAGTGACTCTTTAAGACCTTTGGGAAGAACCTCCTCTTCCATTCCTCCACTGGTGTGGGGTTCCAGCTGATTCTGTGTGAGCTGCAGAGCATGCTGGGACTTGTAGTATTTTTCATGGATCTCTGTATGTGCTCTGCTGTGGTTTCTATGTGTGAATCTTACAGTGAAGGAAGGGAGTGAGAGACCTGGGATGGCACTAAGGTCAGCACAGTAGCCATGGAGACAGATACAAAAAGCACTGAGGGAGAAGAATCAATATAATTTGACAACTGATAAAATGTAGGATGGAGAGAGGTAGGTGTCCCCTATTTTGATGGAGGTGTCTTTGTGGGTGCAGTGAGGAGGTGCCATACATGTTCCAAGATAAAGGTGATAATGCTAGGCATTGCTGAGTCTGAAGGTGTCTAGGGAGGACTTGGACATCAGGGCCTGGCCCTTAGGATAGTCTCTCTACCCTCTAGAGCAGGGGCCTGGGGTGGGGGGTCACTTCCACCTAGACCAGGTCTTTTAAACTATGTGCTTCAGTCTGGGTGCTTTCAAAATAGAACTTTCAAAATGGAACTGTTGCCTGCTGATCCTTCCAGAGGCTTGGTTTCTGAGGCCCAGAAAGTCTCTTTAACCTCCCTCCCACATACACACACACATGAACACAAAACCTTTCTTGTGACTCCTTTTGGGTTGCTGTCTCTGTCCTGACCCCATTCCCAGAGAGCTGGCTGTTGTTTACCTGGTCTGGTCCCCAAGCACTTCATACATGTATCTTGAACAGATGAATGAATTAGCTATGAACTGCTCAAAATGACTGGTTCCCTTGCGAGAGCATAACTATGCTCCCACCTTCCAAAAGCCTTTAATAAATCATAACTCACCGAATTAAAATAAACATTTTAACTTCCTCCAACCCCAGGAGGATTTGCCACCTTTTCATCTTCAAAGTGCTTTCCAAACAGGAGCCAGCTTCCCCCAAAGGCTCCTCCTTGGAAGTTCTGGATTGTAAACAAATGCAATGTAAACAAATATAGAAATGAATTAACATTTAAAGGCAAAGATGCCTTCAGCCAGGTTTAAAAGAATCTTCCCCAGGAAAGAGAAGCAATTCATACACATACACACAAACATATATCTATAAAGTGCCTGTACCACTCCACTGTCCCCTCTTTTTTTTTAAAGTTATAAGGTATAAGGTGAGAGATAGAATAAGATAGTGGGGCAGGGGGAAAAGATGAAACATAGCAATGCTTCAACACTTATGAAACTTCCTCCCTGCAGGTGGGAACCTTGAAGCTTGAACTTGGGTTCTTGAATATGGTCACTTGCGCTCTACCAGTGAACCACCACCCAGCCCTGTAGATCGGTTCTTTGATTTCTTAGTGCCTTCAGTGTGCCTGGAGTTGTACTGAGAACTTTCAATATCAGTTACCATATTTTCTCAGTGATTCTGAGATCCAGTATTCTCATCCCTACTTTCCAAATAAGAGAAGTGAGATGAGATGAGATAAGATAAGATGAGATGAGATGAGATGAGATGAGATGAGATGAGATGAGATGAGATGAGATGAGATGAGATGACATGGGATGGGAGGAGATGACATGGGATGGGAGGAGATGACATGGGATGGGAGGAGATGACATGGGATGGGAGGAGATGACATGGGATGGGAGGAGATGAAAGAGATTCGCCCAGGGATACAGGGCTGGCAAGCAGGAAAATTGAACTATACCACATTTTTCTTTGCCTCCGCTTTTCTAGCCCTGCTCTGCAATTACCTGCTCTAGCTGTATACAAGCTATAAATTCTGGGACCCAATCTAGACCATATGGATGGAATTTTTGGACATAAGTGCCTGAGAATCTGAATTTCAGGTTCACTCACCAGGCTCTTGATATGTGCACTGCTTCTTGATAGGCTATAGGCTCTGCCCACTGGTGGGCTTCTAAAGCTTGGGGTGGTTTGCATTTGAGCAAATGAAAGACATGGAGGCAGTGAGCAGGTCCTGGGCCCCTGGCACCTCCCCTGAGCTTGGCAGAAGGGCCTCCTGTACCCTTGTGGAGGGTCCTCCCCCACTCCCACCTATCCAAGCTTCCTCAGTCCCTCTCTCCATGGAAAGCTTGGGGGTAGGGCACTTTTATTTGTACCTTCATATGGCATTTGCTATTATATCCCTCGAAAAGTAAAGCACTGGGTGCCTGGAATAGTCAACACAGTGGGCATAAGGCCCAGTATGTGGAATAAACAGGTAGAGAACCTTAGCCAATTGCCAGGGCCCTGAGATTAGATGCGTCCTAGGGTGGAGAGAAAATAACCACAGTCAGTCTCTATACAGTTGATCAGAAGAGATCAGGTGAGAACACACACACGTGACATCCCTGGCTAGGACAGTGTCAGGTCTGTGCCCCCCTTCCCAGTACCAAGCTTCTGAGAATGCTTGTTAAGGTACAAATTACAGGTAGTTATATATATCATACAAATTAGAATACATTCCTAAAGGAGCAAACATTAGGTTAAGGGTGCTTAAAATTGTCATTATCCAAATGTCATCATGTTACCTACATTCTTCTGATGCCATAAGATACCGAGTTTATTTCAGTTATCCCTTGCACAATCTTCTGACACTTAAGGTAGCACCAGATATCAGAGTTATGGGTGATCGCATATGGCAATACACTCCTCTACTGCCTGTGGGCAGGGATCTCTGAAATATACAGACTTTGCCTTAGAGCAGGATTTTGTGGTAACAGGACAGAGCCTGAAATACAGGCCTCATGGTATAATATTCAAAAGACTGTACTTTGTAGACAAGCAAAAAGCAAAACTTATTTTGCAAACATAAATACAAAGGTAATAATCAGTAGGATTTCCAATAACAAGTATGAGAGATTCTGAGATCAGAAAGCTTCTTCGACAGCCTGGGCCAGGGGTTCTGAGACAGAGGGATGTGTGTCCCACCCTCCACCTTCCCCGTGCCACTGGACACTTTGTATGTCAGTACTAAGATCCCTTCTTCTTCTAGCGTTTGCCCTTCTTCCGTAGCCAGTCAACAGCATCAGGTTGAGCCTGATGTAAAGTTTCGAGACCTCCTTTGAATCTGGAGAGGTGGCAGTCGTTGACTATGTGGGTCATAGTCTGTCTGTAGCTGCAGGGGCAGTTCGGGTCGTCTCTGGCTCCCCAGCGATGGAACATAGCAGCGGCGCACCGGCCATGGCCTGTTCGATAGCGATTGAGGAGGGCCCGATCATAACGTGCTAGGTCAAAGCCGGGTTGACGCTTGCAGGGGTCTGTTATGAGGTGTTTGTTCTTTACTTCAGCTGACTGCCAGCTCTGTTTCCAAGAGTCTGGAGCAGAGAAGTTCAGTGTAGGCGTAGGGGACCAGATTGGGTGACGAGACGTCAAGCGTTGGACAGGGTGGGCGAAGATCCCATTGTCCAGAAACAGAAGCAACTGAGACTCAGAGAGGCAGATCTCTTCCCACCTCTCTACATCATCGGGAACCCAGAGTTCCTCCTCTCTGCTGCCACCTGTCCTCTCCTTGAGCAGTGGGGACAAAGAAACTGAGGGCAGTTGGGGAACAGTGATGGCTGGCTCCTGCCCACTGTGCTTCCCCAACCCTAACAGACCAGGCCAGTGAGACTCAGGCTGAGCCACTGAGCCTACTCCTCCCCTGTGTCCCTCAGTGACCCTGGAGAAGCCTCCCTTCCTGTCCTCCCCCTTGACCTGACCCTTGGCTTCTCTGCTTCCCAGTGTACCCTCAGCACTTTGGATAATGTTCAAGGTAGCCCAGAAAAGGGTCACCCGCATGTGTAGGCAAAACACTAATTTCTAGACTCTCATCCATGAAGCTGTGAGTTCAATCCTGGTTTCTATGATGATCTGAGCCATTCTATATATCAGTTGCTGTTTGTGGCAGACACAGAGGAAGCAGATGGTAGAAGATTGGCAGGGTGGTGTAGGCGAGACACTCTCTGGACATTTTCTGGAGGCTGTGAGCTATTATAGTTTTCTAGCTGGCGAATTTGACTTCTCTGTGGAGCTCTGTTCATTCCAGAAGTGTGTCTTTTTAGATGCCACTAGCTTTGTAGCTTGCTGAATCTAGCAAGCAGGGTCAAGTTCATGTTTGGCACAGATTAGGGTCTTCCCACACAGCTGCTCTGGGCCTACTCTGAGCCCCTGGTTAACCCACCCCTTCCTGGGGCAGGAACTGGAGAGCAGGCTGCTCTTGGGCCACCTTTACACACATCACAGGCAGGTGTGGGCACACACCCTCCCCACCCTCAACCCAGCCATTAGTCTGGGAGGCTGGGGAAGAGATGGCAGCTTGTCTGGATCCCAGAAGCATGATCATAGAACTGACTGCCATTTCATGGAGCCTCTGTACACCCCTACTCCCAGAGAATAATGGGATAGAGCAGATATGGAGCTGAGACCTTGTCCTGGGGACTGCGTTTCCTCAGGAGCACAGCTGAGCCCAGTCCACACCCTCCGCCTGCCAGGAGCCTCCTGGAGCTGCTCTGGTCCTGGAAGCCATCTCTCAGGAGCATTCTAGTGAGACTCAGACCCCTCCTCACCTCACCAGCCACTGGCAGCTTCCAGCAGCCACACTGACGAGCAGTGGGGCAGAGCACTGAACCCAGCAATCACCCTGGCGACAATATATGTATGAATTAAGTTTTAAAATAAATAACTAAATAAGTGGAGTAGCAGTGGTTATGTCTGGAGAAAGGCTTGGGCACTAACCTGTGCCAGTCCTTTCACATGTCGGGCAGCTTGTCCTCAGGCAGCTGGCTATGCTTCTCCAAGCTTCTCCAAGCCCCTTATGTTCCACAAGAATGCTAATCCTCATCTCCCAGAGTTGCTGTTACAGTGAGTGACAGCATACACAGTGTCCCACACAGTCACTTAGCCCAGTGCTGTTGCCTCCACCATCGTCCGTCCTCGTCATCACCAGCAGCATTTCCACCCGTTATCTGACCACAGCCTCCATTCAAGACACTGATCACTGTTGCCGTCATCTTCCCTCAGCCTCCTTCTCTTTATTAACTTCATCACCCTTCACTTTCTTCTCCTTTATTAAGAATGTTCCACACAGAAATTGTGAGAGTGCTGACTCTTTTCACAGTTTTCCTTTTTGATGATTTATTTATTTATTGGATAGAGACAGAGAGAAGTTGACAAGAGAAGGGGGAGTAAGAGATAGAGAGACACCGGTAGTACTGTTCCACTGCTCCTGGTCCGCCCTCCCCACCCCCTGCAGGTGGGAACCAGGGACTGGGATCCAAGTCCTTGTGCATGGTAATATGTGCACTCAGCTTGGTGCACCACTGCCTGGCCCCCACCTCTGTCACGTTTGACAGAGCCATAAAGACCTTAATCAAAGTTTACCTTTGTCCTTTTACAGAATATTTATTTCAGATAAACAAAAGCACTCGATAGTTTCTCTCCTGTGACCTTTGGAACCCTCGTAGGTTGGGGCAGTTGCCTCCCCAGCTGCTCCTGGAGCTGATTATCTTGTTTGCCTTCAATCACTAATCAGCACAGAGACCCTTTGTAGGGGCTATTAGCCCTGTGACCTGGGCTCTGCAGGTCTATGGGTAAACAGCTGAAGAGAAAAGCACAGGTGGGTCATGGAACGAGGGCCAGAATCACATCCCCACCTTGGATTCACAGTTCCCTGAATCTCTGGGAACCTGTGTCTTCGTCTGCAAAAAGGTGTTTTGACACCATCTTCCAAGGTTGCCTTGAAGACTCAGCTCTGTCCATTCATGTCATTTGTGCATATGTGTTGGGTGCAACACAGTTCCTTGCACAAAATCACCAGTAAGTGAGAAAGATGTCTTGATAGAGACCAAGAAGGTGATTGTATACTGGCATCACAAACCCCATTCCTGAAATGTGTCCAGGGTGGGGGAGGTAGCATAGTGGCTATGCAAACTGAGTCTCATGCCTAGGCTCTGAGGTCCCAGGTTCAGTCTCCAGCACCAGAGCTGAGCGGTGCTTTGGTCTCTATCCCCGTCTACCCCCAACCCCCGCTTCTGTCTCCCTTTTCATTCACCAAAGCCATTGGACCTCCAGAGCATTTCTGTCAGACCCCAGACTCCTATCTCCCCATCCTTGTGTCCCTCAGTTTCTTCTTGACCTGTTTTTTTTTTAAAGAATGTGCCACACTACTTACACACTCCCCACCTCCCTGCCATCACAGTCACACACATACCTCTCTCCCTTGCTCAGTCCAGAGACAAAAGCATTGTCTTCTAAAGATGGTCTGTGCTTTGAAAGCCAAAGTGACACATAGAGTGATGACACTGGAATGTTCCTCTAATCCTAACCTCCAGATAAGAAGGTGAATGCCCAAGTCCCACATTCCCCTTAGAGTATGGGGGTAGGGGATCTAATTCCACATTCCCTTTTGAGATTGGGGGATGGCCTCATGCCATCAAATGATGTTAATGCCACAGCTGCCCCAGTGGCTATCTTATTTATGCCATTGGGCCACTGCAGGACCAACTCAACTTCCAGCTGTGTTTTGTTTCTCCCAGAGACTCTGTCTGGTCCCTGAAGCCAGCTCTACTCACTCATAGGATGTTTATAAGTGGCAAGAGAAAAGCACCCCCTGGGAGCAACCTCTACCAGTGATAGATGGGTGTGGAAGTATCAGTAGTCCAGCTCTCCTCTCTCTCCCAGCATGGGCTAACTTAGAGAACAGACCCACTACAGGCTGACTTCCCTTCTGGGTCCCATACCTCCCACTCCTCCACCCAGGTTTCTTTTAGTCTCAGATATTATACACACCCACTTCCTTTTCTCATGTTTTGCTCCCAAAGGGGCCTAGAGATCAGGACATCAACCTTAGACACAAATGAAAGCAGTGAAGGAGAAGTGGCCACCTACTCAGCAAAGTCTCCTGAGTGACTATGCTTGAGCTACAGAGTGACCCCTGTCCTCTGGTGCTCATATTCTTGGGAAGGGACTTGACCACACTGAAGTTCAGTGTGCTGAGGGAGGGCTGTGCAGAAAAAAAGAGCTGCTGTCCAACATTTCCTGGGTGTCATTGAAAGTCAGCAGTTAGCTTTTGAGTATCTGCTGTATGCTGGCCCAGCAGAGAGGGAGAAAAACAAATGACACATTCTCTACTCATGAGAAACTTGGAGGGGAAGGAAGCAGGAAAGTCATTGCAGGAGGCCAGGTGGTGGTGCACACAGTAGAGCACACATATCACCACGGGCAAGGACCTGGACTCAAACCCCATGTCCCCATCTGCACAGAAGCTTCAGGAGTGGTGGAGCAGTGCTGTAGGTGCTTCTCCTTCTCTATGTCTCTCATCCTCTATCAAAGAAAAAGGGAAAAGAATGGCAGCCAGCAGGGCTGGGTGGTGGCACACCTGGTTAAGTGCAGGTCTTACCGTGCACAAGTGCCAGTCCCTGTTTAGGGCACCATTATGCCAGGCTGGCTAGATTCGCGGGCGGGAGACAGAGACGACCAGGGACTCATGGCTGAGTGGTACGCAGTTCAGTCTTTATTCATGTGGAACACAGCGCAATCTAAGCTATCTCTAATCACATTCCTATCCTTATATGTACTCGCCAAGTAGGGTGGAAACAGGATGTGACATAGAGAGGGTGGAGCGAAAAAAGACTGGTGGAAATCAGGGTGTACTAGGAGAGGGGGCAGAGCAAAAAGACATCATGAGCCAGTGGGGATTAAACCAATGCCTTGCAGGCAGGGCGGTGCTTAGTTAACAGTGGTTATGTAAATAGAATACAGTGTTAAGCAGGGGAGGTTAAACCAATGAAACATAAGGGGTTTTAGAAGCAGAATTAGAAGCATACCAACACACAAGGACCTAGGTTCAAACCCTGTGGTGAAAGCTTCATGAGTGGTGAAGCAGTGCTGCAGGTGTCTCTCTCCCACTTTGTATTTCCCCCTCTTTCTCAATTTCTCTCTGTTCTGTGGAATTAAATAAATAAATAAATGAAGTTTTAAATACATATATAGGCAGCTGGAAGCAGTAGAGCTGTTGTGAAGGCACCAAGCCCCAGCAGTATACCTGGTGAAGAAAACTAAAGAAACCAGTCATTCCAGCCTAGCTCAGAGGAGTGATACAACCAAGAGGGAACCTCCTTTGTGAGGGTTTTTTTATGTGTGTCGTGGAGACAGTGGATCTAGATCTGAATGGGGAAGGGAAGCAAGCCCCACCTTTCCAGCAGAGGCAGCTGTTAAGCCTGAGTATGATTAGTTGAAGGAAGACACTACCCTACATGGTTTTATTCATTATATATATATATATATATATATTTAGAAAGAGAAAAAGAGTACTGGAGCACCACTTGACGTCTCGTCACCCAATCTGGTCCCCTATGCCTACACTGAACTTCTCTGTTCCAGTCTCTTGGAAACAGAGTTGGCAGTCAGCTGAGGTAAAGAACAAACACCTCATCACAGACCCCTGCAAGCGTCAACCCGGCTTTGACCTAGCACGTTATGATTGGGCCCTCCTCAATCGCTATCGAACAGGCCATGGCCGGTGCGCTGCTATGTTCCATCGCTGGGGAGCCAGAGATGACCCGAATTGCCCCTGCGGCTCCAGACAGACTATGACCCACATAGTCAACGACTGCCACCTCTCCAGATTCAAAGGAGGTCTCGAAACTTTACATCAGGCTCAACCTGACGCTGTTGACTGGCTACGGAAGAAGGGCAAACGCTAGAAGAAGAAGGAGCACCACTGTGGCACAGGCATTGCTCGGGATCAAACTCAAGATCTCTAGATACCTGAGAGTCCAAAACTGTTTCTGCTGTGTCACTTCCCAGGCCACATACCCTGGGAAGTTTGATGGATAAGAATTGGACTCCACTGGTGGAGAAGCAATCACAGAATCCAGACCTTCCACCTTCGGCACCCCATAAAGATCTTTGGTCCATACTCCCAGTGGGATAAAGAGTAAGGAACCTTCCAATGGAGGGGATGGGACATGAAGTTCTGGTGGTGGGAACTGTGTGGAACTGTGTACTCCTGTTAACTTACAATCTTGTTAATTATCATCGAACCACTATTTTTTTTAATTTTTTATTTAAGAAAGTATTAATGAACAAAACCATAAGGTAGGAGGGGTACAACTCCACACAATTCCCACCACCCAATCTCCATAACCCACCCCCTCCCATGATAGCTTTCCCATTCTCTAGCCCTCTGGGAGCATGGACCCAGGGTCATTGAGGGTTGTAGAAGGTAGAAGGTCTGGCTTCTGTAAGTGCTTCCCCACTGAACATGGGCGTTGACTGGTCAGTCCATACTCCCAGTCTGCCTCTCTCTTTCCCCAGTAAGGTGAAGCTGAGCTCCAGGACACAATGGTGGGGTCTTCAATCCAGGGAAGCCTGGCCAGCATCCTGGTGGCATCTGGAACCTGGTGATTGAAAAGAGAGTTAACATATGAAGCCAAACAATTTGTTGAGCAATCATGGATCCCAAGCTTGGAATAGTGGAGAGGAAGTGTTAGGGAGGTACTCACTGCAAACTCTGGTGTACTTCTGCTTTCAGGTATATATTTTGCAGTGGTTTATGGATACGTGTGAACATAAGCTCTCTCTCACAGAAACTGGTGTATATCTAGGTTATGGGACTTTGTTAGAAAGTGAACCACCTGAGATGAAATTAGAGTGTACTATAAAAGGAAAGGTCTCACCTGAGTAATGAAGCTGAAGGGTTGTCATTCCACACGTGAAGTCTCTGGACACAGTCTGAGGTGAAGCATGTTGAGGTGGCAGTCGTTGCGTTGGTTAGGTTATGATCAGCGGAGGCAATATTATTTGGTATGGATTGGGAGACGCATACGGGAAAGTGGGCCCTATCCAAGGGTTCCAGGACTGGGGGAAGTAGGGGCTCTATAGTGGAGATGTGAGGTTCCTGCTGTCCTAGGGTTCAAAAAAACAATCGATAGTTAATGTTATCATCACATTATTTGTGGGTTAACTTTGAAAAGTCCTTTTGTTATGGTTTGCTGTACAGTATCCAGTATCTTGTATATAGCTGTGCTATTGGATGCTTCTAATCTACTTGGTCTAGGCTTTTGAGAGAGTCCACATATCAAATACACAGCCTATATATTAAAAAGA
Source organism: Erinaceus europaeus (assembly GCF_950295315.1). Classification (NCBI taxonomy): domain Eukaryota; kingdom Metazoa; phylum Chordata; class Mammalia; order Eulipotyphla; family Erinaceidae; genus Erinaceus; species Erinaceus europaeus. Next base: position 54,849,360 of record NC_080178.1, on the reverse strand, counting down.
TTCAGTTTCGGTTTTGAGAAACTTTGAGACATACAACTGATTTTCCCCCTCTCATATTAATTAACTACTGATTTATATGTCTACATTTTGCTAGGAGTGTACATAAACACCATTCCCACCACCAAAAGACTGTGACCCATCCCTCCCACCCACTCCCACCCCCCACTGGCCCAGGAAGATGCATGTCTACCCCTCACCACAGGGTTTTTACTTTGGTGCCCTACTTACAATTTGGTCAGGTCCTGCTTTTAGTTTCCCTTTCAGATCTTCTTACTCAACTTCTGTTGATGAGTGGGATCATCCCATACTCATCTTTATCTTTCTGACTTAGTTCACTTAACATAATTCCTTCTAGCTCTGTCCAAGATGGGTCAGAGAAGGTGGGTTCATTGTTCTTGATAGCTGCATAGTATTCCATTGTGTATATATACCACAGCTTTCTCAGCCATTCATATGTTGTTGGGCACCTGGGTTGCTTCCAGGTTTTAGCTATTATGAATTGTGCTGCTATGAACATAGGAGTACACACCTCTTTTTGGTTGGGTGTTATGGAGTCCTTGGGGTATAACCCCAGGAGAGGAATTACTGGATCATATGGAAAGTCCATGTCTAGCCTTCTGAGAGTTTTCCAGACTGCTCTCCACAGAGGCTGTGCCAATTTACATTCCCACCAGCAATGTAAAAGGGTCCCTCTGTCCCCACATCCTCTCCAGCATTTGTTGCTTCTGTCCTTTTTCATGTATGCCATTCTTACAGGAGTGAGTTGGTATCTTAGTGTTGTCTTAATTTGCATTTCTCTGACAATCAGTGACCTAGAGCAGTTTTTCATATGTTTGTTAGCCTTTTGGATCTCCTCTGAGGTGAATGTTTTGTTCATATCCTCTGCCCATTTTTGGATGGGGTCATTTGCTTTTTTGGTGCTAAGTTTGCTGAGCTCTTTATATATTTTGGTGATTAGTTTCTTGTCTGATGTCTGGCATGTGAAGATCTTCTCCCATTCTATGAGGGGTCTCTCTGTTTGTTTAATAGTTTCTTTGGATGTGCAGAAGCTTTTCAATTTGATGTAGTCCCATTGGTTTGTTTCTGCTTTAGTCTTCCTTGCAATTGGGTTTGATTCATCAAAGATGTCCTTGAGGTGTATGTGGGAAAGTGTTTTACCAATGTTTTCCTCTAAGTATTGGATTGTTTCTGGTCTGACATGTAGGTCTTTGATCCATTTGGAGTTGATTTTTGTTTCTGGTGAGATAAAGTGGTTCAATTTCATTCTTCTGCATGTTTCAACCCAGTTTTCCCAGCACCATTTATTGAAGAGAGCCTCCTTTTTTCCATTTAATGCTTTGGGCCCCCTTATCAAAGATTAGATGCCCATAGGTGTTGGGATTTACTTCTGGGCTTTCAATTCTGTTCCAATGGTCTGTGTGCCTATTTTTGTTCCAGTATCATGCTGTTTTGATGATGATGGCTTTATAATATAGTTTAAGGTCTAGGAGTGTGATGCCTCCATTTCTGTTTCTTTTCCTCAAGATGGTTTTGGCAATTCTAGGTGTTTTCAGGTTCCAGATAAATGATTGTAGTGTTTGTTCTATTCTCTTAAAGAAGCTTGGTGGAACTTTGATGGGTATTATTGAACCACTATTTTTATCAAAAGGCAAAAAAGAAAAGAATTAGACTGCAGGGCCAGTAAAATAGCTCACTTGGATAGTGCTTTGCTTTTGCCAGGTGTACAACTCAGGTTCAAGCCTGTTCCTGACCACACTGGAGGAAGCTTTGGTGCTGTGGTCTCTTGGTCTCTCAGTCTCTCCCTCTCTCTCTCTCTCTCTTTCCTCCTTCTGAAAAAGTCACCTTAAGGTGGTGAAACCTCAGTAATAAAAAAAAAAAAAATTGGGCTTCTAAAGGGTGAGCCATTCTACTCAGCGACCTCCACTGTGAGCCTTATCCCTCTCCCATACCCAGAGATGCAGGAAGGAGAATGCGCTGTGGTGACCAGCGCTTTGAGACTGTTGTCCTGTGCTGACTTCCATCATCACTCCTGCTTTCCTCTGCAAGGCTCTGGTCAGGACCTGGGTCCAGCCCTTGAAGGGCGGTGGCTTCTCTGTGGATACAAGCAGGCAGTGGCCTGCAGCAGGCAGGGGAAGAAAGTGCTTGGGTGTTCTCTGGAGGTCTTTGCTTTGCTCCCAGCTCAGTCAACTCTACAACTGCGGCCCTGGGCAGGGAAACAGACTGAGAGATGTGGGAATCAGAGGTTCATGCTGTGCAATTCCCGGAAAGCCCCCCTCATGTCTAGGCTTCAGCCTTTCTCTGTCAGATGAGGGTGTCCTGGTACATCCCTGGAATCCTGCCAGCCCTGTCACTGCAAGCCTACTGTCCTGGGAGTCTTGTTGGGAAACACCATCGAGCAACATGTGGGTTCACTTAGCTGGAGGAAAGTGCCCAGGCTACACGCCTCTACCCTGCTAGAATCACATCTCACTGATCAAACCCATTCTGGAAATTGGGGCATGGGGGAGAGGGCCCCCAGATTGTATTCCAAGAAGAGAGCTCTCTCTGGCTGCTCTTTCCTCTCCAGATAAAGATAAGCATGTTGTTTTAATCAGGCCTGTACTCCATTTCCTTATCTTAAAACCAGCTTTTACCACTTTACAAACAATCAGCTTACTGGTAAGCTAGGCATGTGTGTAGCAGATGAGAACCAGGTAGCAGTCTGGCTTTAGTTCATTTTATTGTATAGTATTTGCTCTGACTTATGGTGGTGGTGAGGATTGAACCTGGAGCCTTGGAGCCTCAGACATACAAGCCTTTTGTAGAACCACTGTACTAGCTCCCTAACCCAGCTGTGTCAATTCTTAAGCAGTTCTAGTGAAGGAGGCTATGACCCATTGCACTCTGTGGGCAGCTGTTGGTAGGAGAACTAGGTTGAGGGGTGCATATAATTTGTTGTCCACCTGTGAACAGTTCTCAGAGTGACGGGGTCAATATTTAAATAATTTTATTTTTACTAGTGATTTAATAATGATTGACAAGATTATAGAATAAGAGGGGTACAATTCCACACAGTTCTACCACCAGAGTTTTGTATCCCATCCCTTCCATTGGAAGGTTCCCTATTCTTTATCCTTCTGGGAGTATGGAGTAAAAATTTTTATGGGGTGCAGAAGGTGGAAGGTCTGGCTTCTGTAATTGCTTCTCCATGGAACATGGGCATGGCAGGTCAATCCATATCCCCAACCTGTTTCTATCTTTCCCTAGTGGGGTAAGGCTCTGTGGAGATGAGGTCCCAGGACACCCTGGTTAGGTTATCTGCCTAGGGAAGTCAGGTTGGTGTCATAGTAGCATTTGCAACTTGGTCGCTGAAAAGTAGTAATATATAAAGCAAGACAAATTAATAATCAGGAATCTAAAGGCAAGAATAGAGCAGATGAAACTAAGGGTCTTCATGTAAGAAGAATCTAGGAAATCTATTTTAGATATATTACAAGGGGCCCGTCACTTTAGTAATTTTTGCGTGAGCCCAATAGCTAACTTGCAGGTGGGCTAAAAGTATTGTCTGGGAATATGGTATCAGAGTTGAGAATAGGACTAGAATACTTTTTAAGAGAGAGACAGACAGGCAGAGAGAAGGGGGGAGAGGGAGTCTGAAACTATAACATGGAAGTTTTTGTCTCTGCAGTGGGACTGGGCTCAAACCTGGGTTGCACACTAGGCAAGTGAGCTATCTTGCCAGGGCTGACTCCATCATTGCCATTCCAATTTGATTCCCCCACTAAAATTCTTGAGTCGGAGATCTGGCTTTTTTTTTTTACTCTCCCCCATCCCAAAGTGTAATACAGGGACACAGGATTCATCCTCTTTTAAAAATATTTATTGTACTGGGCATATAGTCCCATGCTTATACAAAAAGACTTTCCTGCACAAGCTCTGAGGTCCCAGATTTAATCCTCAGCAGCACAAGAAGACGGACCTGAGTAGTGTGATCTGTGGAAATAATATTTATTTTTTTATTTTTATTTTTTATTATCTTTATTTATTTGTTGGATAGACACAGTCAGAAGTTGAAAGGGAAAGGGTGATAGAGAGGGAGAAGACAGAGAGACACCGGCAGCACCGCTTCACCACTTGGGAAGCATTCCCCTGTAGGTGGGACCGGGGTCTTGGACCCATGTCCTTGTGCATTGCAACATGTGCGCTCAACCTGGTGCACCACCACTGGGCCCCTGATATTTATTTTTTTCATGGGAGAGAGAGGGATATGTAGAGGGAAAACCAGAGCATCCCTGTAGCACGTGCAATGCCAGAAGTAGTACTTCTAGACCTCATGCTTGAAGAGTCCAGTGACCTATCCACTGTACCAACTCCTGGGCACCTTGGACTCACCACATTATACATAGCTTATTGCTATGAAAACAAAAATTATATTCGTGGCTCCAAGTGCCATCTCTCTCAGGGTTACAACTCAAGAGTGGTAGCTCTGTGTGTGAAAACTCAAGGTGGAGCCGATCTGAAGAAAGAGTCTGAGACCAAAACCACATGGAGGGCAGGGAGATACCTTATTACAGTGGTGGAATCTAGTGGACTCCTGTTACTCACGCCAGATTGAGATCTGGCTTTTATTTCAGACACCAGGCCCACGTGATTCATTAGCAAGTGTCATTAGCAAGTGTTAGATCTTATAGGGACATCCCTCCTGGTCTGTCTACTTTTGTTCAGAACCTAAACTCAAGTCACTGTGATGTCTCCCCTGAGCTATTAGCAGGTCCTCTTCTCCCAGTTCCTGTCCATACCTTCCCAGCTCTCAGGCTGGGGATGTTCATTTTTGCTGATTTACTCTGTTTGTTCTCCCATTTGGCAACTCTATAATATCTGAGGCCTCTTGATGTCTCTGTGTAAACCTGCCTATGACTTCCCTTCTTCCCTGAAGTCATACCCAGAGTAGTTACCATACTTGGACGTAGCATGCTCAGCTGTGTGAGCTCCTACCTGGCTCCTTCCCTGCCTGTCTGCTGTCCTACACTAGCCACAGTACCAGCTTCCGGGGCTTCCTCCTTTGGCCTCCTCATGTGATTCCTCTTCCTGAAATGCTCTTCCACCTGCTTTTGGTATTCCTTGCCCCTCTGTTTCTTTAGATATTAATCACCACCTTCTCAGAACTTTTTTTTTTAAATATTTTATGAGAAAGATAGGAGGAGAGAGAACCAGACATCACTCTGCCACATGTGCTGCTAGGGATCAAACTCAGGACCTCATGCTTGAGAGTCCAAAGCCTTATCATTGTGCCACCTCCTGGACCACAGAACTTTTTTTTCTTTTCTTTTTCTTTTTCTTTTTCTTTTTGTTTTGGAATTACCTACTTTTTTTTATTTGTAATTGATAGTGAGTACAGGATTGTAAGATTATAGATCCACACTACGCCCACCACCAACGTTCTCTATCCCCAGCCTCCCACCTCCCAAAGGTAACCATTACAGTTCTCACAAGTCTTTGTTTTCTTGCTTCTGTTTTTATTGTTATTATTATTTTATTTTGCCTAAAGGGTTCTTGCTGGGGGTACAGTGCCAGCACTATTAGTCCACTACTCCGGGAGGCTGTTTTTCCCATTTTGTTGCCCTTGTTGTTGCCCTTGTTGTGGTTGTTATAGCTGTTATTGTTGGATAAGAGAGAGAAAAATGGAGAGAGGAGGGGAAGACAGAGAGGGGGAGATAAAGACAGACACCTGCATATCTACTTCATCACGTGTGAAGCGACTCCCCTGCAGGTAGGGATCCGGGGGCTCCAACCGGGATCCTTATGCCGGTCCTTGTGCTTTATGCCATGTGCACTTAACCCACTGAGTTACCACCAAGCCCCCTATTATTATTATTATTATTTTATTTTTCAAGTTCATTTGTATCTGATCTCTAGATTCCACATATGAGTGAAATCACCTCGTAGTTGTCTTTCATCTTTTTACTTATTTCACTAAGCATAATCACCTCCAGTTCCATCCCATCCATTTTGTCCCAGAGGACACAATATCATCTTTTTTGATTGCAAGGTAGTATTCCATGGAATATATATCCCATAAATTCTTTAGCCAGTCATCTGATGCTGGGCATTTAGGCTGCTTCCAGTCTTTGACTATTGTGAATAATGTAGCTATGAACATAGTGGGTGCTTATATCCCTTTGAATTAGTGTTGGAGTGCTTTGGGGATAAATACCTAAGAGTGGTATTGCTAGATCATAATGGAATTTTGTTTTTAAGAACTTTTTGTTACTTAAGGACTTTCCATACAGTCCTCAAAAAGGGCTACACCAGTTTGCATTCCCACCAGCAGTGAAGCCAAGTTCCTTTTTCTGCACAACCTCTCTTACACCTGTCATTTCCTGATTTGTTGATATAAGCCACTCTCTCAGGTTTGAGATGGACTCTGAGTATAGTTTTAATTTGCATTTCTCAAATGAAAAGTGAAGTAGAATATGTCTTCATGTGTCTGTGTCTCATATGTATCTTCTTCTTAAACTGTTTAAGAAGTTTTGGCCCCCTTTTTTATTAGGTTCTTTTTGCTTCTTTTGTGGATCTGCACCAATTCTGTATAGGTGTTTGATATCAGTTGCTTATCAGATGTGTAATTTGCAAGTATCTTCTCCCACTTATTAGGTTGAGAAAGGCCTTTTCTGATGAATGACTTGGCATCCTCTCTTGGGTTGCCCTGTGTATTCATGCCTGACACAGCTGCAGTGGTCACCCATTTCTAGAAGGTGCATTTATTTATGAAAGAGAGAGAGAGAGAGTCCCAGGAATGCCAGGAATTGAACTGGGGACCTCCTGCCTGAATGTCCAATGCTTTATTCACCTTAACACCTCTCAGGCTGGGACTGTTCATTTTTGCTTATTTGCTCTGTTTTTATCCTTCCTTGTTTTAACTCTTCCACATAATCAGCCATACTAGAGGCTTTTCATGATCTGAAGTTTAACTGAGTAGGTTGCTGCCCTGTTAGATCTGAACTGTAAAGGCATTATCTACATGCTCCCTAAGTATCTTTTTTTTTCCCATTTGTGGAGCTTTTTTTGTGCCCTGTGACCCACAGGATATGGAGAGTGGTCAGTACTGCAATGTCAGCAGAGCATCACTCAGTCACTATGACTCTATTCCTAACATCACCTTGTGCACACGTGTTTGCTGGTGCAGCCCCTCAGAACAGTCCCCATGGAATATGAGGCTTCAAATCCCAGCTCTGTCTCAATTCCTTACTTCTACAATGGAATGACTGGAGTACCCTCATCCACTGGAAAGCAAGAGGGAGTCCAAGTGTTAATATGTGTAAAGTACTTAGAGTCTGAGGGTAGAAAGGCATTAAAGGATCCCCCAGCTTTGGACAGAGTCATGCAACCATCACGAAACAATGACGTGTATGCAATGCAGAATGTGCCTGAGAATATGTGTGTGTGTGTGTGTGTGTGTGTGTGTGTGTGTGTGCCTACCTGTCTGTCTGTCAGAATGCATGTATGTTCATGTGGCAAAATATGTCAGACTGTGTATATAAAGTATGTTTGTGTGCTAAGGCATTGTACTTCTGTGTTCCAGAGTACATGTGAATATGTCTGTGCATGTTCATAAGTCTGTGCATGTATGCCTGAGTGTGTCGGCATGAACCCAGGTGTGTCCAAGCATACAGGAGTATGTCTGAGTAAAGAAGAATATGTCTGAGCATGACAATGTGTACCTGAGTATGCCACAGTATGCCTGAGTGGGACAGAGTGTGCCAGAGGACATGTGACTATGCCTGAGTGTATAGAGAATGGCTTGGACCTGCTAATGGGCCATTAACACTTAGAGAGCAGTCTGCAGTCCTTGGCCTTACTGGCTGGAAGAGTCATCTCACTAGCTGAGGCTGCAGTGAGACACTTGCCCACTTCCTTCTTGCATCATCCTCTCTGCAGATCCCACTTCCTCTGTGCTGAGGACCCACTTTGCACAAGAGGCAGGTATCCCTGGAGAGCCTTGCCATCATCCATCACCCAGGAGAGGCCAGCTGCTGGTCCCTCAGGGAGGAGAGCCCTGGTGGCCTTGGTGAAATTAGAATATTTGGAGGCTAATGAAGTGAGGAGGCACCTTCTGACTGGCCAGTATGCAGCTCCTGGCTGCTGTGCAGACACTCAAGAGCTCCTTTTAATTGATTAGGATGCACATACGCTGTATTGGTTTAGTTCCAGGGGCGTTTTGGAACAAATAGCTTTGTCACTGTTGGCCTTAATTAGATAATAAATTAATAGATAAATGGATTCCAGAGTTCCCAAGGCCAGCCCCTCCTCCTGGCAGCAACAGCACAGACAGTAGGCTTCCTTTCCCTGCTCAGGCTGGCTGGGGCTCCTGGACAGCTGGCTCAGGCAGGGGTCACACTGAAGCCGAGTATGGAAGCCAGCCGCAGCTTACATTCCAGTGGACACAGTACAGCACTGAGGTCTGGATGGGTGTCCTTTTCTGCTGGATTCCCAGCCAGTATTTACAGACTGTGGCTTGCAGGGCACTGGGGGACAGTAGGAATACAGGCAGACAACCTCTGCCCTCCTTGAACTAGGTCAAATTGTGGTAGAGCATGCAGGAAATGTCTGGAGAAGAAAAGCAGAAAGGAAGGAGAATGGAGAGGTGAGGGGAGGGGATTGCCTTATAGAGGAAGTGATAGGAAGCTCTAGTTCCAGAACATATGATATTGGAGTAGTCTCCTTGAGACTGTCCCAGGAGACTGCCTAGGGGCCAGTTAAGAAGCTGTAGTAAGCCCCACGTATTCTTTTTCCTGCCGTAGACATTTGTAGTCAGTGACTAGAGTCTAATTTGGTAATGTCCAAGTCTTACCCTAATTTTGCCTCTAACGCCCCCGTCTCCACTTGACACTCCAGAGGAAACACTGGACCCCTCGCTTTCCCCTGACCTACCTTTAGACCTGCCCCAGCAAGTTCAGCTGATGCAGAGCATGGGGAAGGAATCACCAACAGGGTGATAGGACAAGTCTGCTGGCATGAGGGAAGCCTGGGGAAGGGACACAGAGAGCTGACCTTTAAGGGTACCTAGAAGGAGTATCAGGGAGAAATCCTCATGAGAAATGTTGGGAGGCAAGGAAGGAACAGGGACAGGGTGGTGTGACTGCTCTGGGGGAAGCATAGGAAGGGAGGAGTATTTTGCCTTTCCTTAGTGTCTACAGGGGACCTGCCCCATTAAAGACACACAGAAAGATGAAGTGCACCCAGCATGTGCATTAGGCTGTCAGGATAAAGTTAGATGCATAGCTCTCAACTCAGGCTGGCCACACTCTCTAATGCTGGGGAGGCTACCCAGAGATTCAAAGGCCTTCTGTCTTGTGGCTCTTCTTACCTCAGAGATCATTAGAATTAGAAACATGTGCAAAAGAGTGAAGAAGGCACATGGGAAATGCCTGGGCACTGATGCCCACTTGGATGCAAAGGGCCCTGGGAAATGTAGTCCTTGGCTAAATAGACACTTTGGTGCCAGAGTCTCACCTTGATGCAAAGGATCCTGGAATTTGTAGTTTGCATCTGAACAGGCACTCAGGTGACAGAGTCCCACTTTGATGCAAAAAGTTCTGGGAATTGTAGCCCTTGTCTGAATGGCCACTCAGTTCAGGCCTCTGGAGGTGAGCACAAGTGAGCAGACAGAAAGTGTACCATATATGCACATGTGCATCTGCCCTGTACTCCAGACACTCCATCCCATGCTTCCTTGCTGGTACTCAGTATACCAGACTGCACAGAGACAAAGACAGAAGAGCCTCCCCATTTTCAGGAATCTATCATTTCTCAAGAGCTTGGAGATGAGTTCAGGAGGTACCTAGGCATTTCTTAAGCATCTACTTTGTGTCAGGAAATCTTTGGAGATGAAGGTACATCCTTCCTCTGGAAATTAGAGGCAGTACTCTCCTTGGGTCAGAGTAATTGATCTTCCACGTTAGCTGGGGGAGTTTCTGGCATAGAGCACCCCTCATCCTCCTTCCAGCACTTTCCAGAGGAGGCCCTGAGGGTAAGTGAGATGTCCAGAAAAATCCCAGCTCTGGCTTATGGTAGTTGTGGGAAATGAACCTGAGAGCTCAGGCATGGAAGTCTTTTGTGTAACCATTATGCTGTCTCCTCAGCCCACAACTAAAGTATTCTTCAAGCCCCCTCCACAAAAAGACCATGGGATCCGGAGTCTGAGTCATGACTCCTAAGTTTTAGGACTGCCCATAGTGCTCTGTAGAATCCAAGAACCCGAATCTCAGACTGGAGTCCTCCTCTTCTTACTAAAAGCTGAGTTCTGAAATTTTCTTAGGCTGATGACTGCTCAGTTAAACATGAGTAACTAAATGACCAGTTTTTAATCTTGCTTGAAACAATCGCCAGGAATACCAAAGTAGTAAAATAATAGTAATAATATATTTAAAAAATAAGAATGTAGACAACAAGACAGACAATCCGACCTATAGGAACTGGGAAAATATTAACACTAGAACAAAAGAAATATCAACAAAACATTTAGCTCAGCCTTAACCCCAAAATTAAAATACATTGAGATGGAACTTTGTACTTTGCAAGCTAGTAGACATGTTAATAGCAGAAGCTGTCAGACTTGGCAAGAGTGTGGGAATGTGGACGTGGTGATGTAGCGTGGGGGAAAGTGCAAAGTGATAGGATCCATCAGGATGCTTGAAAATGCGTGCACCTTTGACTCAGCAACATTGCTTTCATAGATATTATTGGAACTCATTGGAAGAAAAGCAAAACTTTATGTTCCTAGGTGTCAGTGATGACATTTTGTTTTATCAGATGAAAATAAGAATAGAATAAACCACCTTTTTTATCTAACAGCATAAAAAATAGGACTGCCACTTGTTGATCCAGCTGCCTAATGGGATAATATAAAATTACTTCAAGTGAAGTTTAAAAAGGGTTTTTTTAGGGTTGGGGAAACAGCATAATGGTTCTATAAACTGCTTTTGTGCCTGAGGCTCTGAGGCCTTGAGGTTCTAGGTTCAGTCCTGAATACCACCATAAGCCAGAGCTGAGCAGTACTATGGTGTGTGTGTGTGTGTGTGTGTGTGTGTGTGTGTGTGTGTGTGTGTGTGTGTGTGGATGTTGTTGAAATTTCGGACGGCTCTTGCTGGGCGGGTAGCTTCACGGGCGGGTAACAGAGATGCGGAGACAACGGCTGGGCAGGGAAGCTGTATTTCTTTATTCAGGAACAATGATTCATAAACTAAGACAAACTAATCACCAAACAGAACTCTGCTGTCTCTTTGCGGCAGCACAAGCACCCTCCCTTACTCTCGAACTCAGGAACCGTCTCTTACTCTGGAACTCAGGAACCCAGGAACTCTGTCTCTCTGGCACTCTCTCTTACTCTGAAACCCTGAAACTCTCGAACTCAGAAACTCAGGAACTCTGTCACTCTGGAACTCTCGGACTCAGGAACCCTCTCTCGGGGTTCCTTGGGGCGGGGCCAAGCAGGCCCGCGAAATTAACAGGACTGATCCAATTCTCTTGGTGGGGGGAGGGCTAGGACAAACCAATGTAAAGCATACGACATGTGTGTGTGTGTGTGTGTGTCTTTTTCTCTGTGTCTTTCTCATTAAAAAAATTATTTTCAGGATTCGGGAGGTAGTGCAGAGGGTTAAGCACAGGTGGCCACGCAAAGCACAGGGACCAGCTTAAGGATTCTGGTTCAATCCCCCTGCTTCCCACCTGCAGGGGAGTCGCTTCACAGGTGGTGAAGCAGGTCTGCAGGTGTCTATCTTTCTCTCCCGCTCTTTGTCTTCCCCTCCTCTCTCTATTTCTCTCTGTCCTATCCAACAACGACAACATCAATAACAACAACAATAAAAAAAAACAAGGACAACAAAAAGGAAAATAAATAAATATTTTCATCACTCAGAATGCTAAGTGCAAATTATAATGTTGGGTTGGCAGAGTAACTCTGCTTGGATAATGCACTGCTTTGCTATGTGCACAACCCAGGTTCAAGCCTGTCCCCAACTGCATTGGAGGATGCTTTGGTGCTGTGATTTCATTAACTCTCTTTCTCTGTGTTTCTTTCTCTGTCTCAAACAAAAAACAAAACAAACAAGTAAATACATATATATCCTCATCCAAGCTGTGCTCCAAAGACCTGTGTATCAGAATGTCTGCAGTAGTATCTGTCAGTGGTGTCATTACAGCTCATTTTCAGCATTGCACCCAACTTTATCCTTTTCCTTTTGCAAAGGATGTTTTTGAAAGAGCAGAGGGGAAAGAGCACTAGCTGGCAGCTAGGGTGGGAAAGGCCTATTTGTCTCTACAATGACCGGGGACCTCCTGCTAAGGATGCCCCTTAAACCCAGCGAGGCTGAGCCCTTGTGCTGGAATGGCTCTGTCTCTGGAGCCTATTTCTTCTTTACTGCGGAAATTGCTTTCCATAAAACCATCTCTCTGACACCTCAGAGACTGGGAAGCTGTGTGAGCCGCTGTCCTGGGGCCATTCTCTAATGGGGAGCTCCATCTCCTTCCAGCTGGGTGCTCCCCATGAATCCCAGCCAGCCATATAAAGTTCCAGCAGCCTGTGTGTAAGACTGATTGAGGCGGCCTCATAAAACCCCTGTTCACAGGCAGGATCTGCAGATCTCAGCCAGAAGTCCCCTGCTGTGGCTTGGTGTGCTGCTCCACAGTGCCTGCTAGGAGTACTTGAGCAAGGTGTGTGTGTGTGGGGGGAGTGGAACCAGTAAGAAGCAGGGGACCCAAGGAAGAAGGGGCACAGATGGAAGAGTGAATGTGGGAACAACCGGCCCTCATTGGCCCTCCAGAGCCTCCAGGTCTGTGTGGTCTGAGTTGGGATCTGTTTAGTGTCCCTCCAACTGTGCCCAGATGCTCTGAGTTAGGGTCTGAGACCACACAGTTTACATGCCCACAGTAATCAGACCTTTCAGCCCCTGTGCAGCCATGTCTTCCCTCATTCCCTAAGCTCCCAAAGGTCTGTGTTCCCCACCCTGCTTTGTCCCCAGAAAGCTTTTGACCACTTAGTAAGTGGTCCAGGGCCAGCCACAAGTAGTCTAACTCTCAACAAGGTCTCCTCCGGGGTAGGATGAAGCAATGAGTCCCGCTCTGTTCTTGACACTCCCCTCCCCACATGCATCCTTTTTGCTCATTGCCTCCACATGCCATCACAAACCATTTTATTTGTTTTATTTTAATGGGAGAGAAATACAGAAAGAAAAATACAGTGAGAGGTCAGAGCACTGCTCAGCTCTGGTTTATGGTGATGTTAGGAAGTGAACCTGGGTCCTCAGAGCTTCAGACATGACAGTCTTTTTGCAGAACCATTATGCTTTCTCTCCAGTCCAGTCACAAACCATTCCCATGACAAAGTCACATAAGATCACTCACGTATTATTGATATTTATTCAGTTTATTTTGTGTTTGTGTGATTATAGTGGGTTACAAAATTATAGGATTACAGGGCACAGTTCCATAACACACCCACCACCAAGTTCTCTCATCTCCCAAATATAACCACCACATCTTTCACAAGTCTTACAAATAGTCTGCTTTATTTTTTTTTCTAAGTTCTTGTGTATCATTCTCTAGATTCCACATATGAGTGAAATTTATTCAGTTTCTCTGGAAATAAAATTAGTGTTGGATATGCTTCACTGTCTTCAGAGTTCTCTGCAACTCTTCTGAGTTCTCTTTTGTTCTTTGTAACAAGAAAGCAAAGTTGTATGTGTGTGTGTAGCTAAATTTTATGGATTCATATCACAAGACTTATGTGTGCTATGTGCATAATACTCAGCAGGGGCTCAGAAAATGTTTGCTGCCCACAGGGTTCCTTCTGCTTGAAGCCAGCCTCCTCACTCAGCACCTTCTGTTCAAACCCTACCCTCATCTTCAGGAAACCATTACTCTTCTCCATTCACCACACTTCCACTATTTGGACGTGATGGATATTAGGACTGGACTGAGCAGCCAACTCTAAATAGTTGCTGAAATGAATGAAATAGACACATAGAGCTTCTTGAGCCAAAGATATGTGGGACATACAGGGGAAGACTCTTTTATCAGTTGTTTTTGTTTTTTCTTTGTCATCACCTGGGCTTACTGGTTTTGGGCTAACTTTTTAAAATATAGAGAGAGCCAGAGAAGAAGAGAGAGAGGGAGGGAGAGAAGGAGGAAGGAAGGAAAAGTAGGGATGGAGGGACGGACACACACACACACACACGCACACACACAAACACACACTGAACCAAAGTTTCTTCTAGCACTGTGAACTTGGATTGGATCTTGCGCAGGGCAAAGCAGCACACAACCTAAGTGAGCTATTCTACCAGCCCCAGGGAAAGACTCTCATGAAGCTGGGCAAAGAACAGCTACCAGGAAATAAAACCAAGAAGTTGCATGTCAAAGCTCACACAAGACAAGAAGAATATTTAAGTCTCACCCTTGCAGAGTAGAAAGACCTGGTTAAACACTCCAACCTTCTGGTAGGAAGCCCAGATAGATAAGGATTTAGAAATAAGGATGATATGACTACAACACAAAAACTACTTTAATCTTGTCCTAGTGAAACCTACTATATGCCTTGAAAAGATCAAACTAGTTTGAAACTAATGTAAAATTAAGTTGACTGCCTACCTGAACAAAAAGTCAACCTTGTGAAATGTAGCGTATAGTAAAAATCACTGCATGTGCACATTGAGCCATTGAAAAGGCCAAGATGGGACTCGTAAGGAAGAAAAAAAAAAAACAGCCAATGGAAAGGAGTCATAGGAGTGATAAAATGCACAGGTGAGCACTTTAAAACTCCTGTAGGTATGTTCAAGGGTTAACGAAACAAATGCACATAGTTTAGACCAGAATCCACTTAGCCTTGAAAGAATTACTGCAGTTTCCAATGAAGGGAACGGGGATACAGAACTCTGGTGGTGGGGATGGTGTGGAATTATACTTCTGTTCTCTCTTTAATATTGTAAATCAATATTAAACCACTAATAAAACAGGGGGACAGGCGGTGTCACACTCAGTTAAGCACACATATTACCAAGCATAAGGACCCAGGTCCAAGCCCCAGCTCCCCACCTGCAGAAAATCTGCTTCATGGGCGGTGAAGCAAGTCTGCAGGTATCTATCTTTCTTTCCTTTTTGTCTCCCAGTCTTCTCTCAATTTCTCCCTATACTATCAAATAAAAATTAGAAAGAAAAAATAAAAAAGAAAAGAAATGGCTCCCAGGAACAGTGCATTTGTAGTGCCGGCACCAAGCCACAACAATAACCCTGGTGGCAATGAAATAATAAATAAATAAATAATCACTAATAAAACTTAAAATGTGGGAGGACAGAAATTACTAGGATTAAAGGAGTAGAGGTAAAAGATGAGGGAAACAGAATAGTTGACAACTATGAAAATGTTTTCCAAATTTGCTATCAACTATCAGCCTGCAGATCTAAGATAGTCAGTGAGCCCAGGGAAGAGTCCACACAGAGATAATTGTAGTAAATGTGCTGGGAGCCAGTTATAGAGAGACATTCTTGGAGAAGAATGCAGACTCCCCCTTCTCCTCAGGCTCGTTTCTCCAGCTGTGACCCTGCCTCTTCTAGGCTTCCTTTTCATCAGCTTTGTTCATTTTTCACTTCTGTCTCTTTCCACTCTGTCTCCATCACTTCTTCATATCCTTGTCATGTCACCCCTGGGGTTTTGAACTTTCTGCTGTCTGGTAATATATCCTGCTCTGAAGATTCCAAAGCTATTCCACAGTCTTACTTGGTGGATGGGTTAAATATAGGAAATGCCCACTTGAAGATGAGAGTAACGGATTGGTAATTAGATCTTAACACATCTATGCAAACCATGTCTAAGCATCAACAGGGCTCAAGTCATCCCCCAAGAGAATTCTCCCTCCCCTTTCTGAATAATAATATTTTAAAATGCAAGGGACTGAGTGCTCACTGGGTGCTGGCACTGTGATCAGTCCCTTATACACACCTGATGAGAGCCTTACATTGAGAAAACCAAGAGTGTTAACAGCTCCGTGAGGTGCCTACGGTGACACAGGTAGTGAATGCTGTTGCTCCAATTCCCTCTCAAGATTGACTTTAAAAACTGTGCTCTGGGGCTGGGTGGTGGCGCACCTGGTTGACGCACATGGTACAATACACAAGGACAAGGGTTTGAGCCCCCAATGCCCACCTGCAGGAGGAAAACTTTGCAAGTGGTCAAGCAGTACTGCAGGTGTCTCTCCTTTTCCCTCTCTACTACCCTCTCCCCTCTTGATTTCTGGCTGTCTCTATCTAGTAAATAAATATAATAATTAAAAAAAAACTAGGCTTAGTGACTGTGTAGTGGTGCACTGGGTAGAGCACACATAATGCCATGCATAAAAACCCAGGTTCAATCCCTAGGACTCCACCTGAAAGGGAGAAGCTTCACAAGTGATGAAGCAGTGCTGCAGATGTCTCTTTCTTTCTCTCTCTTTATCTTCCCATCTCCCTCTGTCACCATCTGTCAATAAATAAATAAATAAATAAATGGCCACCAGGAGCTGTAGATTCCTCATGCTGGCACCAAGCCCCAGTGATAACCCTGATGGAAATTAAAATCTGGGCTGTTCACCACTTTACTCTCCATGCATTCACAGCACTTTCCTTAGTCATGACTATTCATACATCTCTGCTCTTGCATGGAATGGTCTTGAAGGCTTCTTGGAGGAAGTAATGTTTGAGCTATTCCCCTAAGGGCATGAGGACTAGAAGTAAGAAACACATTACAGTGTGCAAGGACCCAGGTCCAAGCCCCCAGTCACTACCTGGAGGGGGAAGCTTCACAAGTGGTAAAGCAGTGCTGCAGGTGTCTCTCTCTCCCTCTCCCTCTCCCTCTCCCTCTACCTCTACCTCTCACACTCCCTCTCCCTCTCCCTCTCTCTTTCCCTCCTTCCCTCTGAATTTCTCTCTGTCTCTACCCAAAAGCAAATAAATAAAATGTTAAAAGATGGAGGATGGGGCCCGGGGTGGTGGCACACCTGGTTGAGTGCACATGTTACAGTATACAAGGACCCTGGTTCGATCCCCCAGTCCCCACCTGCAGGGGGGATGCTTTGCAAGTGGTGAAGCAGTGTTGCAAGTGTCTCTCTGTCTCTCCCTCTATCATCCCTTCCCTCTCGATTTCTCGCTGCCTCTATCAAATAAATAAAATAAAGGTAATAAAAAAATTTTAAAAAGAAGAAAGATGAGGATGAAAAGAAGGAGAAGAAACAAATTCACTGCCCTTGCACCAAAGAACAGCTTGGCAGAGTAGTGGAAGCTTCCAAACTGCTTCTTCTCTTCAGTGTCTCCATCCAGTTGAGGTATGTGAACCCCTCTCCTCTCTCCTCTCCCAGTGTGCTGCACCCCCCACACACACACACACAATAAACCCAAACTCCCACTGACCCAGCAGTGCAGGGTATGAAATCCCCTCTGAGCAGATCTGCTTTATGAGGGAGGCCTTAATGACTCCAGTCTTTCAGAAGCAGAGAGAGTCAAGAGTGGCCCCAGCTTTATAGCTTAGTGTTATTGGCTCATCAAACACAATTAGTTTCTCAAAACAGAAAGGGGGGTCACCTTCCCACCTCCCCCCTCCAGTCCTCCCTAGCACCTCCACAGGCACAAGGGCAGGAAGGGGAGGGTCTGCCTGAGTCCCAGCCCCACTGCCCTTTTCTTAGGAGACTCTCTAATTGGCCTTTGGAGGGGGAGGTTAATCCCCTGTGTACTCCCTGCCCAGCAGCACGAGCCTGAAGCCTGGAGGGGCAGCAGATTGCTTCCAGGTGCCACCTAGTTCTCCCCCCTACCTCCACAGCAGTGAAGGGGTCTCCTGAGAATAGGAGGCGGGGCAGGGACTCTGAAAGTTACACATCAGGCTGAGGAGCTTGAGCCTTGTACCAGCTTTGGTGTGTCTATTTGTCTCTCTGTGTCTCTCTCTCTCTCCTCTTTTAATTTTATTTATTTATTTTGGATAAAAACAAGTTGAGAGGGAAGAGGACAGTAGGTGTACACCCAACCACATGCACCAGTGCCTGGCCACCCTGGTCTACTCTCAGTGCCTTAGCCTGCTCATCTGGAAAGAGGTACTGTACTCCAGCCTATCAGCCATGCTGAGAGATGGAACAGCCTGGCACAGTGCTAACATGAGCAAGGATTCAGCAAGTGCCCAGGCCTCTGTCATGCGCATCATCTCCTCCTCCTCCTTCTGCCACCAGGGTGATGGTGGGGGCTCAGTGTATGATTCCACTGCTCCTGGCAGCCATATTTTCTCTCTGTTTTCCTCTCAATAGAAGGAGAAAGATAGAAGGGAGGAAGAGGAGGGGGAGAGACACCACAGTGCTACTCCACTCACCACTCTGGAAGCTCTCCCCATTGTGGGCTTTCCCATGTAGTATCTGGGGGCTAGAACTCAGATCCCCTAATACTTGTGACATGCTGTCTTCTGGGTGAACCACCTCCGGCCCCATCCACATCATCTTCTCCCTCTGGAGTGCTCCCTTTTTCAGGTGTCCAGGTAGGCTGCCTTCCAGTTGCTTCAACTCTTAACAGGAAGCAATCATGACTACTTCTCTTTTAACATCAAAGGAAGGTGAAGTTTGCCTGAGAGAATAACAGCTGGGATGGGAGTAGAAGGGAAGGTAACCCTGTGGGTAGAGCACAATCCTTGCATGTATGCGTTTTATTGTCGTATGCTTTACATTGGTTTGTTCTAGCCCTCCCCCGCCAAGAGAATTGGATGAGTCCTGTTAATTTCGCGGGCCTGCTTGGCCCCGCCCAAAAGAACCCCGAGGGAGGGTTCCTGAGTCCGAGAGTTCCTGAGTTCCTGAGTTCCAGAGTAAGAGAGAGAGTGCTTGCGCCGCCGCAAAGAGACAGCAGAGTTCTGTTTGGTGATTAGTTTGTCTTAGTTTATGAATCGTTGTTCCTGAATAAAGAAATACAGCTTCCCTGCCCAGCCGTTGTCTCCGCATCTCTGTTACCCGCCGTGAAGCAAGCCAGCCCGGCCAGAGCCTCCCGAAATTTTAACAACATTTTATGGTACTTGTCATTTACCTCCTTACTTCACTAAACACCATCAACTCCAGTTCCATCCATTGTGTCTTGAAGGATGCAATATCATCTTTTACAATTGCAGAATAGAATTCCATTGATTATATATCCATTGAGTATAAACACATCCATCAGGGGCAGAGGTAGATAGCATAATGGTTATGCAAAGAGACTCTCATGCCTGAGGCTCTGAAGTCCCAGGTTCAATCCCCCCCTGCACCACCATAAGCCAGAGCTGTTCAGTGCTCTGGTATTTCTCTCTGTGTCTTTCTCTCTCTGCATCTGTCTCAAAAAATAAAAAATAAATAAAATACTTTAAAAACAAACAAACAAAAAAACCCACATCCATCAGATGTGTATTTATTTTTTCTTTTTTTCTAACTGCAGAGTAATACACAGTCATTTAAAATTCAAACGAGAGAAATGTGATAAAGTAAAAAAAAAAAAAAGTTTACATTTTAAACATTCATGCCTTTTTATTGTAAAAGTAGCCGAAGGCTATGGTTAAAAATTCAAACAGTGCTAAATGGTATGCAGTGAAAAGGAGAAGTCTCTACCTTCAACCCCACTCTGCCAGTAACAGTTGTGCGTGTATCTTTCTAGAAACTTCTGTCAGCATCTTGTGTGGGTATCCTGTTAAATGGTCTCGAAACTTTACATCAGGCTCAACCTGACACTGTTGACTGGCTACGGAAGAAGGGCAAACGCTAGAAGAAGAAGCTTCCATCTGCTCTTCTGCTGGCTGCCTGGATTTTTTTTTCTCCCACTGAGGAACTTAGTGTTTGTATCACTGTCCAGCGTCATGTTTAGGTTTCCCTCATTCTTTCCATCAGCTTAGGGTAGTAAGAAATAGTGAAGTATAAGGCAGAACGTCTGTGACTTCAGTCCTTTTATTTTTGCCACCAGGGTTATTGGTGGGGTTTGCTGCCTGTATAATGCCATTATTCCTGGCAGCTGTTTTCCTTCTTTTTGATAGCATTTGAGAGATAGAGTGAAATAGACAAAGAGACACCTGCAACACTGCTCCACTGTTTGTGAAGCTTCCCTTCGCCCTGCAGGTGGGGACTGGGGGCTTGAGCCTGGGTCTTTAAACATGGCAATATGTGCTTTACCTGGTGTACCACCCCCTTCCTCCCATCCCACCCTGCACCTTCACTCTTGCAGTCAGTGCTGTATACAGTAGCAGCACCTACTGCAAGGTGCTGATGTGCACAGTGGTCATCAGAGAAGACAAAACACAGGTGGGGGTACAGTCCTAACAGGTGACCCCCACACCAAGTGGGAAAGGCTAGAACGTGGGAAAGGCTGGACTCCAGGTTCAGCTCCAGAGCACTGGCTGCCACTGAGTGACCTTGAACCAGCCTCTTTGGGACAGAACTTCTTCAGCTGCAAAACTAGGGGTGGGATAGAATGACCTTGCCCTCTCTGACAGGTGTGGGGTCTAAATCTGTGAACACCCAGGCTAAGATGACAATGAGGGCAGTGCACTGCTCTTCATCCGATCATAGTCTCACTGACTAGCATACAAGGGGCCCTCCCTTATACACTAGCTTTCAAAAGAGAAGGAGTCTCAGGGAGGACCCTTCATGGCTCAGAAAGGCCAGGAACCCCTTCCAGGAGGTCAAATCAGGGAAACTGAAATTGCTGCCTGCTTTCCTGTAAGGAGAGTGAAGCTGACTGAATTCCTCTCCCCGATTAGGTAGAGAGGTTCCTCTGGGGAGTGTCCTTAACACTTGTCCTCTATGCTGTTAGTAGATGAAACCAAAGGAAAGCAACTGGAATGAAAGCGAAAGAGACTGGAGGGTGGGGGTGCAAGGGGACCAATTTGATGATGGGAATTATATGGAAAGTTGGAAGCAGCCACTGCAACCTAAGGAGATAGCGTGGATCTCTGAACTCTGGATATAGTGAGAACATCTGCCTGAGACAGAAGGCCTGGGCTCAAAATATTTCCAGGTGCTTCCCCCACATCCTGTGATTCTTCCACAGTTTTTAAAATGCTACATGGGCATCAGAATATAACTTCTGGTTAATGTTAACAGAAGCAGTCAGCTCTTGACACTGATGATTAACATTCTAATGAGAGTCTCAAACACAGCTGAGCTGTTGCCCTACTCTGGGGTCCCCTAGGCTAATTTCTTAATAAGCAAGTGGAAAATTTTTATTTCTCCTTTGTAAGATTTGACATTCTCCAGACCTTAATAAAATTCAGGGTTAAGAGGATAGAG
This sequence comes from Erinaceus europaeus, assembly GCF_950295315.1. Lineage (NCBI taxonomy): Eukaryota > Metazoa > Chordata > Mammalia > Eulipotyphla > Erinaceidae > Erinaceus > Erinaceus europaeus. Next base: position 54,828,079 of record NC_080178.1, on the reverse strand, counting down.
TTAATGTATGCAATGGCTGAGTTCTGGCCCTGAGCTATGTAGAGTCAGAACAAAAATGAAAAGCTACAGCTAGAGATATAGCTCTCTTGGATAGTGCACTGCAGTCCCATGAACAAGACCCAGGTTTGAACCCAGTCCCCACCTCACTGAAGAAATCATTGGTTCTGTGGTCTCTTTCACTCTCTCTCACTTCCTGTCTCTGTAACAAGAAATAACAACAACAATAATAATCTGAAAGGGAATCATGGAGGCCGGGGAGCAAGGAAGAACCAGGCTATAGTTTGTGAACCAGATACCTGAATTTGAGCCCTCAGGTAAAAGAGATTATTGGTTTTCTGTTTCTATTAAGAGTTAACACAACTGTGAGAAGGGCTTACAAGGAGGCAGGGCTTTTTGGCAGCCATCTTGGAAACTGGCTGCCTCGCCTTACAAGGAGACTCTTTATGGTGTCAGAGAGTAATAGCAGGTCTTGAAGATGCACCAGAGTCCTGGTCTTACATCCTGGTCCTGTGTGGGTGGATCTTAGAGAACAAAAGCTGCCTTACCATCAGCTACCACATCTCAAATGGTTAATCTTACCTGCTTCTCTGAGTTATGAAAATTAGATGACTCCAAGTGTGTAAAGTGCTTTCCTGTGAGGCTGGTTACGACTGGCCTGTCAGAGCAACTACTATTTGATATTCAGTGTACTTTCCCATTTATCCTATTTTCAGATTTGCTGTGTGCTTCCCTTGAAGATTATTTTGTGATGTAGCATGAAAACACTAAGGTGTCCTGGGAATTCAGCAAATAGGAGTACTCACAGGGGTTCCGTCCCACAGTCCCCACCTGCAGGGGAGAGGGATGTTCACAAGCAGTGCTGCAGGTGTTTCTTTCTCTCTCTCCCCTCCTCTCTCAGTTCTTCTCTGAAGTTCTATCCAAAATAAATAGAGAAAACATAGCATAAAAAAAGAAAGTACATACACCAAGAAGAAAAAAGTACACAAAGTTCTCTCCAGCAATCCACAGACCCATCAGTGCAAATGTCTGCCAATAGGTATAGAAAGAGTTCCCAGTCCTTGATAAAGTGACAGATATTAAAATGACTTTACAGCATTTGGCATCTGTCAGATAAGCAGGGACTGAACAGGCTGAGGCCACCCTGGTGTGGCAAGGCTGTGAGGAGGGAGTGTCACAGCAACAGTGTGAATCCATGCATTCTCCTCTGGGAGGCAATTCAGCAATTTTGTATGGGGTTAAATATTCATGAGTTCACTGACCTGGGAATTTAACTTCTGGCTTTTAGAAAGACACGTCTGAGTGTAAAATTGCAGTGTCTGTGTGTGTGTGTGTGTGTGTGTGTGTGTATGTGTGTGTGTGTGTGTGTGTGTATGTGTACACACACGTGCGTCTAGTATGAGGCTTAATACTGAGAGGAACCTCACTTGTGGCTTTCATCATCCAGCAAATGTGTGTAGAGCCTTTTTGGTTCTAAACATTTTACATGTATTTAATTCTCTTCCCCCTGCGCGAGTGCGTGTGTGCACACACACCATCTTTTGATGTCAGGTGAGCTAGTTCAGCCTGTTAGAGCACAGCATGCATGCCTGAGGCCCAGAGGCCACAGGTTCAATCCCCAACACAACCTTATGCCAAAGCTGAGCAGTGCTCTGGAGTCCCTCCCTCTTTCCTTCTTTCCCCCTTTCCCTTCCTCTTTTCCTCTCTTCCTTCCTCCTTCCCTCTCCCTCATAATAAATGAATACATTTTTTTAAATTCCTATGAAGCAGAGATCATTTTATCCCATTTTACTTCCTTTCACAGATGAGGTAAAGAGCAATGACTAGAGAAAGTCACAGCCCATGGATCGGGCCCTGCCAAGCCCTAAATAGTGTCACCCAGTGGAACTTTCTGTCACCTGTGTTGTCCAATATATATGAAAGCCACTCACCAAGTGGGGCTGTTCAACATTTGTAAGGCAAATGATGATGACTGATAGCACAGAAGAGCAGAATTCTGAGTATAGCTTTAGTTACTCAAAGTGTAGGTGGTAACTGGCTGCCGTATTGGATAGCACACCCTGGCTATGGACGCCATTGCTAGTTGTGAGGAATTTTCCTCTACACTCAGGAGCAGAAGTGACCCTGTCTGCTGGTTACTCTCTCCAGGGCCTGACACATAGGACTCACTCGCCAGAGGTCCCCAGGACTGTGATTCCTCAAGGACAGTGTTCTATCCTAGGAGGGAGACTAAGGATCCCACCTAACCTCCCTCACAGCTTAGGAGGTGTTTGTGCCCCACTAATATTATCACCTCACTGAGACAACTGTTCTCTCAGAGTCATGACTAGCCAATGCTGCACCCCCAGCATCCTGTGAGTCCTGACCTGAGAAGTACAGAAGCTATTGGTCCTGTTGGTTGAGAGGGAACCCCAAGAACCCAATTGTCATTTGCTGGCCCCTGAATTTAGGCATCAGAAAGGTGTTGGGACTTTGACGCTGGGGAGGCTCCACATGAGTTGAGGGCCCTGATCATGATCTGTGAGGTGGGGACAGCACTGGTCACTGTGAGTGTGATGGTCCAGAGTCACTTTGCACAGGTTGTGGCTCAGAACCAAGCATGAGGAGTAAGAGCTGTAGAGGTGAGTCCATATAGTGAAGTCAACTAATAGAGATGACCTGAAGCAGAGCCCTGACTAACACTGCTTTGGGCCCCATTGTTTGTTTATTAGATATTTATTTTTATTTTATTGGTTAAATACAGAGAAATCAAGTGGGAAAGGGAAGTAGAGAGACAGAGAGAGACTGACCTGTAGCACTGCTTCACCACTCCTGAAGCTTTCTTCTTGAAGGTGGGGACCAGGGGCTTGAACTTGGGTCCTGGTGCATGGCAACATGTCTGCCACTGCCTGGCGCCCTCAGCACTTTTACCATTTTCTCATTTAATAAGAAGTTCAAAAATAGGGCAAGTTCAAGTCATTGTCCATGCTCAGACTCAGTTTCCTGGATTCAGTTCTGGCTGCTGCAGCCTTGTGTCCTGATGGACCAGTGTCCATACCCCTCCAACCCCTACCCCCATAATGCCATCAGACAACAGACCGTACCCTCCCTAGGAGAACAGGACCACAGTGATTTACAAGCACAGATGCTCTGGCTAGGCCCTGGATGGAAGTGTGGCTGGCTAAGCAAAGCCAGGACTCCATTAGTAATGGGCAGTGGTTGTAGTGAGATACCCAGAGAGATTGTGAAAATGGAATTGAATTGAACTGACTCCACCACCCTCCCTCCAGGGCTCTGAGAGGCCATAGTGAGATAATGGGCATGAATAGGCTTCCTGGACCAGGGAAGACTATACACTGGAAGTGGGCACTTAATTCCCCTCATGGGCTAATTATAATTCTGTCATCAAGTGATGGATAGTGCTAGAATACAATCATCCATCCTGCTTGTGTTCTTGCTATGTACATGCATATGTACACACACACACACACACACACACAAAACCTCCATATGGAAAAAGAAGAATAAGGAGTATTTAGAAATCTGCCTACGGTGATTCAAAAGATCTTCATGCTTTAGGGTCTGAGGCCCCAGGTTCAATCCCCAGCACCACTAGAAGCCAGAGATGAGCAGTACTCTAGTCTTTCTTTCACTGTCTATGCATAATTCCAACTGTATTTCTCTCTCTCTCTCTCTCTCTCTCTCACACACACACACACACACACACACACACACACACACTTCCTCACTCTCTTATTAAAATAAAATTAAAAAGAAATATGTCCAATACTTAATAATGATGTCTTTTGCACCGTGTGATGGGTTATGAGGGGACATAGCATGGCCTCAAAGTGGAAGTTGTAGCAGGCATGGGTCTGGGTTCCTTATAGCTTCTGTGATGGCCATGCAGTGGAGCTTTGGCAGGTGATTTTGTTTCTCTTTTTGTTTTCCCTGCAGCACAGACTGGTTGAGAACCTTGCTGTGTGGGCACTTCTGGCTCCAGTTCTCTGGGCCTGAGCAGCTCCAGGAAGCCAGTGCTGTCATTCTCCCTCTCTCATAGTTGAAGAGACCGAGACCCAGACCACTGAAGACCTCCCCTGAGTTGACCCAGGTGGCAGGATGATGGCAGGAGATTAGCATCCCCACCCCACTGCTGTCCAGTTGGCCCTCATTCCTTCTCTCTTCCTGACAGAACACCTATTCCAGCTCTGCATTGACCAGAAGACCTGGCCCTCTCCAGGCCTTCTACACTAGCTCTTTGAGAGCAGAGGACAGAAGGGGGTCATTTCTTCCAGGAAGTCCATGGAGTCTAGACAAGAGTCACTCTCCCCCCCGCCCCCAATGCCTCTCGTCTTCTGTGTGGGTAAAATCTAGAGCCACTCAGGAGCTAGGGTTCATTGGAGCTGCAGAAAGGGGCCTTTCCCACCTTCTTTCCTGGTGCCCTCAGAGAGAACAGAAGGCAGTCTGCACAGTCACAGGCTTTTCAGCTAAACACTTCAAGGCAGGTGGCTCAGCTGACACTGTAACTCAGATCCTGAAGCGCAGGCCTGCAGAGGCCCTCTGTCTCTTCACTCCTCTCCCCTACTATAGACACCCCCTTGGGCTCATCCCCTGCTTCCTGGCCTGGATCTCTGCAGTTCTCTGCCTGGGACACTGACATTTGTTCACTTCTGCATGTGCACACTCACAGGCAAACACTGCTCTCTTCACGCCCAGCACCCCAGGCTCCAACTGACACAACACTTCTTAGGACCAGGGAGATAGCTCAGTGTTAGAATGCAGGACCTGCATGCCTGAGCCCCAGGTTCAATCCCAAGCACCAGCATATGCCAGAGCTGAGTAGTGTGCTGTCTTCTCTCTCTTCCTCTCTCATGTTCTTACATAATCCTAATTTACTCTCCCTCTTAACATGCTACATATGTTTGCTCTCTCAAAAACCAATCCATAAATCTCACAAGTGGATTGTATTATAACTAGGCATTGCAAACTTATAGTATCCATAAAAACGGTATTTTTAGTGTCTTTTCTTTCTTCCGTTTCTGTCCTTTTTCTTTCCCTCTTCCTTCCTTCCTTCCTTCCTTTCTTTCTTTCCCCCTTATTTCCTTTCTTCCCTTCCTCTTTCCCTCCCTTCCTTTCTTCTCTCCTTCCTCCCTCCCTCCCTCCCTTCCTATCTTTCTTCCTTTCTTTTTTCTTTGCCATCAAGAATATTGCTGGGGCTCAGTTCCTACATGATGACCCTACCACTCCTGGCAGTCATTTTTTCTTTCTTCTTTTTTTTTTTTTCAGCTAGATAGAAGGTAGAGACAGAAAGAGAAGGAGAGATAGCTCGGCTGTGCTCAACCAGGCATCTTGCTTTCTTTCCCCTGCAGGCATTCACATGAGGTGGTGACTCAGAGCTCAAACCCAAGTCCTCTGGCATGGTCACGTGTGTGTTCTGGGTGAAATACCTGGCGGCCTTGTTGTCAGTGTGTTTTCTCTTTCTCTTGATTTTTTTAGTGTTATCTTCTTTTCTCTATCTTACTTCATCATAAGAGTGTAGTTTATAACACAGATACGAAAGTGTGTTGGTCCACTGATTTTTGTTTTCTTGCCACCAGTTTTTGCTGTGGCTTCGTGCCTACATAATTCCACCTCTCCCAACAGATTTTGTTGTTGTTGTTGGACGTTGAGACACAGGAGACAGAGAGAGAAGGTGAGACACCATAGCACTCGCTGTTCCTCTGTAGTGAAACTGCCTCTGCATGTGCTCCTTTGTGGTAGCTGGGGGCTCAAACCTGGGTCCTTGCATTTGGTGGAGTGTGCACTCTACGGCATATACTATCTCCTTGCCCCTGCCAGTGTCTGTTCTTGATAAAGGCAGCTCACTGTTAGCTTCTGTTGTTGTTTTGTGATGCTAGGACCTTGAACATGTCCTATGTCATCACTCATGTACCAATTTTTCTCATTTGGGGAGAGAGACAGAGAGAGAAGGGGAAGGGAGGAGAGGGGAAGGAAGGAGGAGAGGGGAGGGGAGGGGAGGGGAGGAGAAGAGGAGAGGAGAGGAGAGGAGAGGAGAGGACAGCAGACTACCAATAATTAATTTGGGGGGGGGGTGGATGTGTGGCAGGAATTGACAGTTATAGGTGCATCTTCCTCTACATAGGGTTTCTTATCCATTAAGACATCCCCTCTTGGTTCCTACCCCCACCCCAAGTTATTCAGGGGGTAACTGCACTTGACAATTGATTACTGCTTTCCCTTCTCTTATCTCCTGTACAGGATATACTGTAGATAAAAATGTCAGTCTGCTTTGCTTCTAATTTGGGCCTAAAACTTCATTGGGGCCCTCTGCTTTGAGAATGTGTCTCTGGGGACAGTCCTGGCCTGAGGGAGACCTACTTGCTGAAGGCAGATAAGCAGAGCCCTCCCTACTCTCCCCAACCACTTTCCCAGAGTCAAGGAAGGGGAATTTCTGTTAAACTCTGTCCTCACCACATGCTATATGCATGTTTTCAAAAACTGTCTTAGAAAACTTTGTAGAAACCTAATGGAAGCAGGAAGCTCTGACACAGCACAAGCTGGCAAGAGAAGCTGCTTCGAGTCAGGGAATTTATAGGGGAAACGATTCCAGGCTCACTATTTGCCTATATTCACAGGGATTTCTGCTATTTTCAAAAAGCTTTGTGTTGAAATTCAGTTAGTAGTTTGAAAGCTGCATAGTCAAGAACTAGACAACTCTTCACTTTTACTCGGCGTAGATTTTTCTTTCCTGGTCAGTTTCACCCAGTTCTTGGTGGCTCTAGCTCTTGACTCTTGACAGAATGATTTTTTATGTGACTTAATTTTCTTGTCTTCATTTTCAGAGAGAGAGAGAGAGAGGGTGCAGAGACAGAGGGAAAGGAAAGATACTGAAGCACCACCCCACCATACAAGATGCTCACACCATCAAAGTGCTCACATGTAGTACCAACAGTTGAACCCAGGGCCTTGTGCATGGCAGGGTACTTGCTCTACCAGAAGCACTTGCCCCCCCACCCCCACCCCCACCCCAGAGAAGGAGTTTCTAGAAAAAACAAACAACTCTTGCACTCAGATGGCCCACATTGGAATTCTGAATCCACAGTCCCTCGTTCTCTGCCTTGACCAGGTCAGCCTCTTTGAACTCTGTCACCTCCATGACTGGGAACCTTGACTAGGAAGTCAAGCCTGAGGCATACAAAACACAGTCTGATTATTCATTGCAATGATTTTAGTACAGTGAATGCGAGCTGGGGAGTGTAACAGAACAAGGTCCAAAGCCTGGCCTTGCAGGCAAGTGACTGGGAGACCCTGCACAGATGCTCTGTGCCCCCTACTCAGTTTCTCTGCCAGCAGGAGAGATCCTGAGGACTGGGAGCCTGAGGACTAGTTGACATTGATTGGCAGCTAGCGAGGGCTTTCCACAGGGCTGGAAACATAGGAGATGTGCAGTTATTACTGTTTTTTTCTCTCTTTTCAGTGGCTTAGTCCACCCCTCATAACTCCCTGCTTATTGCTTCTTTCCTCTGTGTGCACCCCCCCACCCCATATTGGTTCCTCAGGATCTGAGAACTGGCCCTTGACAGGTTGTTCTCTTCCTTTCTTTTCTTTTTTTCTTTTTGTTGTCTCCAGGGTTATTGTTGGGGCTCCATGCCTGCACTACTAATCCACTGCTCCTGTGGCCACTTTTATTTTAATTTATTTTATTTTTTGGTTAGGACAGAGAGAAATTGAGAGGGGAGGGGGGATAGAGAAGGAAAGAGACAGGTAGATACCTGCAGACCTGCTTCAACACTTGTGAAGTGACCCCCTTGCAGGAGGGGAACTGGGGGTTTGAATGGAGATCCTTGTGCTTCTTACCTTGAGAGTTTAAGCTGCTGCACCACCACCGGGGCCCCTGGAGCTGGAATTTTGCAGCTGCTTGGGGGAAGGACCTCCGTAGAGAAAATTGATGTGTGCACATATAATACATGTGTGCTTATATATAATTTTTTTAAACCCAGGAAGTAATAAATGACTTTGCAAGCAGCTCCCTGTAAGCAGTTTCTTCATGGAATCTTAGTGCAGAAGTGCAATCTAGAGTTTCCCTCCTGGTTCAAGCCCTCTGGGTCGGACAACTGCCCAGGCCTATGAGTTCTAGTGACTCCTCAGTCACTCTGAGTGGCATAGTGGGACAAGCAGAGAGAGGTCAGCTTGCCTGATGCTTTCCCTCCTCCCATGCCTCAACTTTCTTCCCATTAAACTCCATGTCCTCTCTCCCTTCACTCCTGAGTCTGACTCCCCTCCAGGGCAAGAGCTGGCCTACCCTACGCTTTGTGTATCCCATCCTCTTGTACAGAAAGGTGGCTCTGATGTGCTGCTGGGATTGCCATAAGGGGGGCGGGGGGGAGGCAGGCATTCTGGGGAGTGACACACCCAGTAGAGTGCATTCCTCTCTGTGGATGGGGTTCAGCCTTTGATCCCAGGCACCATGTGGGAGCACCAGGAACAGCACTATGAGAGGTCTGTGGATGGTGGAGCAGTGCTGTGGTATCTCTCCTCTCACCCTTGTCTCCCTTTTTCAAATAAATAAACAAATATTGCACCAGGAGGTAGATCTGCAGTGTCATGCATGCACAAGGCCCTACTTTAATTCCCTGGTGCTACGTATAAGAAAATATGAGAAGCCCTGGGACAGAGCACAGCTACACTGTTGAGTGCCAGCTATAAGCAAGACCCAGGGTTAGCTCAGTAAGCTTAAGACACCTCCAGTTTATCCAGGATAGCTACCCACTCTGTATGACTGGGGTGAGAGGGGGTGGTGGTGAAGATAGTGCCAAGTGCTGGCCTCAGGGACCCGCTAGTGAGAACACACAGGCACTTGGGCTGGGTTCAAGTCCTGGCTTCCTACCATTAGAAGGGAAGTGTTAAGAATGGTGGAGAAATACTACAGTATTTCTCCTCTCTCTGTCTTTCTTTCTCCCTCTCTCTCTCTTCCTACCTCCTTCTTTCAGTCTCTCCTCCAAAATTAAAGTACTAAAACACAAAATTAAAAATGCTCACTGAGAAAGGCAGAGAGGTTCAGGGACTGCACCCCAGTGATAACCCTGGTGGCAAAAAAAAATGTAATACATAGGATACATAGGCACAGGGATCTCCTTTTTTAAAAAAAACTCATTTTTGGGTGCTGGGCAGTGGTGAACTGGGGTAAACGTACACTATACAGAGCACCAGGACCTGTGCAAGGATCCCAGTTTGAACTGCCCCCCTCCCCGGCTCCCCACCTGCAGGAGGGTCATTTCACAAGCGGTGAAGTAGGTCTACAGATATCTCTCTATCTATCTATCTATCTATCTATCTATCTATCTATCTATCTATCTATCATCCCCATTCCCTTCCCCTCTCAATTTCTATCTGTCCTATCCAATAAAACAAAAGAAGAAGAAAGGAAAGGAAAGGGAAGGAAAGGAAAGGAAAGGAAAGGAAAGGAAAAAGAGAAGAGAATGGAAGGAAAGAAGAGAAAAGGAATAGAAAAGGAAAAGAAAGTAAAAAACGGCTGTCAGAAGCAGTGGATTCATAGCTAGCACTGAGCCCCAGCAATAAACCTGGAAGCAAATAAAATAAAATAAAATGATTCATTTTGTTTATTACTTATGAGCCTTGAAAACATAGTGAGTTGAAGAAGCCAGTCTTGGAAGAGCACATACTGTGTGATTCCACTCTTAGGAAATGTCAAGAAGAGGCAGATCTGTAGAGTGAGAGCAGCTTTGTGCTTGCCCGGGCTGTGTTGAATGGAAGGAAATGGGGTGTGAACAGTGAATCTGAGGTTTGTCTTAGGTGAGGGAATTGTCTGAAGTTGATTGTGGGGAGCACTACACTGTACAGTGAATTTACTAGAAGCCATTGAGTTGTATATGTCAGATAGGTGACTTAACAAGGGTACATGAATGAGAGAATGTCCTGTGCTGATCTCCTTCAGAAGGTCAGCAGGCTAGCTGCTCAGCCTCCTCTATGTAGCGCCCAGACAGACCTGAGGTTCTCTCTGCTGAGTGTGGAGGTGGAAGGCCTCCACAGGCAGTCAGGTGAAAGCAGAGACCTTTCCAGGGGAAAGCTTATAAAAATAAATAAACAAGGTCCTGAGAAAGCACCGTGAGGGGGACAACTGGAAATCCAATGAGCCGAGCCTGAGAAATTTACCACAGCCCGTTTTCCAGGCACCGTTTCCCAACATAAGTCACAGAGACAGATGGCCCCAGACCTGCTTCTGAAAATAACCACTGTCTCGGGAAGCAGAGCTGGCTGAGTGGGAGCTGCTGGCCAGGGGAATGGGGTCTGCATGATTTACTAGGCTGCAGGAGAAACTAAGTTTAGATCTGAGAGGCCCAGCTCTACCCACCCAGCCCAGTCACGACCCAAAGGAATGGAGTGCTTCCACTGCTGCCTTCTCCCACCCCCACCTCCTCTCTCAAGTAACTATGTTTTTTTTTTTTTTTTAATCTCAATATCCCACTTGTTCCTTGAAAAGTCTGATAATATGAAAAGCTATAAGAAATAAAATCCATTCATAATCCTGCCACCATAAGGTAAGGGTACTGACAGATTGCACACACACATTTAAACTAATGCCAGAATTACTTTCTACTTTCATCGGCTTCTAGTGATTCTTTTATACCCTACTTCTTATCTCTCCAAAAATCCTGTGCAAACATAGCTTATAATGTCTGCATATTAGCATTATTGTAAGGATATGCCTTAATTTACATAATTAGAAGCTGCTTACTTTAAAAAAAAAAAAAGAACACATTTTATTGATTTGCCATTGGCTAACGATGTTGTAAAATTTCAGGATCCATCTGTACACCTCTCTGTGTGTATAAGCATCACCAAAGACACCACACAGTTCAAGTAGTCACTTATATATGGGGCATTAAGGATGCTTTTCCTTTTCCCTCCCCTTCTTTTATAACTTTTGTTAGTGATTTAATATTGATTTGCAAAATTATAAGATAACAGGGGTTTAGCTCCACACTTTCCTTGCCATCAGAGTTCTGTGTTCCCATTCTTTCCACTGGAAACTGCTTTAGTTTTCCCAAGATCACAGATATGGGTTGGCTATTATTTCTATAACTATCTATATGTTTGCCCATTTTATTTCTTTTTTTTACATGTTATGAATAGTTTGTTCCAATATTGTAAGATTTCAACTTACAGTTCCAAACCACACCCACCACCAACTTCTGTATCTCCATGCTCCCACTTCCCAAAGATAACTACCATCCTTGTCATAAGTCTTAAAAACAGTTTGCTGTAAGGATCCCGGTTCTGAGGCGTAAGGATCCCAGTTTGAGTCCCCCGGCTCCCCACCTGCAGGGGAGTTGCTTCATAGGTGGTGAATCAGGTCTGCAGGTGTCTATCTTTCTTTCCCTCTCTCTGTCTTTCCCTCCTCTCTCCATTTCTCTCTGTCCTATCTAACAACTGCAACATCAGTAACAACAACAATAACTATAACAACAATAAAAAACAACAAGAACAACAAAAGGGAAAATAAATAAATTTTTAAAAAAGAAACAGTTTGCTTATTTCTGGTTTTTTTTTTTTTGGCAAGTTCATGTAAATCAGATCTCTAGATTCCACATATGACTAAAACCATCTGGTAGTTGTCCTTCACTTTTTACTTAGTTTGTTAGGCATAATCACCTCCAGTTCCATCCATTTTGTCCCCAGTGATTCAATATCATCTTTTTTGATTGCAGTATCCATGGAATATATATCCCATAACTTCTTTAGCCAATTATCTGATGTTAGACATTTAAGTTACTTCCACTCTTTGGCTATTGTGAATAATGCAGCTATGAACATAGGGGTGCTTATGTCCCTTCTAATTAGTGCTTAAGTGTCCATTGGCAAAATGCCCAAGAGTGAATGGTATTACTGGATCATAAGGAACTTCTACTTTTATTTGTTTAAGGACTCTCCACACAGTCTTCAAAAGAAGTGACCCCAATTTGCATTCCCACCAGCAGTGTAGCAGAGTTCCCTTTTCTCCACAACCTCTCCAACTCCTGTCATTTCCTGGTTTGTTGATGTAAACCATTTTCTTAGGTGTGAGATGGAATCTCAGTGTAGTTTTGCTTTGCATTTCTCTGATGATAAAGGAAGTGGAGCATTTCTTCATAGGTCTATAGGCCATGTGTATCTCTTCTTTAGAAAACTATCTGTTTAGTTCTTTGGCCCATTTATTTACTGGATTAGTTTTGCTTCTTTTGTAGATCTGTACCAATTCTGTATGGATGTTTGATATCAATCACTTGTCTATTGTGTGATGTGCAAATATCTTCTCCCATTTACTGGGTTGCCTAGTTATTTTTGGGTAGTTTGCTTTTGATGTGTAGAAGTTCCTTAGTTTCATGTAATCTGTTTTATTTACTCACTCTTGTCTTCATTTCCCATGCCCAGGGAGTTGAGTCACCAGATACATCTTTGATGTGAAGGTCTTGAAAAAATTTTACCATTATTTTCTTATGTAAATTTTAGAGATTCTAGTCTAATGTCTAGATCGTGGATCCATTTTGATTTGACCTTGGTGTATGGTGTTAGGTGATGGTGTACGTTCACTTTTCCAATTTTCCCAGCACCTTTTGTTGAAGAGACATTCCTTAGCCCACTAAATGCTTTTGGCCCCCTTGTCCAATACATTAGCTTGTTGTCTATGTATGGACTCATTTCTGGACTTTTGATTTTGCTCCACTGAAGGGATGCTTTTCCTTTTGAACTTAAAAAAAAAAGTTTTATGATTTACCGTTATAAGTAATGTGAGGAGGAGCCATGGTTATGTTCTCAAGTAAATTCTTAGAAGTGAGATGGCTGAGCTACAAATTTATCATATTCTTTTTTTTTAAATTTTTTAAATATTTATTTTATTTATTTATTCCCTTTTGTTGCCCTTGTTGTTTTATTGTTGTAGTTATTATTGTTGTTGTCGTTGTTGGATAGGACAGAGAGAAATGGAGAGAGGGAGGGGAAGACAGAGAGGAGGAGAGAAAGATAGACACCTGCAGACCTGCTTCACCGCCTGTGAAGTGACTCCCCTGCAGGTGGGGAGCCGGGGTTCGAACCGGGATCCTTATGCCGGTCCTTGTGCTTTGCGCCACCTGTGCTTAGCCCGCTGCACTACAGCCCAACTCCCCTATCATATTCTTAAGTCATATTTTTTTTTACATAGGGACAGGGAAGTGGGGGGAGCTATTTCACCAGCCCATCTCATTTTTTTCTGAACTGGTAATAATTATGTTAGGGATCAAACTCAGGACCTCATGTTTCTAAGCCCAGTACTCTAGCCACTGTGCCACCTGCAGGACCACATTAAACAAGTTTATAACAGAATTTCCTACCAATGTCAGTGCATAAAATCTTGTTTGCCAACATCCATTCTAGCTCCCTTACAGCAAGTATTGACATATTGACTTTTTCTTCAAGTTTTAAAAATAATTTTTAAAGTACAAATAGTGTTGGGTGCTCATGGTAAAAATATTTGAAAATATTAACGCAAATCAGGAGTATTCACTATTGCCCTTAATATTGCTAGCCCTTGTTGAAGTTTTATTATTTTTTATTTCTGAAAATTCACTAGTTGTGAAAGTTTTTCATGAGCACTATGATACTAAAGGGACCTGACTTTCTGTTGTAACTAGTATTTATCCTGCATCTTTTCAATCATTTCCATTAAAGGAATGATCTTTTACAGTGGACTGATGTTCTTCTGACTTAGAGAAGTCTGGGCCATCAAGTACCGGAGACGCTGCTAGTCTCACTCCAGGATAGTGACAGCAGGGTCTACCTGGTCCCATAACCAGGGCATACTACTGACTTCCCCCAACCCCAGTGCCCCTGATGCATACATAACAGAACGCTTCTCACCTAAAACAAGGCCTCCAAATAATCTGTTGTCCAAATCAAAGTGGTTGTTTTTTGTTTTGTGTTGTTTTGTTTAGTGACAGTGGGGAATTTCATTTTCTGAGCCAACTTCTTCAGACGGGGAGGGAGAGAGGGAAAGACACCACGGCACCAAAGCTTCCTCCAGTGGCAGTGGGGACCCACCTCTAATCTGGTTCACATACATGGCAAAGCAGTGCACCACCCAGGTGAGCTGTCTTGCTGGCCCAATCTGAGAATCTCTTAATATTCTCTTGTCCCTCAACCCCCGTGGGGGTGACTCTGTGCCCTCCCCCCCCCCCCCGGGGACTACCTATATTTAAAGCCGCTGATAAGTGTGAGGAAGGGAAATTGCAGAATTCCAGGCATATCTGTATCCTGCTGGGGCATATCTGGCACATGAGTGAGTGTGCCAGACTCAAGGCCAGTAGGGGCAGTGAATACTATCTGGGAGTCCTCAGGTGAGCCCAGGGTCCCAGGCAGAGCCCAGGGGCAGCTGGGCAGGAAAGGAACCAGGCATGAGACAGAGTGCTGCTCTCAGCTTGGGCTCTCAAAGTTTGTGAGGGGACAGTCTGCTCAGTCCTAGAACCGTTTATTCCAGAAAGCACACTGCCGGGGTATAACACACACGTAGTGTTTTCCCCCTTTGACCCATGCAGGGAGGACTTGCTAACCCAGGGCTCTGCAGAGGCACTGAGTGGAGAATCTGATATGTCTGTGGGTTGCAGGGATGAGGAAGTGAATGTTTGCTTGGGACATACATCCTGGTCCAGAGAAGCTCCACAGGGGACTGTGGGGCAGGGAGCTCCCCACATGGGGTGGCTTCCTTCCATCCCATAGACACAGCAGTGAGCCTCACCCCTGTGTGGTCATGCTGGGGCATGGCAATGAGTCCCCACTGCTGTGCACAAAGATGGGGTGTCCTGCTGACCTGTGAGAACCTGAATGTCCTTCACACCAGATGGCACAGCTCATAGGAGACCAGGGCACAATGAGTCCTGGAGGCTGCAGGGTCCCCAGGATTTAGTGACTGTGACCTGAGCCAGAGTCGTTTGGGTGGGAAGATGACAAAGAGCTGTTGGCCAGTTTCCCCCACCTGCCGCCCTGCCACCTGTATGCTGGTGATTGCTCATCTAGCAGGTTGGGTGACCTTGTGTTTCAGAGGGGTCCATCTCTCGGCACAGCCAGGTGGACTTGCTGACATCAGAAGCCTTGCACCAGTCAAGGCAGGGGAGGAAGCAGCCCGTGCCAGCAGGCGACAGACTGTCTTGTACTATGTCATGTCTGTGATCACATCCCCGTGCCATAGGTGATGTGCTGCACATGTTTCAGCAACCCTTCATGAGGGGCTGCAGACTCTCTTGTCCCAAGCTGGTAGCCATTCTTCCCTTCTGAAGAGCTGCAAACATGCTCCCCTAGACTGGAATAGGCAGTAGAATGATAGAAGCATGGCTGGGCATTCCAAACTCAGAATTTCACCGATTCAATGCAGCTAAGAACATGGGGGAATGCCAGTGTTGAGAATCCATAGTGTCCTTTCTTCTGAGGCCTTGGGAATCTCAGGTTTCCAGGGGGCTGGACACTTTGAATCCTGCCAGCCAGCAGATACTTACTGAGTGAATCCTTGGTGCTGGCTTCTAGCCTGGAGGAGAGAGGAGAGAAGACTGTCTGGGTTTTTCCTCCCAAACCATCAGCAGAGAATGCCCAGATCTCAGAATAGGAGACTAGTGGCTTCTTAGAAAAGCCAAACCTCCCTGTGTTGATATTCTAGAACACCAGGCATGGAGGGGACCTGGGCTAAAATCCCAATGATAGGAACACCATTTCAGTTTGGTGACCTCCTGTGAGGGCCAGCTAGAAAAGCCTCAGCAAACCCCCAGTGAAGCTGCTTCTCTGATCCCTGAGGCCGCTGAGGGTCGGGGTGGTGGCTCCATCAGGATTGATCCCAGGTTTTCAGGCCTGTCCCACAGCAAGGGGGAAGCTGGAAATCCACCCAAGCTCCCCCCAACCCCCTAGCCCCCTAACCCCCCAACCCAGCGCAGTTGAAGAATCCCGCATCCCCAGACCTCAGCTCTTCAGAAGGAGTTTGCAGTAACTTTGTTTTGGGAGGGGCATCCTCTGTGCCCCAAACCCCATCCCCCTGTCACTTGTGCAGTAGATCACCCAGTGTTGGGCCCCCCCTTCCCCGTTGATGCATGTTTTATTTTGTTCCCTCCCGTGTGGCCCGATGTTCATGATTTTTCTCTGTCTGTGTTTGTCTCTGTGGCCCGCAGGTGCACCCTTGCATTGTTCCTCCGCCTCGTCCACCCCCATTGAACAGTCCCCCTCCCCGCCCCCCTCCCCTCTGGCCAATGAGAGCCAGAGGCGGTTGCTAGGCAACGGTGTGGCCCAGCCAACCCCGGACTCAGACTCTGAGGAAGAGTTTGTCCCTAGTTCATTCTTAGTTAAAAGTGGCTCCGCCAGCCTGGGGGGCGCGGCGAACGGTAAGTGTCTCTCTCTCTTCCTTACTTTGGGGGTGCGTGGGTGGGGGCTGCTTGCTCCTCAGGCTTCCATGCAGGCCAAAGGATCTGGCGTGTGGGGGGCTTAGGGTGTCAGGGGTCCTGGCGAAGCTCTGGGGCTCAGGTAGCACCCCTAGAGGGGTGCAGGACTAGAAGGTGCAAGGTACAGAGAAACAAGGCAGACACGCTGCAAAGTGGGCACGGAACAAGAAGGTGGGGAGAAAACTGTTGCTGTGGACTATCAGCAACATCCACTTGTTGCTCCTCAGGTGCTTCTCAGGCCAGTACTACTGTGTCCCGCCCCCCCCCGCCCCCCCGCAGTCACCACTGGCCAGCAGGAAGAAGACACTGCACTATCAGGAGACTAGGGCTGCCTTCCAGAGTTCCTTTTCTTTTGCTCTGTTTTACACACAAACTCACTCTCTCCCCCCCTCTCTCTTACACACACACACACACACACACACACACACACACACACACCAAGGGTCTCCATAGCTGCAGGGCTGAGAGTTGAGTCAAGACTGAGTCACTGGGTTTAAATAGGGCTCAACCCAAGATGAGCTCAGTCCTGTCCTCTCTGTCCTGGAGAAGGGGGGGGGGGGTTGTGGTGCACCATGGAAGATAATATGGCCTGCCCATGAACCAGACCTACCTGGAACCCTTGGTCCTGTGCTGTGTGATCAGAGTCAGAGTGCTTGCTCTCTCTGTGCCCAACAGGCTAGCACACAGCTTTGCAAGGAACCACCAAGAAGGGGGTGGGGGTAGGGAAATGATACACTTGAGGTGTCCTGGGAGCCCTGATTTGAAGCCAAAAGGTGCTGACCAAGTGTCCCTGACAGTGGTTTTCTTACAAGTCCTTGAGAAATACACACACAGACAGGTGATGGTGTTCTTACAGTGCCTTGGGAAACACACTCACAGGTGCACATAGAGCAATGTTCTTTGCTCATTTCTGAGCAAGCTTTGCAGGTAAGGAGGGAAACTCATGATTAAAGTCCTTAATCTTTCCCTTTGCTAATTAACTCAACAAGAGCGATCACTTTGTTGCAAGTTTGCCCTGCAGCAAAGGAATGGCAGTATTGCATTATTGATGTGCTGGTAGGTGGGGCACCCCAGCTGTCTGCTCCTCTCTGCTCCTGCCTCCCAGGGGCCTTGGGGACACTTGGGGCTGGTTCCTTCTGGGGTCTTGCTTTCTGTGTGTCACGTAAAAGGTTTGAAATGGACATGACTGCAGAGAGGTCCTGGGTCCCCTGAGGTGTATACCTCTGAGGTTGGCGAGTCAGGGGACCCAGTGATTGTCCCCCCACAGATGTCCCTGCCTGCCACCTTCCTGTTCCCTGAAGCCTGTCCCAAGAGTCAGCATCCCTGCTGGTGAGGCTGGGCCCCTGCTAGCTCCTGAGATGAATGAAATCCGTGCCTCCCTGGGCCCAATAAATAAAGGATTTGCTTGCTTCTAATCCCAGTAGAAATTGGGGTGTTAATTAAATGAAACTGCCTTGTTGGGTTTTGTTTGCATCCAGCAATGCTTATGCCCATTTCAGACAATGCAGAAAGTCAAACAACAAAATTCTCTTAGAATCCTGCCTCCCGGAGGTGGTGACCATTTAGTGTGGGTCCTTAAGGAAGGCATCTTAATGGAGAAGTGTTAATGTTGGGGAGGATGGAGGAGTTGGCCACCAGTGTCAGGAGAGGTGACAGCCACACAGAAGCAGAGAGCAAAAGCCATAGCGGCAAGCTTTGTGAAAGGAGGCCCCTCTGTGTGCGACCCTGGTCAGAAAACTGGAGCTCTGTGAAACAGAAACACCCATCCACACTTGCTTAGAATCTGCAAAGGGGAGGATGAAGTTAAGCATCAATTTGCTGTAAACTGGATCTAAGCTGGACCAATTGCTCTAGTTCCTGGAACCCAGCATTACTGTCACCACTCCCACCCCCACCCAGCCCCTCATGCCAACACCACTTAACTCAGAATGTTCTTTACATGACAAAGAAGGGCTAGCCA
Organism: Erinaceus europaeus; assembly: GCF_950295315.1. Lineage (NCBI taxonomy): Eukaryota > Metazoa > Chordata > Mammalia > Eulipotyphla > Erinaceidae > Erinaceus > Erinaceus europaeus. The sequence continues at coordinate 54,809,695 of NC_080178.1, read as the reverse complement.
GGCTTTCCCAGAAGGGTGCTAATGCTGTGGTCTCCCTTGGTGTTTGTTGACTCAACACCCTGCTGGCAAGACTGACCCTGGGAATGCTTGGCCTTCCAGAGCTCGGGCTGCCAGAGCTGGGGCTGTGCTTTCCCTGCTATCCCCTAACCCTCTACATACCTCCTCCAGGCTTTGCTGCCTCCAGCTGTGTCAACTGCAGCTCTGGAAGCTTCCAGCCCAGTCCCAGGCCTCAGACCCACCCTGCAGAAATCCCCATGTAAAGTGCAGGGAGAGGCCAGGGCTCCAGGGAGCAGATCCCTGGCCTGTAACTCCTGCTATCAGAGCTCTAATCCTCCCCCCCACACACACACACACACCAGGATCGGCATCTAGAATCACTGCTTCTGTAGAAAGAAAGATTTCATGAAAATATCAGCTGGCCACCTTTGTAAAGCCCAGGACCTGGTTAGGATTAGGTTGCTGTTTGTCTCTCCCTCACAGCAACTTTGCAGAAGAAATAGAAAATGTTCAAGTGGAGGGTAGATAGCATAATGACGGAGACTCCAAAGTCACAGGTTCAGTCCTCCGCACCATCATATACTAGAGCCAACCAGTACTCTGGTTAAAATATATATAATGCTCCATGAGTGGTTCTCATCTGAGTCCTAAAAGTGAAGGAGATTTAGTCAGTGGGAGAAAGAGTTTAGTAATTGGGGTGGGGATGGTCAGGGAGTAATATTAGCTTAGAGGGAGTCCTCAGTCTCTCAAAGCTTAAGTGAGGGGGCTGGGAAAGGGCGAAAGAATTTGAATGTAAGGATGGCTTTCAGAGATATTCCCTCTGTTTGGATATATCATTTCAGCTTGCATTCCCCCCTTCCTCTAGTCCCTTTTTATTTTCTTTTTTGATCTGCTTTGTTTTGTCTTCAACTTCAGGCCCTGTGATTTCTCTGCCTCCTGTGCAGGCCCTGGGGAGATTTTTTTAAAAATACACCCCAGAAAAACAAATTTTCAAAGGACTCCAAGGTTATGGGTTCCCCTCCCTACCCTGGCTCAGCTCTGCGCAGAGCCTGTCACATGAGAGTGGTTCCAGCGCCTTGAATGTGCACATCCACTTTGTGAAGTGGCCAGTTCCAGGCTCGCTGAGGTCCATAGAGCTATAGAGGGTCTGAGAGGTTAAGTGCCTGTCCCCTAAATCACAAAGTGCCCTAAGTGACAGTTGAGCAGTTGTGAACCCCAGCTCTGTTGGTTATGGTCAGAGTGGAGTCTTTTCTGCTGTGTAATTGTGAGAATTGTGGGAATTTCAAGGGTCCCTAAGAACAAAAGCCAGAGGGCTGGACCCTGCCCCACCATGTCCCCCCAATACTGGGCCTGTCTGCCCACCAGCCTTTCACATTTTTCAGGCGGGGCCTCTGGCCAGCATCACCTCTGCTGGCAGTTTCATTGCTTTTCCCAGGTCATAAGCAGCTGGGGTTATTTTGTTTTGACTTCCAGTCCTGTGGGGGAGTGTTTGTTTTGCTTTGTAAATGGGAAACACCACTATGCATGTGAGCTCCCTCCAGAAGCATTTTCTGATAGCAAAACACAACAAAAGTCAGCCTCATTGAAAATCTACCCTCTGGGGGGAGCTTGCCAGGGAAGTCAGTTTGTGAACTCAGAACTGTAATTCCCTACTGCTGACACTAAGTGTCCAGGGAGGTTTGTGTCCCCTTTCAGAATGGATTTATTTCATGGAGTTGGTTTGAGGTGCCTTGTGCCAAATACAGGCTATAGGATGCATGTGTGTTCAGAGTTTCAAAAACAAGGGGTTTAGGAGGCAAGGGTGTCATGTTTTTAGGCAATGAGGTTCATTATCCCTCTCTACCGTTTGCATCAAAGGGTTGGTAGAAAATAACTTTTTATGCCAGCTACGTAGCAAAGTTGAGTCACACACACACACACACACACACACACACACACAATTTCATTAGTCCATTCATTCTTTCCAGATAGATGAGGGGGTTAAGGACATTCTAAGCAGAAAGATTGCTTCAAGTTAAAGTAAGTTCAAGAAGGATTTAATTTACGGACTCGAAATTCTTCAAATGAAACTCTCAGCAGCAGATGTATTTCAGAAATGTTCAGGCTTAAGAAAGAAAACACAATCCCTATACTGTATTCCTTCTGGCTGAGGGCAGTGCTGGGGATTGTACCAGGGCCCTCAGAGCCTCAGCCATGAAAGTCTTTTTCAGAACCACTATACCATCCCCCTTATCACTGTGACCCTACTGCACAGGCTAGCATCCCCAAAGCTCTGGAATGAAGTGGAGCCCATTAGTAGTTACACCAGTGAGACCTAAAAACAAGGATCTTAGCCTCCGGTCAGAGGCAGGGCTGGCGTGGAAGCTCAGCTAGAAGGCCTTGCTGCTTATTCATGGTGACCACTTGGAAAGCCAGGTCCTCAGGTCCCCAGGTGCCCTCTGCTACACTTGAGAAACCAAGAAGGAAGGAAGCCTTTATAAAGACTTGAAGTAGAGAGCTCTGAGTTCTTCAGGAAGCTCTCCTTCCCTGCCACAGACACCCTGCTGTCTCCCATACAGTCTTCCTTCCCAGCATCTGGGGACCTGGTTCTTTCTACATCTTGCTCTTGTCCCTGGAGCTTGGCCTTGTCCACAGCCTTCTCTTCAGTGCTGAGAAACTTTGGGTATGAAATGCACACTGAACAATGCTGGCTCCCTTTGTTCCCCCTTTTCACCAACCCCCAGTGCCCCCACATACAAATCCACCCCCCACTCCCAGGAACAGAGCTGTGACTTTGTGCCTCACAGAGAGGATGTGACTGTTCCCAGTACAGAAGGAGAGACCTGTGGCATGGCCCTCATCTGGGGACCTGCCCTCACCTGTGGCCTTCCATCAGGGGCTGCCAATCATGCCGCCCTAATTGGGGGCGGCGGGGGCAGCCACATGGGGGTCACAGCCATGTTCGCACCGTTCACAAAGCCCCTCTTCATATGTTACCTCGGGCCAGTTCTGGGGAAGTGGGTTTAATTGCCACCTTGGCTTCCCAGGCGGTAAGGCGGCTCCTTCCTGGCCTTGCAAAATAAACAGGTCACGTTTGGAATTAATGCCATGGAACCTTCTGGCACAGCCAGGGCCCTCTAATTAGTTGCTCATGTGACACAATTGCAGGCTCTTTGCAGCTCCTTCCCTCCTTAAGTCCCCCCCCCACACACACACACATATACCACCAAGTACCATTGCATTCAACTTGCTAAAATAACACTGCTGGTACATGATGGAGTGGAATGGGGGTTCCTAGACCACCCCAGACAAAGGGAGCCTGGGGCACATCCCTGTGAAGTGTTTGTGGCCTTCTCTGTGGTGGCTCTGGACTGCAGCCCCCATGTGAGAACACCCTCTGAGAAAGGGGCCTGTCCTCAGGCCCCTGAGCTCTGGGGTTGGCATGGCTCTGGCCTCCACCCCCCACCCCCCACCATATGTGGATGGAGGAATGCTGGCAGGAATGCCCAGAGCATGACTTGAACCCACTTCCCATGGAGTTCTGTGTTTCTTGATTTACTTGGACAGGCAGAAGAGAGGGAGCTACCACAGCGCAGTGCTGATCCACCGACTGTGGAGCTCCCACATGCCAGGGCTCAAACCCAAGGCCTCAGCCATTAAAGGTGTGTGCTTTGTGGGTTCAGCTTGTTCCTGGCCACTCTCCCCACCCAGTTCAAAGTGATATCCAGCTGTTTTGTCTGACCTGTAAGGCCCTCTGTCTTCTGCTCAGTTTACTTCCTTCCTTCCTTTTTTCCTTCCTTTTTCCCTTTCTCCCTCTTTTCCTCTTTCCTCTCTCCCTCCCTCCCTTCCTTCCTTCTTCCCTTTCTCCCTCTTTTTCTTCTTCCTTTCCTCCTTCTCTCCCTCTTTCCCTCCCTCCCTTCCTTCCATCTTTCCTTCCTTCCCTCCTTTCTCTCTTGCTACCAGGGTTATTGCCTGGTGTACAAGCCTGTACTGCTCCAGTGCTCTACCTTTCCTGCAGCTCCCAGAGCTTCCCCCCTCTTCTTGGCCTAGCAGCCAAGCCTCCCCCTCCCCCCACTTGCTCACCCCCCCCCCCCCCACCTTAGCCCCTCTACTCCACAGTCTGAGCAGGGTGCTTGGAGCTCAGCTGGATTCTCCCATTATGACTTAATGACTCCCAGTTAGGAGCAGGGCACCCTGCAGCTTCCTCCTCCCCTTCCCTGTTCTCTGCACTGCCATTATTTATATAGGTGTTGGGCATTAAAGGACCTAAAAAAACACCCTCTCTGCCTTCAAAGGCCTGAAAAGACCACAGCTTGAAGAAAAGCAGAAACAGCCCCAAGTAGACCCACATTAGGAGGAGAAGCTAAGTTGAATGGATTTGTGAACTTTCTGTGCTGTGTGATCTCAAGCTAGTGTCTTAACCTCCCTAGACCTCGGCTTCCCCTTCTTTGAAATAGATATTCCTCTTGGCTCTGCATCTGGTCTGGTCTTGTGGGAGTGAGAAGTTGGAGGATGTCTTTAGTTCAGTGACAGCTAAATGCCCAATAGATGTTAGTGTCCCCCTACCTCTAACTCCAGGACCCTGCACTTGTGGGACTGGATGGTTCTGGAAGGCAGACAGGCAGAGCTCCACACTCCCATCCTCCCAGGTGAGGGCTTAGAGGGAAGCTACAAAGGGTTCAAAGTGGGAGCCCCAGCTGAGCTTAAACTCCCCTCCTGGGTGATTTCCAGAAGCATCCTCTGGGGCAGAAGCCAGGGCAGCAGCTAGACAAACACAGCATGAGGTCTCAGGGAGGAAGGGAGAATTGCAGGCACCCCTGCCCACACTCCCAGTGCCCCATTCCACACCCCAGAGTTCCCAGAACTGCAATATACTGAGTCCACAAGCCCAGGAAACACTGCCATGGTGCCTTTCCCTTTTGCTCTTTGGGTCCTTTCTCCTCAGGGCTGGAAGGCTGCTAATTCCTTTATGCCTCCATCTCTCCTGAATCTTGGCTTTCTAGAAATAACTCTCCCTAGCCGCCAGGAGCTCCAGCCACACATACATCTGTATTTCCAGAACCCTTTCTCTAGATCCCACAGGGGTGGGGGTGTTCACAGGGGAGAGGGTGCTGTAATTGAGCCAGACACCCCTGTGCTTAGCCAGAGAGATAGGGAGCAAGGAGAAGGGACAGCAGGGAGCCAACTTAGCCCCCCAAATCAGCACCTCTCCTCAGGGAACCACCTCTGTAGGAGGCTGGATCGTCCTGGGCTCTGAGGCAGATGCAGAGTGGTCTGATGGAGGCATGCCAGGACCCCGTTATCTTAAGAGTGCAGCTTCAGGCACCCCAAGAAGACCTGCCACACCTTAGAATTGTGTCATGGGGGAGCCTGTACTGGTGCTGAGCACCTAGGGCTGTGGGTGCTGTGCTCCACCATGAGTATCAGAGTAGAGAGCCTGCTTCTGAGATTGGGCTCCTAGGAAAGGATGCTGCCCCCTCCCCCATCTGCAAGTGACCTCCTGTGTGCTGCCCTGTTGTGGAGAGCTTCTGCCTCCTGCTGCACAGGCTTTACCAGAAGCCCTTGTACAGTGATATGTGAGAGGGACTTAGCAAAGTACCTGGCCGCTCTCAGTTTGAGTCTTTAACCTGGCTGCTCTCCCCTCATCTGTTAGCTATTGAGCCCCTCATTCCATGCTCTCCAGGAAGCTGGGATGGGAGCTGGTGAGGAGTGTGTCAGCATCCTTCCCAGAAGATCAGAGGCTGTTTTCACCCCACTGCCCCCTGTGTGAAGACCCAGGCTGCCTGAGCTTAAGGCCACATCCCATGAATGGAAAGCGCTGAGTTGCACTCTAGTTCTCCTTCACTTTTCAAGACAGTCCAGGGGCCCCTCATGGATGACAAGATGATGCATGAGGCCTGGCTCCCTGAGCTAAGCTGCTGATGGATGGCCTTTGTCCTGGTCGAGCATCCTGACAAGGGGCGGTGGCTCTCCAACAGCCAGACGATGGCCAGGCTTTTCAGGTTTAGGACTCATGCAGCAGTGGGCTCAGCCCCTCCAAGGTGTCTTAAGGCTGCTGTCTATCTGGCAGGGAGGAGTGCTGGGAACAGGGAAGAGAGACCATGGAGCACCAGCACTGGGGCATCATGCCTCCAGCCTGCAACCCTGGCCAAGCCCACCAGAACCTGGGTGTTCCTGGCATGCTTCTGGCCTTTCCCTGCTCACTGACATCAAGCTGTCCCATGGCAAGGCTTCACAACTCCTAGACCCTCTTTACCGATCCCCAAGCCCCTAGTCCGGGGAGGCCAGTTCCTTGGTTTACACTGCCTGCTTCGTGAGCCTGACTTCTTTTGCCTGTGCAAGCTTCCAGATGACACTCTGTTTGAAGCACATGTCTAATATCTGACATTCTTTGCAAAGCCTGAGAGCCAGAGACGGATAGCAGCTCTTGGCAGGGTGAGGTATAGCAGAGCTGGGTTTGAAGCCAGCCACCCCTCCCGCTGGCTGCCAGCCCCACTGGGCCCACAATTCCATGTGTCTGTTCACTTGCTATTATTCCCTCTGCAGACTGTCCAAAGCCATGCTGGTACAGACACTGAGGGAGGCCCTGGAGTTCCTGATTGAATAAGACAGAGAGGGGTCTGGGTACTAACATCTATTTCAACTCAGATTCTAGTGTGCACAGGTGGTGGCTAGGGAAATGGCTCAACTGGTAGAGCCTGGCACTTTTATGCCTGAGGTTCCAGGTTCAATCCCCAGCACTGCTTGTGTGTGTGTGTGTGTGTGTGTGTGTGTGTGTGTGTGTGTGTGTCTCCTTTCTGACTCATGAGAAACTCTCATATATAATTATAGTAGCTCATTCTTGATAAAAGAGGATTGCACCTGTAAAAGTGCCCACTTTCTGAGGCATCTCCATGGTCAGTGGTGGAGAAAGTGTTTCTTTCCAGAGGGACCACTCTGAGGAGACACTGTCCCAAAGCTCCGTTAGGCTGGGGTGTGCTTCTCCGAGCACCTGTGGGAGAAAGCAGTCAGATGGTCCAAGCTGTGTTTGTGTTGGGGAGGACCCACATGGACTTTTCAAGATGATCAATATCATGAAAAAGAAAAAGAAAGAGAGAAAGGAAGAAAGAAAGAAAGAAAGAAAGAAAGAAAGAAAGAAAGAAAGGAAGGAAGGAAGGAAGGAGGAAGTGGGGGAGTGGAAGATCTTGGGTTAGGTGGGAGGCCTCTCTAGATTTAGAGATTATATGAAAATAAGGGCCAATGGGGTTGAATGCGGGCACACCAGGTTGAGAACAAACATTACCATGCTCAAGGACAAGGGTTCAAGCCCCTGGTTCTCACCTGCAGGATGTGGGGGGTCTTCACAAGTGCTGGAGCAGTGCTGAAGGTGTCTGTTTCCCTCTTCCCCTCTCAGTTTCTCTCTATCAAGAAGAAAAGGATGGAGGAGAATTGACAGCTGAGACTGGTGGGTTCATCATGCAGGCACTGAGCCCCAGAGATAACTCTGGTGATAATAATAACAACAATAATAATACCCTGGTGATAATAATAATAAGAAGAAAGTAACAGATGTGACATTGGTGTCTTGGTTGGAACCTTCATTCCTCTGAGACCATTGAAGAGACTTTTGGGGGCAGGTGGCAACAAATGCTCACTATGGTGGGCTCTAGCCTACTGGATGGATGGAACTGTGAGGAACTGTCTGCTGGCTTCATCACAGTCATGATGTGGTGGGTTGAGGAGATAATGTCCTTATTCTTCTTTTTTTTTCCTCCAGGGTTATTGCTGGGCTCCATGCCTGCACCATGAATCCACTGCTCCTGGAGGCCATTTTTCCCCCTTTTGTTGCCCTTGTTGTTGTAGCCTCGTTGTGGTTATTATTATTATTACCATTGTTGATGTCGTTCGTTGTTGGATAGGACAGAGAGAAATGGAGAGAAGAGGGGAAGACAGAGAGGGGGAGAGAAAGATAGACACCTGCAGACCTGCTTCACCGCCCATGAAGTGACTCCGCTGCTTGTGGGGAGCCGGGGGCTCGAACCGGGATCCTTACGCCGGTCCATGCGCTTTGCGCTACATGCGCTTAACCCACTGCACCACCACCTGACCCCCAATGTCCTTATTCTAAAGAGACCCCCCTGTTCATGTCAAGTGACTCAGTATGTGCAGTTCTCTCAACAAAGATCAGAAAAAAAAAATTCCTTGGAGAGAGCCATGTGGTCACAGCTGAGCATGTGACAACTGTGGGTGAATGGAGGGCTTGGAGGGCTCTGAGCTGCTGCTATGAGTTTTCTGGAGCATTGGGCACATTCAAAATACTGGAGCAGCGACTCGAACTTGGGATGGCGAGAGACTAGACACCAGCATAGGTAGAGGAGTTTCTGGTATTCTAGTATTAGTGAAATATGGGCATGGTTTTTTAAATTACTTAATCAATTTCTTTTTTAAAAAAATTTTTATTGGATAGAGGCAGAGAGAAACATGAAGGAAAGAAAGAGAGATAGAGAGGAAGCGCGCTACAGCACTGTTTCATTGCTCATAAAGTTTTCCTCCTGCAGGTGGGTATTGAAGGCTTGAACATGTGTACTCTACTGAATGTGTCACTGTTTAGCCCTTTCCCCCTTTTTGTACTGAGGTCCTTCCAAGCCCCCCCCCCACCCAGAGGGGCTGAGAATACCGATACCCTCTTGACCTTTGCAGAGTATGGAGGACTCTGCCTTGTGTGTATTCTACAGAGTGCGCCACTGCCTGCCCCACTGGCCTTTCTCCCTCTCTGTCAGTCACACACATAGAATTTCTCTCACTAAGTCAATCAATCAATCAGTCAATCAATCAGTCAGTCAACGATTTGTTTAAAGTCAGGGTGTGGAATCACCCCAGCCTGGGGACTACCTCTGCAGGCTGATATCAGCCAGGTGTTGCGGAGAAGACGCACTCCTGAGATTTGTTAGAAGGTCCTCAGCGGGATGTGTGTCAGGGTGGAAGCAGATGCAAAGATCTGGTATGTAAAAAGGAAGAGCTGGACCTCAGGACCCTCACAGGGTCTCGAGCTACTTCTCCATGGAAGATTTAAAGCCTGGTCACCCCCCAGCACTCCCCAAATCAGGCTGGAATTCTGCTTCAAGGAGATTGTTCAGAAAAGAAAGGGTTGTAAAGAAGGGCTTTGGGGCCAGACAACACTAACTTCTCCTGCAGCATCTCCAGTGTGTGGGGACCCTGCTGGGGCTTGGTGGTTGTGCCCTCAGTTGAGTGGATGCATTGGATCGACCTTCCCGTGGTGCATCCCGTGAGTACCCATTCATTGGGGAAACTGATGATCCTTCCTAGCCGACTGAATGCACATGGATCCCAGTCACTTTCAAAGCCATTAACTGGCTATGGAAGAAGGGCAAACGCTAGAAGAAGAAGAAGACTGTGCACAAGGACCCAAGTCTCAAATGGTGGAGAAGTGCAACAGGCATCTTTCTCTACCTCTCTCTGTGTCCCAACCTCTATTTAAAAAAAAAAAAAGGCTGCAGGGAATGGTGGAGTCCAGCAGCAGCCTCCAAGCCTCAGAAATTATCCTTGTGACAAGGAAAGAAAGAAAGAAAGAAAGAAAGAGAGAGAGAGAGAGAGAGAGAGAGAGAAAGAAAGAAAGGAAAGAAGTAGAGAAAGAAAGAAAGGTCTTGCTTCTGAAGGGCTGAAGGTTAGGACCAGCCACTTCCCTGGACTGTCCTCAGGCCTCCAGGAGACTAGGGGAGCAGATCTGAGGTTCACAGGAGAAGCCATGACAGCATGCCTGTGTGACATTAAGGCCAGGGAGAGACTGAAGCAACTCAGGGCTCTGGGGCTCCCTGTCACCTCTCCCCACACCCCTCAATGGTCAGGGAGGCAAGAAGAAGCCCCAGGTTGAGCTGACAGCCAATAGAAGGCCCACAGCTACCTGAGCTTCCTGTCTCTGCACCCTCAGGGCTCTGAGAGCAAGATGCATGTTGGACAAAGTGAGGTACTTTGTTGTACTCAGGAACCAGCCCTTTAGCAGAGGGCTCAGACAAGGACAGACTGTGGCCCCTGGGGCTCTTTCTGGTGGGTGAGGTCCTGGGGGAAGAGAAAGCAGCTGGGGAGATTGGGGTGAATGCTGGTCCTGCCAGAAAGATAATCCCCCCACACCTGTGTCCTGGAAACATAAGCCAGGCCTCTGAGAGACAGAGCTTTCATCTGTCACCAGGGCGTCCCCAGGGTGACCTGCCCAGCCCTGCCCCAGCCCCTGGGCTCCGGTTACAGCCCCCAGTCTCAGGTTCCCCTGGAGCCTCACAGAGCATGTTTGTCCCTTGAAATTGCAGCTTCCAGGAGGAATGTTAATGGAGCACGAGTGGGAATCAGGACAGGAGGGAAGTGGGGCTCAGGCTGAAGCCCCTTGGGTGGCCTCTGCAGTCAGCTCCCCCTCCACAGCTGCTATCCTGCCAGGAGACAGGCCTTCAAGAAGGGGGGTTCCCTGATCTGCTTCTCTCAGGCCACCCTTTGAAAGTGGTGGTAGCCAACAGAGAGGAGGGACTTTTTCCTCCATCCCATCTGGGACAGTGCAGCCCTTGGCAGAGTGCTCAGCCTAAACCAGAGAGAGCTCCAGGGGCCAGGTGGTGTGGCCCATCATAATGTATAGAGTACACACATTACCATGCACAAGAACCTTGGTTCAAATCCTCTATTCCTACCTGCAGGGGGAAGCTTCTTGAGTTTTAGAAAAGTCCTGCAAGTGTCTCCTTCCCTCTTTCTCCCTTTTTCTATTTCTTACCAATGTTTTTTTAAAAAAAAGCAGCTGGGAATGGTTGTTGTAGACACTGAGACCTAGTGATAACCCAAGTGGTGGGGAGGATGAAAGAAATATTTCCAAAAGTACAAAAAAACTGAAAATGACTTGGCTATCTAATCATAAAAAATTGGTAAAAAATAGATCAATAGTATTCTCCTTTCCCATATGCTAAGGCTTTAGCGAGGCCTGAAAATGGTGTTTTCAGATAGTATTCACCTAAGGAGGGAAGTTCTCCTAGTGCAGTGTGAAGCTAGGGAAGGTTGGATGGGAAGTTGTGTTTGCAGTGTGGGCATGGTTTCATATGCTCACATGTACACTTGGAAAAGAAGAGGCCAGAAGGAGATTGGTCAGGGCATGTCATGGCTACCTGCTTGGGTTGTGGCTTTGCCAGAGTTTGGCTTACCCTTTGCACCTTGCTAGGGCCTCTAGCCCAAGCACACCCCTACTCCAGCATCATGAGGATTCCTATACTTCACTCGTACTGTAGACCTGGCATTGTTCTAGACAGAAGAGCCTAAGAAGAAGCACAGGCCCAGCAGTGTACTGGCAGTCTTTTTTTAAATTTATTTAATTTTAATTTTTTTTTTTTTTTGAGAGAGAGATGCAGAGAGAGAAAAACACAGAAACACCAGAGCACTGCTCAGCTCTGGTTTATGATGGTGACTGAACCTGGGACTTCGGAGCCTCAGGCATGAGAGTCTCTTTGCGTAACCATTATGCTATCTACCCTGCCCCTGGCAGTCTTTTTAAAAATGCTTTTAATTGTAGCACCAACAACTTTGCTGGCACCTTTTGTCAAGTGCTGTGGAGTGTTCTCTACACTTTATGCATACTTGCTCTTAACCTTAGGACTCCATGAGCTACGTAGGAAGTAACCCATTTGACTAATAGTATGTGCATAGTGTCATGGGGACAGAGATTAATCGGGCGGCCTGGTGTGTGTGTGTGTGTGTGTGTGTGTGTGTGTGTGTGTGTGTGTGTGTGTGTGTGTACAGTCAAGAACTGGTACTTCTGCTGGTTCTAACAGAATAAATGAACACATGTTCTCCCACAAGACAACCTTTGAGGAGGAGGGGGGCACAGAAAGCTAAGAACAAGGGTGCTTAGGGTTGAGACAGAGTGAAACAGCATGATGAAATGGTTAAACCCATACTTCTTTGTTTCCAAATGTCCCCTAGAGATGGAGTGGCACATGAAAAGCCACCCCTATTCCAGATGAAGCTGCAAGAAGCAAGAACAAAGGATGGGGGAGCTGGGAAGGTGTGGTATATTATTGAAAGAGTCATGATTCAGTTGTGCATAGGAAAACAGAAAAATCATCATGGTTTTTCCAACATATATATTTGATAGGAAAAGGGAGATAGAGGGGGAGAGAGGAAAAGAGACACCTGCAGCAGTGTTTCACTGCTCATAAAGATTTCCCCCTGCAGGTGGTGACTGGGAACTAGAACTGGGGTCTTTGCATGTAATAATGTATGTGCTTTACCTGGTGCAACACTGCCCGGTTTCCAAAGGGGTGAGTTTCTTTGCCCTTAGATTCGTTCTCGGAGACATGTGCGCCCCTGAAGTGCTCTTGTTCCCTTGCCTTGGGAAGGGCTTGGGAATCCCACCTGATCCCAACACACAAACCCATTAGGTTTTGGATGTGATCTCTGATATAAATTAGCCCCAAACACTGTTCTGTTCTGGCCATAAGGAAGAAGGAAAAGTCTTTTGTACCAAACTGGTTGAAGCTGCATATTGGGGCAGGAGTTCCCAGACTCTGATAGGAAAGGTCGGCAAAGGCATCACCCCATCCATGGCCTCCTAGCTGTGCCTGCAGCCAGCACTGGGATGGTGGTCAGGGGATTCTTGGGCCCCGATCTCCATACTGGTCATTATCCAGGGGATAGGCTGCTGGCACGGCCACAAGCACTCTCTAGACCATGTCTTTAACTTTTAGGTGAGTCTGATTCTTTTTCTTTTTTTCAAAGTGAGTGAAAAGTTTAAAAGAATATATGTTCTATACCATTTATATCAAGTTCTTTATATACTTTATGTTTGCCTCCTGCTAGCAAATCCCCGGAAGATCCCCCTTCTCCCTCCCAGGTTGAGGTTGGTGACTACAAGCAGGTCTGAACCAGTTGGGAAAGATGTGATAAGTACTAAGAGGGCAACAAGATCAAGAGCTCCTGAAGTGAGGCATCTCCTGGTCTTTGGGAATCTTCCTAAGCCTTTCTGGTCCCACCTATGTCATCCCTAGTTATCAAATGATCTTTTGAGAAGGAAGCCTACCCGGGCTCTGCCCTTCACTATTGACTTTCCATAAGCCAGAGTTGAGTACTGCTCTTCTGGTAAGGAGGGAGAGAGAGAGGGAGGGGGAAAGGAGAGGATGACAGCACCAAGGCTTCCTTCAGTGAGGTGGGGACTGGGCTCCAGCCTGTGTTGTGCATGTGGCAAAATGACTTCATGGACCCTGTGTGCTGTGTTTAGTTAAAGTGGCCTCTCTGTCCCCACCCATCTTCTTCCTCCACCTTGTTGGCAAATGTAGAGCGCTCCCCTAGATGCATGTGAGTTCCTCACACTCTGTGTCCTGGCTATGTGGACTAGCTACTGCCAGTTCCTTGACCTTAAGCACTTTCCTCCCCCTGACCCCCAGCACTGAAGTCTTATCTTCAGGTGGGCAGACGTCTTGCCTCCCAGTGCCTGTACAGGGACCTACCGGGACATGCTGATCCACCCAGCTTCGCAGTGAACGTTCTTTTGTGCAGCCCCCTCCCTGCAGTGACACTGTGCTCTGGCTTATCACTTCTGTAGAGAAGCTTGCGGAGGGGACACAGACACACAGCCTGCAGCCGCTGCTATCTGATAAAGATGCATCGAGGTGTGAGAGCACTCTGTGAGATCTTTAGTTCCTCTCTCCCTCTCTTGTCTTCCTCTCAGTGCAGACACTTCACTTGGTGACAAGCATCTGCTGGAATAGCCTGTGAGCTTGGTATTCTTGCTCCTGAACTGGAAACCAGGCTGAGCGGCGCCATGGGAAAAATTCAGCTCACCTGAGTACCAAGCCTGTGTCCTGTCACTTTGCACCTGGGGTGATAAGAGCTGTTCTCACTTCTTGACATGTGCTGGGCGCCAGGCAAAAGACACAGTCCAGCCTACATAGGCTCAGCTTATAACTGAAGGAGAAAAAAATGTGTGTGTGAGTGTGTGTGTGTGTGTGTGTGTGTGTGTGCCCATATGATGTCCTCCCCTGCAGGGCAGCACCTCATCCATCTCACTGGGGCTCAGGTGGGTTTTGCAGCTGGACTCCAACTTGGGGGTTCAAGGGAAGGATGAGGGACAGCCCTATCATTGCAGGGGAAAGGGAGGCGAGGCCTGAGGATGCCAAGAGACCTCAGGGATGCTGACTTGTTGTTGCTCAGTGCCCTGGACTTTTTTTTTCTTTCTTTTTTTTTTAAGATTTTATTTATTAATTAATGAAAAAGATAGGAGGAGAGAGAGAGAAAGAATGAGACATCATTCTGGTACATGTGTTGCCAGGGATTGAACTCAGGACCTCTTGCTTGAGAATCTAATGCTTTATCCATTACGTCACCTCCCAAACCATATGCCTTGTACTTTCCATACATGAGAACCGTACCCTTAAGGCAGCATGCACATTATTTGAGATTCCTGTCAGATGTTTGTTTTTAGCTTTCCTGGTATCTTGGGATCCCAGTTGCCATGAGTGTTAGGAGAGGACTGGAACACTGCAGAGCCTTTGAAGTCTCAGAGCTTCATGCTGTGGCCCCATCTGCATCCCTTCACCCAAACAAAGCCATGTGCAGCCCCTGGAAGCATCTTGCACACATACATAACTGAACAGGCTGGCCGGCTGCAGGGATTTGCAGTTAGACAGACACATCTTCATTTGGCTAGTTTGTCTTAGACTAGCAGTTTCCCTCGATTTCTCTGAAAAGTGGACAGGGCCCCCACCCCCTGCAAATGCACTGAGAATAAGACTAAGGGATGGCATCCAGGCAATTCCCAAAAGGGGGAAAGCTTTGTGAGTGGTGAAGCAGTGCTGCAGGTGTCTCTCTGTCCTCTCTCTCTCTATTACTCCTTTCCTTCCCTCCTGATTTCTGGCTGTCTCTATCCAATAAATAAACAAATATAATAAAAAATAATTAAAAATATAAAATAAAAGAGAGAAAGACCATGCTAATAGTAAGATAAGTAGAGGCCTTCAGTGTTCAGTGTCATTCCTGAAAAGCACTTAGTAGGATGTCTGGTGAGCATAGAAAAAGGACTTGGCAGATGCTCACCATTGCTATAATCTCTGGCAGCAGCAGAAGTCCCAGCTGCCCATGGGACAGGTTCCCTTTCCATGTCTGAACTATGGGATGGCCAGACCCTCTCCCCCTCTCCTCTGGATGATGAGTCACTTACACAGTAGATAATACTTCCCTTAAAGGATGGAGGACAGGAGGGTCTGAAAGGCTGCTTTCCCCCTGCAGGTGGGGACTGGGGGCTCAAACCTGGGTCCTTGCATATTGTAACATGTGTACCACCACCTGGCCAACTTTTTTTTTTTTGCCTTCAGGGTTATTGTTGGGGCTCGGTCCATGAATCCACTGTTCCTGGAGGCTATTTTTTCCCCCCTTTTGTTGCCCTTGTTGTTATTTTATCATTGTTGTGGTTATTATTATTATTGTTACTGGTGTCATTGTTGGATAGGACAGAGAAAAATGGCGAGAGGAAAGGAAGACAGAGAGAGGGAGCGAAAGATAGACACCTGCAGACATGCTTCACCACTTGTGAAGTAACCCTCCCTGCAGGTGGGGACCCAGGGGCTCACACCAGGATCATTACGCCAGTCCTTGCACTTTGTGCCATATGCACTTAACCCACTGTGCTACCGACCTCCCAACTTTTTAAAACTATTTTTTTATGTAGCACAGGGGAATGAAACCAGGGTCTGGTGCTGAATGGCTTCCCTGGTCCAATTTTCTTTTTTTTTTTTTTCTTTTTCTGGAGGGCAGTGGAGGAGCAAGAGGAGCAAAGAGACAAACACAGAGAGGAGAGACACCAGAGCAGCACCTCGTCATAACGGGGCTCCCCCTGGTGCCGTCCATGGTGTACCCCTGTGGTGTTGGGGCTCAAACCCAAAGGCTTACACCGGAAGGACGTATGCTCTGTGGGTAGGCTATCTCCTGACCTTAATAGTTGCCATATTTATATTTTTAATGTATTTCTCACCAGGGCTTTATCACTCCTGGTTGAATTTTTCAGATTAGAGAGAGGGAGGGAGGGAGGAAAAGACCAGCTCACCAAAGCTTCATCCAATGATGTGGGGGCCAGTCTCGAACTTGGGCCGGACACATGGCAAAGCAGCACACTATGCAAATGAGCTACATTGCCCATCCAGACTGCCCTTTTTTTTTGAACAAAGTCAGGGAGGTTCTGTGAAGCTACCTAACACTACAAAACTGGGAAAAAACGGAATTCCCAACTAGTTGAGCCAAAAGTGGGTCTGACCCACGAGTGACACGGTGAGCTGGGCCAGTCCTCCAACTAGAGAATTAGAATTTGGACAATAAAGCCAGTTCCCTGGGTGTGTATCAAAATGTAGTTCAGGTTTGTCAGAAGCCAGCAGGGTCTGGAAAATGCCTCTACCCTTCTTCTCTCCCTCCCTTTCTTCCTTCTTTCTTTCCTTTCCCTCCTTCCTTCCTCTGGGCTTCATGGCCAGTAATATTTACTGATTTACTTTAAGATGTTTTAAGGCAAATGCAGTGCTACTTGTTTTCTGCTGCATATCTGATATGTGAAGATGGAGAAAAATGCTGACACACTTAGACTGAGTGTTTTAGAGTCTGACAAACCCCCTGGCCCAGCTCATGTCCATCCTTCTTACAGGTTTATTATTATTACTATTGTTATTATTTTAAATGTGTGTTTGGGCTGCTGCTGGGACTCTGAGATTACATGCCTTCTTTACATAAATACTGGCATCTGGAGAAAGAGAAGCAGATGTAAGGAAGTTGGGCAGAGCAGTTCTCTGGACTGTCTTATGATTTCTCTCAGGTCTGGGGAGGCAGAGACCTCGGTAGAGGGGACATGTGGGGACTGCTTATCCACAGGCCTCAGCTCCTCACAGGGGTGGGTAGCAGCCTGGCTGTGGGAGTGAAAGGGTGACAGTAAAGTGTCAAGTCACATTAGATGTTTGCCTAAGTCCTAAGGAACAGCATATGAGGCCTGCAGAGTCTCAACCTCTGGGCCAAGGTGCCCAATGGAAACATGCCCCCCCACACATGCCCCCACCCACACACACATGTGGAGCCTAGGCCCAGAGGCTGACACTTCACCCTGAGCTTCCTGTCTGCTGGCTGTCCCAGCTCCCATCCAGTGCCGCCTGTTTCTAATCAGCCAGGAGAAAGGCCTTTTTCTACACTGCTGCTTTTGAACATACCTGAGATGTGCTTTGAGATCGCAGTGAGGACTTTCCCTAGTGACCTCTGAAGGATGAGGCATGTGACATTCATTCCCTAGACCTCCCTAGGACCTTCAGGCAACTTCAGGCTGAACTCAGTCTGCCCAGGAGTGGGGCATTGAAAAAATATATCTGAGCTAATTCTAGGGTTCAGAGAGGTTAAGTCATTGTCAGCATCACACACAGTGACTGGGGGAAATAGACATCAGTCAGGAAGCTGTACTGGACAGTGATAAAAGAAGCCTAGAGGTTGGCCAAGGTGTTTGGTTTTTTTCTTCTTCGCCATCTTTTGTTTCTCTCTTTCAGGTAGAGACAGAGAGTGAAAGAGATCACAGTACCAAAGCTTCCTTCAGTCTAGTGGAGCCTGGATTTGAACCAGGGTTGCACACATGACCAAGCAATACACTATCCAAGTGAGCTGTTCCTCCTGCCCAGAAGCCCAGTGTTTAGATAAGGCCTGAAGTGCTCACTTAGCACCCCTCTAGAACTGTGTCCCCCAGGACACCATCTCAGCAGGAGACTCTGGTCCACACAGCTTGTCCTTCTCCCAGAAGCTCTCAGGGGACAGTTAGAAGTGTAGGGGGCGGCTGGGAGACAACATAATGACTATGTAAGACATATACCTGAGGCGTTAAGGTCTCAGGTTCATTCCCTAGCACCACCAAAACCCAGAGCTGCGCAGTGCTCTGGTATCGCTCTCTCTCTCTTTCTTTTGGTAGCACTCTGATTAAAATATAGAGATGGGAGTTGGGTGGTAGTGCAGCAGGTTAAGTGCATGTGGCACAAAGCACAAGGACAGGTGGCGTAAGGATCCCAGTTCGAGCCCCCGGCTCCCCACCTGCAGGGGAGTCGCTTCACAGGCAGTGAAGCAGGTCTGCAGGTGTCTATCTTTCTCTCCTCCTCTCTGTCTTCCCCTCCTCTCTCCATTTCCCTCTGTACTATCCAACAATGACGACAACAATAATAACTACAACAATAAAACAAGGGCAACAAAAGAGAATAAATAAATAAATATTTAAAATATATATAGTCTATGGAAGAAAGAATGAGAGAGAGAAAAAGGAAGAAAGAGAAAGCAAAGAAAAGAAGAAGGAGACAACAGCAAATGCAGTAGGCTAGGTGCTGTCCTGTCTGACCCCCAGTTTCTGTCTTTCAGTCCCCACCCACCCCATCCCCACCCCACTGTCTCAGTGGGATCTGTTCTGTCTGGAATCTAGTTTTAATTAATCTGCTCAGCCATTTGCAGGTTTAAAAAAAAACGGGCTTCCGCCAAGCAACTTTTGTTTCCCACTAAAAAAAGGTGTGTGTGTGTGGGGGGGCACATTTCACACCAAAATGACAATCTGGAGTGGTGACCTTTTGACACCAGAAGAATAAATCCTTCACAAAGAAGGCCTCCTGTGGCTTCTGATGCTGTTTGGCTACATTTATGCTGAGGCTCCACCACTGCCAGGAAGGAGAGAGGACCCTTCTTTAAACCAACATTTCCATAAGAAAGACCACCTTCTCCCACCTCCCACCTCCGCACTCACTCTGCAGGCACCCTTCAAAGTCCCAGGCAGCCCCTTTGTGGAAGGATTTCCCCACCCCTTCCTGGGGGCTTTCTACCTTAGGGGCTCTTGAACCTGCCAGGCTTTTCCAAGAGAGGAATTAAACTAGTTGTAAAGAGCTGTTTAATTAAACCCTCCCCCTCCTACCCGAGAAGTTGCTGGAGACTTCTTTGGATTTCTAGGCTGTGCCTAATCACTGTGATTTAGCAGTCCCCAAGATTTGATTACCAGGGCCCAGAGGAGTGGTTTGCTTGCTGGGCCTTTGTCCTGCTTGTTTCAGCTTCAAGTCACTCCAGGCTCACCCTCCCTGAGCGCCTGGAGTCTCCCGGGGATAGGCAGAGTGGTCTAGAATTTCAGGGGGTGCCCTTGATGGGCCTGGATATCGGAGCAAGAGGGACAAAGTTGTGGATGGTGAGCACTCTGCCCTGGTAGCCCGCAGCTCTGCTCTCCAGCTCAGCCCAGGGCAGTTTCTCCTTCTGCATGGCCTAGTACTACATGTGGGAGGGAGATTTGGCAGTGAATAGACCCGGAGGCTGGGGAGTTCGCATTCAGTGCAGGCCTGCCACCAGCCGCAGTACCCTATGCTGGAGAACACTCTTGTTTTTTCTTCCTTTATCCCTACAACAGGAGTCCAGTACACCATTCCAGGCTAGAGTCTGCCATTCCCATGGATTAAAGTCACGGGGTGGGAGTTTAAGACTGATGCAGTTATCTACAGCATATGGGGAGAGCTGTACACAGAGTCTCCTATGGCCACACTGTGCCCCCTCATGAATTATCTAGCTCTCTAAGTCAGCAGCTCTGGTCATCAGCTCCCAGGGCTGCAACAGCTCCAGCTCCCTGCCTCATTGTCTCTACATCTCAACAGCACCCTCTCTAAGGTCTTCAGAAAGTCCTCTAGAGTCCATTAAAAATCCCCCAAAGTCCTTGGAGCTTCCTCACACGCCCGCTTTTATATGTGGGGTGAACAAAAGTGTCAAGGATCCAGCAGCTTTTTCCCAAGGTCACAAGAGGGAGATGCAGACATGTGCACTGGTGAGTATGGCCCAAGGCCACAGAACATGCTTAGGTACCTACTATCTCTGGCAGGAAAGCCTGATGGTGTGTGGCAGAAAGTCCTGACCGAGTTCATTTTTTTCTCACAAGCCCCTTGCAGACAAACTTTTGTGCCACTAGCATGCATTGCAGCCGTGCTATCCCTGGCAGCTATTGACCTACTAGTCTAGTAGCTAAAAGCTGCTGTGCTAGGAATTGGTGACCAAATGGGGTTTGTTCTGCCTGGCTGCTGTGGCCACTTTTGGCATCAAGAACAAGGAGAGAAGCCCTCTGTTGACTTGACGAGGAATCTGTCTAGCTTCATGACAGGTCCCAGCTGTCTGGGTGTGTTGCTTGGGCTGCAGAGTCATTTCTCCTGGGAGGCTACCAGTCTCCTTCCAGGAAGCTGGAATAGGCAGCCCAGCTGCAACAGAGGGAAGGACCTGGCAGCAGGGAAGTGTCAGAGAAGTCAGAGTGAGAAAGTGGCTCTGAAGAAGCCTGCATTCTGCCAAGTGTGCTGGCTTCTGCCCCTCAGCCACTATTTTCAGATAGCAGGAGCCAGTGAGCATGATGCTGTGGGCGTGGTGCTCTGCTGAGAGAGACATGCATCAGGGGTCCAGGCAAGACAGATGCAACACAGAGTTCCAAGTGTCTGAAAGTGAGCAGTAAAAATCCTGACTGACTCCTAAGAGTGTGACACTCCTGTGCTCAAAAGTGTGTGTGTGAGAAAGAGAGGGACAGGGACAGGGACAGGGAGGGAGGATGCATGTTCGGGGAATATCTCAGCAGGTAGAGTATAGGACTTGCTTGCCTGAGGCTCTGAGTTGGATCCCCAGTTCTGCTTGTACCAGAGTGGCACTTTATCTTCTCTGTCATTCTTTTTCTCTCTGCTCATCTGAAACTCTCTCTGTCTCTTATAAATAATAAAGACTTTTTTTTTTTAAAGAGAGAATAAATAGAACTTTTCTTCCTTCTAGGATGGAAAGGGTAGGCTCTGCTTGGCTGGGTGTCAACTTTCTCTGACAAGTTCTAGTTTGTGACATTGTCCCTGACTTACAGAGCATAGACTGCAGACAGTGACAGAAAATGTGACACATGTTTCCTAAGTTTTCAAAATGCAGCCTGGGAGGTTGGTGCACTCGTAGCACACTGGACTGTAAAGTATGAGGTCCTGAGTTCGCTTCCTGGTATTGCATGTCCTAGAGTGATGCTCTGGTTCTCTCTCTCCTAGCCTCTCTCTCATGTAAATGAGTACATCTTTTAAAAAGTTTCTTTTTATTTTCTTTCTTTCTTTTTTTTTTTTTTTTTTTTAATACAGGGTGATTTATGCTTATGTGAGTCCTGGGAGACTTGATATTTTCTGTACTTGGCAGTAGTGGGGAGGTAAAGTTTTTATAAGGAAAACCTTCAGCTGCCTTAGTAACCACTGTTCACGTTCTGCCCCTTCCTCACCAAGATACTGCTCTTTTTTCTTCTCTTTTGCTCCATTCAAATGTCCCTTCATTTAGCCCCTCTGCCTTAGGGTATTCAAATATTTTGGGCACCTGCTTCATTCTCTTCTAGTTGGTACCTCACAAATTGTGTTTGCTTCCCCACCCCACCCCCATACCCATCCCCAACCCCACCATCAAAGTAATCTACCATTGTTTCATTTCTTTGAGAATAAACTGGAATAAATGCCTATGCAATCCCCAGAGACAAAGTGAGTATGTGCCAAGTTTTGTTTTTCTTTTTTAAAGTACATGGCAGCTCTCAACCCGCTTCAGTGTTCAATCAATTCCTGTGCTCATCACCACAAAGCACACAAGTGAATGACTCCTGCAGCAAGCCCCATGCACCCAGAAAGCCAGATAATCTGAGCTCTGTCATGGATGGGAAGCTGACACATCATAGCCCTGCAAATGCCTTCTGAGAAAGCACACTTTGGTAAATCACAGTACTTTCTAACAAGCAGCAAGAATGTCCAGCTTCAGAAAGATGTGACTCTTTATCCTCCACACCTGGAAAATCATCTGCAAATGAGCCCTTCCAGAATCTTCCAAAGCCGTGTCACTGATGGATTCCAGATGCTTCGCCTAATCGCTGATGCTCTGCTCTCTACCTCAGAAAGCCAGTTATCTCAACCCATAAAAGAACACTCTGCAGCTCTGTTTACTGGGTCTTCCTTCTGAGTGTCTGTCACATTAATAAGCCCACTGTTAAAGCTATGGCTCTGGGGCTTGAGAATCCTTTCACTTGTATTGATAGTTATTCTTTTAAAAGATTATTAGTAATTTAATATTGATTTACAAAGTTATAACAGGGATATATTTTCACACCATTCCCACCACCAGAGTTCTGTATCCCCATTCTCTCCATTGGAAGCTATAACAGTTCTCCCAAGGTTGCAGATATAGGTTAACTATTATTTCTACAGCTATCTGTCTATATTTGTACATATTTGCCCTTCTTTTCCATGGTCCTGTCTTCTATTTCTATCCAAGTCACACCTACACTTATTACTACTTCCAAATGCCCTTCCTTTTTTTCTCTTCTTTCTCCAGGTCCTGATGGGATTGGATTTCAGAGCCCTCTGTTCATCTCCCCTCTATTCTCCCCCACTGGGAGTATGGACCACATTTTTTAAAAAAATTATTTATTTATAAAATGGAAACACTGACAAGACCATAGGATAAGAGAAGTACAATTCCCACCACCAGAGCTCCATATCCCATCTCTTCCCTTCATAGCTTTCCTATTCTTTAACCCTCTGGGAGTATGGACCCAAGGTCATTATGGGGTGCAGAAGGTGGAAGGTCTGGCTCCTGTTAATTGGTTCCCCGCTGAACATGGGCATTGACAAGTCAATTCATACTCCCAACTTGCCTCTCTCTTTCCCTAGTGTGGGCAGGGCTCTGAGGGAGCAGAGCTCCAGGACACATTGGTGGGGTTATCAGTCCAGAGAAGTCTGGTTGGCATCATGTTAGCATCTGGAACCTGGTGGCTGAAAAATAGTTAACATATAAAGCCATACAAATTGTTGATTAATCTTGAACCTAAAGGTTGGAATATTGCAGATTTGGGGTCTCCATTTTGGAAATAGCTAGTAGGTCTATTTTAGGTATATTCCAAAGGGCCCACGACTTTATTAGTTTTTACCTGAGTCTGATGTCTGATATGCAGGTGTAACCAGGTTATTGTCTGGGGAGATGATGTCATGGTTGGAAAAGGGCTAGAAAGCTGGATCAGGGAAGAGAGTAGCTCCCAAATAGGGAAAAAGTGTATAAATATTGTTGACTATAAACCTCATCGATTTGATCTGGGGCCCATATTCATCATGGGAGCCCATACTGTAACGTCTACATCCCTATAGTGGACCAAAATTCTTTATGGGGTACAGAAGGTAGAAGGTCTGACTTCTGTAATTGCTTCTCTCCTGGGCATGGGTGTTGGCATCTTGATCCATTGATAGTTATTCTTAAGTGCAGATACTAAGTGTACACACACACACACACACACACCTTAGGTATTAGTGAAACTGTGATAAATAAAGTGGTAGTCCTTTGTCCTTACCTTTCCCACTCCTGGGTTCTACTCTCCAGAAGCCAATAATTCTTCCAGCTGCTTCCCCTGATTCTTCCCTCCACATTTTAAGATGATTTAATATCTTTTTAAAAATTTAAAGGAGAGAGGCCAAGAGATACCAGAGCATTGCTCAGCTCTGGCTTATGCTGGTGCTGAGAACTGGCTCTGGAACCTCAGCGCCTCAGGCATGAGATGAGAGTCCTTTACATAATCACTATGCTATCTCCCCAGTCCTTATCAATTGTAGATGTTACCTGTTGATTTCTTGCAGTTGGAGATTTCTAGGTGACCTACTCTCCTTATCCTTTCTGTATTCCCACAACCCTAACATAACTATATTCTTGTAATAGTTGTGGGCTAAACACATAGTCATTTGGTTATATCATTATGATTATGTAAATATGGCGTGCTTTCGACTTGTCATTTTTTTTCTCCTGAGTCAAGTAGCACATTTTTGCCTTGTATGTTTTTTCTTCCTTCCTTCCTTTCTTCCTTTCAGTTGTTAATTGTCTTTTATCTCCTTGTCTGAGAAATTATAAATGGCACCATGTGGTTAGGGCAGGATACTTACTATAAGGATAATGGTGAAAGATGAGGCTGCTAAGTGTGCAGAAAGGGGCTTGAATGCCAGCTTGAAGAGTTTGTCTTTTGTCTTGAGGGCAGTAAAGAATATGGAAGGGCTTTAGATAGGGCAATAAGCTTCTGAAATTTTCCTTGATGACTGTGTGAAGAACTCCATGGAAAGAGTTCTCCAGCTAACAGAAACCAGTTTTTGTTTTTTAATTTAAAAAAGGAGACATTAACAAAACCATAGGATAAGAGGGGTACAACTCCACACAATTCCCACCACCAGCTCTCCGTATCCCATTCCCTCCCCTGCTAGCTTTTCTATTCTTTAGTCCTCTGGGAGTATGGACCCAAGGTCCTTGTGGGATGCAGAAGGAGGAAGGTCTGACTTCTGTAATTGTTTCCCTGCTGAACATGGGCGTTGACTGGTCAATCCATACTCCCAGCCTGCCTCTCTCTTTCCCGATTAGGGTGGGGCTCTGGGGAAGCAGAGCTCCACGACATATTGGTGGGGTTGTCTGTCCAGGGAAGTCTTGTCGGCATCATGCTGGCATCTGGAACCTGGTGGCTGAAAAGAGAGTTAACATACAAAGCCAAACAAACTGCTGAACAGTAATGGACCTAAAGGCTGGAATGGTGTAGATGAAGTGTTGGGGGGTACTCACTGCAGACTATTGTGTACTTTTGCTTTCAGGTATATATTTTGCCCTAGTTTATGGATATGTGTGAACATATGCTCTATCTCACGGGACCTGGTCTATATCTAGGTTTTGGGACTCTATTAGGAAGTGAACCGCTTGGAATGGAATTAGAGAATACTATGAAAGGAAAGGTCTCACCCAAATAATGAAGCTGAAGGGATGTTGTTCCACACCTGAAGTCTGAAGTGAATCATGCTGAGGTGGTACTTGTTGCATTGATTAGGTTGGGATTGGCGGATGCAGTATTATTTGGTATGAATTAAGAGAAGCATGCAGGAAAGTGCGCCCCACCCAAAGGTTCCAGGACTGGGGGAAATATAGGCTCTATAGTGGAAATGTGAGGTTCCTGCTGCTTTAGGGTCCAAGAAGACAATAGATAGTTATTGTTATAATCACATTATTTGGTAATTGGGTTAACTTTGAAAAATCCCTTTGTTAGGATTTGCTGTATAATACCCAACATCACCATAATTTATGTGCTTTGACATTATTTGTATATAGCTGTGCTACAGTTGCTTCTGTTCTCCCTGGTCTAGGCTTTTGAGAGAGTCAACATATCAAAGACTCAGCCTATGTATTAAAAAAAGACTCAGTCTGTGCTTTAAAAAGTTTGAGACATACAATCAATTTTTCCCCTCTCATATTAATTAACTAGTGATTTATATGACTACAATTTAATAGGAGTGTACATAAACACCATTCCCACCACCAAAAGACTGTGACCCATCCCTCCCACCCTCCAACCCCCGCCACCCCAGGAAGCCAAATATCCACCCTCACCCTCACCCCAGGGTTTTAACTTTGGTGCCCTACTCCAGATTTAGTCAAATCCTGCTTTTAGTTTCCTTTTCTGTCTTCTTTCTCAACTTCTGTTGATGAGTGGGATCATCCCATACTCATCTTTATCTTTCTGACTTAGCTCACTTAACATAATTCCTTCTAGCTCTGTCCAAGATGGGTCAGAGAAGGTGGGTCCATTGTTCTTAATAGTTGCATAGTATTCTATTGTTCTTAATAGCTGCATAGTATTCCATTGTGTATATATATACCACAGCTTTCTCAGCCACTCATCTGTTGTTGGGCACCTGGGTGTCTTCCAGGTTTTAGCTATTATGAATTGTGCTGCTATGAACATAGATGTACAAATATCTTTTTGGTTGTGTGTTATGGAGTCCTTGGGATATATCCCCAAGAGAGGAATTACTGGGTCATATGGAAGGTCCATGTCTAGCCTTGTGAGAGTTCTCCCGACAGCTCTCAACAGAGGGTGGACCAGTTTACATTCCTACCAGCAGTGCAGAAGGGCTCCTCTGTCCCCACAGCTTATTCAGCATTTGTTGCTGCTGTCCTTTTTGATGTATACCATTCTCACAGGGGTGAGGTGGTATCTCAATGTTGTCTTTATTTGCATTTCACAGAGACAAGTTTTTGAGAGCACTTGCTATTTCGACATCTCTCCTGCATAAACGAGACCGTCACCAGCAAAGTCCCAGAGTTGGGCTTGTCGGTCTTTCTCCCTATAGTGAGGCCCCCTTATCCTGTATGCCCCCAGGATACACTTGGAATTTCTTGATTGCAAAGCAGCATAAATTGTGGGCAGGCAGCAGGAAAACCATTCTTCTCCATGTGCCCTACCCCAACAGACTTTTTAATTTTTTAATTATCTTTATTTATTGGATAATGACAGAGAAATTGAGAGGAAGGGGGAGATAGAGAGGGAGAGAGACAGAGAAACAAATGCAGTAATGCTTCACCACTTGCAAAGCTTTTCCCCTGCAGGTGGGCCCTTGTGTATTATAACATGTGTGCTCAACCAGGTATGCCACCACCCAGCCCCACTTTTTTTTTTTTTTTAGTAAAAACAGCTAAAGTGCCAATGAATAGATTTTGTGCGTCACATCACCTATCACCAACTAATTCAAATTTATTTTAGCTGAAAATGCCCTGAAGCTAAAAATCACACATTTGTCAGTTGGTGCTTCTTGCTTTGTTTTACTGATGGAGAACAAAGCTTGAAGTGAACCAAGGAGTGAAGAACATAGAGTAATAATGAAGACTTGGAAGATTTCCCCAAGTAAGAGTTGAAGTTAGGGTGAGTAGCTATAGTGATAGGTATGAAATTCATTGCTCAGATCTGTCTGATGGTGGTTTGGAGGTTTGAACCTGGGACTTTGGAGCCGCAGGCATGAGAGTCTTTTTGCATAATCATTATGCTATCTATCCTCCTTTCAATTCTGCAGAATCACAGCCTTGCTATCTCAGCCTGTGTAGTTTCACCTCACGGTTAAAGTCCATGAAAAGAAACTGGTAGCCACCAGGCACTGTGCAGATTCTGAGAGAGCGTCTCTAGTCCCCACTGTGACTCTTTCACACACAAGCTGATTGGGTTGGCTTCCTCAGTCATTTAAAAGTGCTGTTTGTGCAGAAAAGTGTTGTTGTTGCTGTTTTTCCAGGATTTCTGCTGTTTTCATTTTTAGTATCACCAACTTCTTTCTGAGAGAAAACAGGACTTGCCCAAAGGTGTCCCATGGGTTAGATCACAGGATTAGGATGTAAAACCAAGTTGATTGACTCTCGTTAGTGAGATGCATGTGAGAGCAACTGTATTTAAGAGAAAAATGTCAGCTGCCAGGAGATTATTTGGGTCCTAAGAAAAGGAAACCCACTTCACAGGCGGTGAAGCAGGTCTGCAGGTGTCTGTCTTTCTCTCCCCATCACTGTCTTCCCCTCCTCTCTCCATTTCTTTCTGTCCTATCCAACAATGACGATATCAACAACAACAATAACTGCAACAACGATAAAAAAGGGCAGCAAAAGGGAAAGTAAATAAATATATAAAAAAATCATAAAAAAAAGAAAAGGAAACCCAAAGGTGGGGTGGACGTCCAGGCTGGCCGCCCCAGGGGCCCACAGATCCTTTCTGTCCCTTCAGGCTGTTCCTCCTATGGCTGTAGGGTCCTCAGAGTAGCCAAGCAGAGTGCATTGCTGCTGTTTCTTCTCAGCAGCCAGAGTCTAAAGGCTTGTCTCTCTTTGACCTTGTTTGTGTCCTTGCTTTGCTTCTCTGTGTCTCACACATGAGTTAGACCAGCTGGTATGTGTCTTCTGTTTCTGAGTGATCTCACTCGGCCCTTCCCATATCCAACTGTGTCATAGCAGAGCAAGAGCTTTCTTTTCTGCAGCTAAGGAGTTTCCCATTGTATATTTGTACCATAGCTTCTCCGTGCACTCATCTCTTGTTGAGTACCTGGGTTGATTCCATTTCTTGGTTATTATCAGTAGTTCTGCAGTGAACATAGGTACACGTATTTTCATTCAAATATGTATTGTTTATTTGTTCCCCTGCATAGATAGCCAGGAAGGGAATTGCTTGATCCTTTAGTAGTACCACTGTTAGTTTTCTGAGACACCTAGATACTGTTTTTTCACAGGAATCTAGTCAGTTTACAATGCCAGCAGTGTGAGGGAGTGGGTGTTGGTTGTATTCTGCTTTGTCCTCCATTTGAGAGGAGAGACCAGAAATCCTTGCCTATTATGTGCTTCTCTCAATGGCCAGCATACAGCAGTTGCTCAAACGTGTAGAGTCTGAGCCTTGGCCCCTGTTCTAAGGAGGCAGTGATGTGGGTGGGCGAGGCCCTGTGCTCTGGGCACCACTTCCAGCCAGGAGCACTACCAGCTATTCCCTTGGCACCACTCTGAAATCTCCCTGACTCCCCACTTACCCTCTCTGGTGCTGCTGTTGGTATTTTGTGCTGGAGGGATGCTCTTGCTGAATAAACTGCCTGGAATCCAAAGTTCAAGACCTTTGGGATTATGCCAACTGCCTCTGTACACATTTGTCTGAGCAGTACTATGTGCTGCTTTGTGTGGATTTTATGGCACTGTTTGAAGGATTTCCTTTCTAACTTAGATACCTACCTCTGGACAAGATATTGAGTGGAATTACCCTTATGTCCATTTGTCCAGTGCTCTAGAAGTGTACTTCTCAAAAAAAAAAAAAAAAGTATACTTCTTACTTTCCTACTAACATTCACATCAATTGTTTGTTTAATTTTTTACTTATTCCTTTTTGTTGCCCTTGTTGTTTTATTGCTGTAGTTATTATTGCTGTTGTTATTGATGTCATTGTTGTTGGGTAGGACAGAGAAGAAGGGAAGACAGAGAGGGGGAGCGAAAAGATAGACATCTGCAGACCTGCTTCACCTATTGTGAAGCGACCGTCCTGCAGTTGGGGAGCTGGGGGCTCGAACCAGGATCCTTCTGGTGGTCCTTTCACTTTGCGCCACCTGCGCTTAACCTGCTGTGCTACTGCCATACTCTCACATTCACATCAATTGCATTTCCAGCAGAGCATTGCATGGATGCTGGGGAGAAGTCAAGATTTTATTTTAATTATTTCTTTGTTACCAAAACTTTACTGCTGTGGACTTTTTTCATGGGGGGTGAGGGGTGGGGAGAAGAGAGACACCAGCACCAACAACAGCACCAAAGCTTCCCTCAGTGTGAGGAGGGCCAGGCTGAAACCTGGGTCTAGTACCTGGAAAAGCAGGTAAACTTTCTATGTGAATTGTCCTGCTGCTGCTGCTGCTGCTGCTGATGATGATGATGATGATGATGATGATGATGATGATGATGAAAAAGTAATATGTAGACATACTGACCTGGTTAGGGACAAAGGCAACAACCCAAATAGAGCTAGACACCAAGTAGCATTGCAGAAGGAACAGACTGTCATTAAAATCTTTTGAATGGAGTAGACCAGATTCTTCATGTTCTGCCTCTACTATTTTATTTTATTTTATATTTTATTTTATTTATAAAAAGGAAACACTGACAAAACCATAGGATAAGAGGGTTACACCTTCACATAATTCCCATCCTCTCCCTCGTTACCTTTCCTATTCTTTAACCCTCTGGGAGTATGGACCCGAGGTCATTGTGGGATGCAGAAGGTGGAAGGTCTGGCTTCTGTAATTGCTTCTCTGTTGAACATGGGCCTTGACAGGTCAATCTATAGTCCCAGCCTGCCTCTCTCTTTCCCTAGTGGGGCGGGGTTCTGGGGAATCAGAGCTCCAGGACACAGGTTGGGGTTGTCTCTAGGTGGGGTTGTCTGTCCAGGGAAGTCTGATTGGCATCATGGTAGCATCTGGAACCTGGTGGCTGAAAAGAGAGTTAACATATAAATCCAAATAAATTGTTGATTAATCATGAACCTAAAGGCTGAAATAGTGCAGATGAAGAGTTTGGGGGGAGGTTGTTTCCAATTTGTAGATAGCTAGTAGGTATATATTAGTTATATTCCAAACGGCCTGTGGCTATACTAGTTTTGTTTTGTTTTTTTTTCCTCTGAGCCTGACATCTGATATGCAGGTGGATCCAAGTTACTGTCTGGGGAGATGATGCCATGGCTGGAAAAAGGACCAGAAAGTGGATCAGGGAAGAGAGTAGCTTCCAAATATGGGAAAGGTGTATAAATATTGATGACTGTAAACCTCATCGATTTGATCTGATCTGGGGCCCATATTAAGCTTAGGAGCCTATGTGACTTCTGCATCCCTATAGATATGAGCTCACATTCTGTGGTCATGTGTAGGAAAGTTCTAAGCTGCCCCAATATCAGGACCCATCTTCCTCAGGTGGAAGATCCCTTCAGAGGATGGAACATTCTCTACCATTGTTGATCCAAGTTGAGGGCAAGGTCCTACGGGAGCTCACAAAGGGGTCTATTGTGTTGTTCCTGATAGAAATGACCAGTAACAATGGAGAGAGGAATTTATTCGAGGTCTAGGCCCATCATGTCTGTTTGGAAATCTCCCTGAATAGGGCCTAGCTGATGGGGTTCTGCCTCTACTCTTACTGCCCCTACATGCTTGATTATCTTTTCCCACCACTTCATCCTCCCTCCCTCCAATGTCTCAGGAGGAGTTCCCTGACACTGGAAAGAAGATTCTGCTAAGTGCTGCTGCATGTTGGCACCTGCTGGGAATCCTTTGTCTTCTTGGCTGCCCATCCCCATGTTTCAAGAGAGTATCTGTCTCCTCTAATCCCCTCACATTCTAAGGACACCCTGCATGTGGCAGTTTCCATCCTGCTTCTGTCCCCAGCAGGAGACTGGCACCTGGTTGAAAAGGCTGCAATTCCTGCCTTCCATGCTGGCCCAGTGCTGTCACACATCACATTGCTTGGGAACAGGGTGTGCCCACAGGTTTGGTGGTTTTGCCTCTGTGTCAGGGAAGAAGGCTGGCTGTGGTCTCAGGGCCCTGGGGTGTTCATGATCTTCAGAAAGAATATGAGATCACGAGTGAGACAGACAGTGTGTGAGCCCTGCCTTGTGATGGGCCAGGATGAGAAGTGCCTGGAGTCACTGTGCCTACCTTTCCCTGCTAGTCCCCCCCAAAGAGTAGGATCCCCTAGCTGTGCTGTTTCCTGCCTTGCTGGGAGCTGGGCTCACAGGGGCAGAACTGGGGGTTCACAGAAGAGAGACCTGTAATTGTAATGATAGCTCAGGCCTGCAGTAGGCAAAGGAGTGGCCAGATCATGTCTGCTCTCAGGGTGCTAGCGTTTTCAGTGCTGGAATTCCCAGAGAAGAGTGAGATGTGGGTCCAGTCCAGCTGTTCAGGACATGGTCACTGGGCACACAACATCCCCTGCCCAGATGTCAGCTCTCAGGATAGATGAAGAGGACAGAGCCAGGCATCCTCCACATCCTACCTAGGCCCAGGGAGTCCTGGGCTGTGACTCAGGGCCAGAGCACTGGGTACATAGCTGGACTCACTAGCCTGACTTCTCGCCACCCCACTGTGTCCCTTTCACACACATCTCTATGTGGGATGATGGGAGCTTTATATCATTTAACCTTTCCTGTAGTTATTAGTTCCACTTCTCAGTGTGCAAGTGGAAACTCAGAGGTGTGGTTCAGGAGGTGGGCCAGAGCCAGGCCATTTAAGGAACTGTAGACCCAAACCTACAAAGCATGACTATTTCCACTGTGTCATGATAACACTAACATACAAAATTCATTCAAGATAGATCTTACATTTTACCTGACAAAGCAAAATAATATCTTCCTGGGCCTGCATCCACCTCTTGCTGGAGACATCCCAGGTCAACACTTGCCCTTACCCAGGCCTCAGTGTTTTCATTTGGGAAGAGAAGAGGACGGTAGTCAAACATTCCAGAGCTGGGGGCGGGGCAATGTGGCACAGTGGTGGAGCACAGGATGCAGGCTTGAGGTCCCGAGTCTGATCCTCAGCACTGTGTATGCTATGGGTGGTGCTTTGAGTTATTCTTGAGATATCTCTCATGTTAATTAATGATCTGATTGCTAATTCTTTCATGCTAACAGTTAGCTCCTCCCTTTATGTGTAATAGATAAATCACTATTTTAAAAACAAACTATGATTTCTGGGGCATAATAACTTACTTGGATAGTGTGGTGCTTTGTCACATGCACAGTCCAGGGTTGAGCCTGGTCCCCGCCAT
This sequence comes from Erinaceus europaeus, assembly GCF_950295315.1. Lineage (NCBI taxonomy): Eukaryota > Metazoa > Chordata > Mammalia > Eulipotyphla > Erinaceidae > Erinaceus > Erinaceus europaeus. The sequence continues at coordinate 54,777,604 of NC_080178.1, read as the reverse complement.
ATTGGAGGAAGCTTCAGTGCTCTGGTTTCTCTTATGGCCTCTCTACTTTGGTCAGTAGTAATAATCATGATTCCCAGCACTGTGGCCCAGGTCAGAGTGCCTGTGTGAGAGCTCCCTGGCACTGTGCCTGGCACAGGGGCTCAGCAAGTGCCTGTACAGAGAGACAGTTGGACAGTAGTTCTTTTATGCTTGTTAAAGCGAGTGCTCCACAGGTAGGCTGTCTTCCACTTCTGAGAATTTTAATTCTTAATTCCCAGGGAGAAAGGAGTTGCTATGCTTAAACCACACTGGAAACCACTGCCCTAAAATTACCAAAGAAAGTGAGAAGTTGAGATATGGAAGGCTGTTCTTTTACAAATCTTATTTGGGGTCTTGGAGGGTGGGCAGGGAGATAGCACAGCAGTTGTGCACTCAACTTAGTTGCCTGAGTCCCACAGGTCCCAGGCTCAATCCCTGACACCACCAGAACTAAGCAAAGCTCTATCTGTCTGTCTTGGTTGACTTATAAAAATACATCTTTTATTTAACTTAAGAAAAATTCGAGGGAGTTGGGTGGTAGCACAGCGGGTTAAGTGCAGGTGGTGCAAAGTGCAAAGATCAGCACAAGGATCCCTGTTCGAACCCCTGGCTCCCCACCTGAAGGGGAGTCGCTTCACAAGCAGTGGAGCAGGTCTGCAGGTGTCTTTCTCTCCCCCTCTCTGTCATCCCTTCCTCTCACCATTTCTCTCTGTCCTATCCAACAACAATGACAGCAATAACAACAATAATAACTACAACAATAAAACAACAAGGGCTGGTTAAGCACACATATTACAGTGTGCAAAGATCCAGGTTCAAGGCCCTGGCTTCCACCTGCAGGGGGAAAGCTTCACAAGTGGTGAAGCAGGGCTGCAGGTGTCTCTGTCTCTATCTCCCCCATCCTCTCAATTTCTCTGGCCCTCTGCAATAATAAATAAAAAAATATTTTAAAAAACAAGGGCAACGAAAGGGGATAAGTAAATATTTTTTTAAAAAGAAAAATTTATTATTGTTTTTGTCTTTCATGTCAGATCATAGGGCTGGCAGGGACAGTGTTTTGGTGGTTCATCAGGTGGTATATTTGTAGCACCTGGAATAGCAGGTGCTCAGTAAATCTCTGCTGACTAATTCTGTTTGCTGAATTTGGGATGTCGGGCTCAGGTGCTCCCAGCCATGCCCTGCTGACATCATGTGTCTCTGCCCCAGATCACCCGGGCGGCCTGCAGAACCACCCGCGGCTCCGGACGCCCCCTCCACCGCTGTCGCACGCCCACACCCCCAGCCAGCATCATGCGGCCTCGGTGACCTCCCTGAACCGAGGCAACTTCACCCCCAGGAGCAACCCCAGTCCCGCGCCCACCGACCACTCACTGTCGGCAGAGGCCCCGGCAGGCGTGCAGGAGCCCGGCCACACACAGGACAACTGGCTGCTCAACAGCAACATCCCACTGGAGACCAGGTGCGTGCGGGCGGGGGCCGGTGTGGGCAGGTATACTCTGTGAGTGGGCAGCTGGCAGGTGCAGGTAGGTATACTGGCATAGGAGGGTAGGTGTGGGCAGGTATGCTGGCATGGGTAGAAAGGTATGGGCAAGTCTGCTAGTGGCAGGAGCAGGTGTGCTGGTGGGCAGGTGTGCTGGTGGCTCATGGCCAGGTCCCTGGCTCTGTGGGGTGCCTGGGCTAGTAGGCCTGCTGGAGGTTTGGCCTGGGTCAAGTCCTAGACCTCTCTGGGTCTCAGTTTCCCTGTGTCCACGGGGCACTACTGACTGGAGGTGAGGTGTGAGCAGGTTGCATAGGGCAGTGGCAGAGAGTAGACCTGGGGCGGCAGTGTGGGGGTTGGGTTCCCAGCTCCGCCTGCCCCTGTAGCTGTGCAGTCTGGGCCAGGTACCTGCTGCTCAGTGCTCCCACCTCTCCTGTTCCTGTGCCCTCAAAGTGCCAAATATGGACTTGTCAGCCGTTGGGCTCTCGGGCATATCATGTGATGTCATACTCACAACCATGTGACGTGAGTATCCTTGTTTTTAAGGCAGCTCCACGTCCTTGCACAGCTGTGACCACAATACTTGGTGTCCCTTCTCATTCTTCTGCTTTAGAGAAGGAGGAAGTGAGAGGCAGAGGGAGAGAGAGAGATACCCCAGCACTGCTCTGCCATTTCTGGAGCTTCCCCCAGAGTGGTCTGTGCTATCTCCATGTGGTGTCAGGACTCATGCATGCCAAAAGGCATGCCCTTTACGGGGTGAGCTGCCTCCTGGCCAGTGGTATGAGTGCTGTGGTACAATCAGGTAGTGGTGGTGGCTTGCCCAGGACACATAGGCAGATCAGACTGGAGCTTGGGGACCCTCACTGGTGAGTGCTGCTCCTTCCTGCAGCACAGCCTCCCAGCTCGACTCCCCCATTGCTTCTCTGCAGCCTCTATCCTGCAGCAGCCCTTCTCTGCCCAGGCCCAGCTCTTCCAAAAAGGAAATGACTGTTTGAGTTACAAAAAAAATGCCCAAACCTACTGGAGAAGATGCAGAAAGCAAGGAGGGAGGTGAGGATCAGAAGTGTCCACAAGGCTGTCACTTGTGGGGAGCACTGTTGGGTTGAACTCCACGGCCTCGCTGGCTCCCTTGAGCAGAGAGTGACAGGCCCGGGGCTGGCACAGCTGGAACCTCTCGGTCTTCTACCCTCTTTCTGACCATTGCGGGAAACGTAGCTTTTACTCCTTCTGCTTCCTGCTCCTAGTCTGTGAAGCGAGCCAAAGCCACGATGCTTGTAAGGAACTGAAGCTAGTCTGCACTGCACAATGGACCCCCTGGCTCTGCCTGGCACGGAGCTGTGATGCTCAGGCTCTGGACAGGTGCGGCACAGGTGGGGACCATTTGACTCCAGTCAAGTTGCTTTTGTAGGAGCAGGTTTCTCTGTGCTATGACCCAGCCTGCCAGGCCACCCAGTCTCTGCATTAATGCTTCTATCCACAGCTTTTAAAATCATAAGTGACTGTCCCACAGTCTTGGAGCTGAGTCACTGCATGCATGTTGCCTCTCCCAGGGGCTCCTAATCAGATCTCTGTTCTTTCCCATGTAGCCAGAGGCTAGGAGAAAAAACAAACAAACAAAAAACCAACCAGTAAAGAACCAATGGCCCTGATTCTTGAAATGGAGCTAGTGGCTCCCAGTAGCTCTCTCCTGCTGCTAGTTGCTCTGGTTCATTTCTCTCACTTAGGATCAAAGGAGGTGATGCTCTATTCTTTCTTTCTTTCTTTTTTTAAGCAGGGATGGGGTGGGGGCAGCACAGAATAGGAAGCTTCACTGGCAGTGAGCTGAGAAGCCAGGCAGTGGGCCCTCCTGCTACCTTGCCCTGGCTCACTAGCCAGTGCTGCTTGCCCTCTCATTGCTTAGACCACCTGGAGCTTTACTGGCTTTTCTCATCAACTTTGTTACTCAGGCTAGAAATGTTCATTGTGGAGTAGTTAGAAATGCAGGTAAGCAGGGGAGGGGTGGTGGCACACCGGTAGCGTGCACTCATTACCATGCACAAGGGCCTAGGTTCAAGCCCCTGGTCCCTACTTGTGGGAGGTAGGGGGCAGGGGCTGTGGGGAAGCTTCAAGAGTGGTGAAATAGGGCTGCAGTTGTCTCTCTTTCTCCCCCTCTCTCTCTCTCTTCTTTCTTAATTTATTTTTAATCTCTATCCTAAATAAATAAACATTTTAAAAAGGAAATGCAAATAAACAAGAAGAGACAACTGCCTGATTTCTCCAGCAAATGGTAACCATTATTAACATGCTGGCATATACTTAAACACCGTGTCATCCCTGTAGCTAGTTAAACAGAGACAAGATGTGCCTACATGCACATATATACTAGTCAGCACATGTGTGCGTGTGGATATACCTTCGTTTATATAGAGAGCATCCCCCCAGTCCTTAGCACTTCTGTGCCCCTGTACCTTTGCACATGCTATGAAACAACTTTCTGTCAGAGTTACCCTCCTTCGCTTCCTCCTCCTCACCTTTTGGTCTAAGTAAGCTTGTTTGTTCTTGAAGACTCCTATGAGCCTTTTGAGTTAAGACTTCTTCTGTGCCCTCAAAAAGACAGCCTGAAACTGGAGGGTGGGTCTTCATGCTGTGAATTAAGCCAGAAGCTACATCAAGGCAATGAGCTCTGGATCTCCCAGGGGCCCACTGTGCCTGGTTGAGGACACAGAACTTCCAGGGTGGATGCAGACTAAGAGGTATCGGGGTAAGGCTAGCAGACAGAATCAAAGGGCGTTTTGACATGTTTGGCAAGGCAGGAGGGAGGGTGGGCTTCAGAGTTCCATGCACCCAGATGCCTGGCTTTAACCTTAAATAGCTGACCTCAACCTTTCACAAACCTGAACCTTCACTCCCCATCTGTAAGTTGGGGCAAACGGGCTGGGTGATGTGGACTTCGTTAAACGCGCACGTGCAAGGACCCAGGCTGGAGTGGGACACTTTACAAGTGGTAAAGCAGGTCTGCAGGTGTCTATCTTTCTCTTTATCTCTGTCTACCTACCCCTCCCCTCTCAATTTCTCTCTGTCCTGTCAAATGAAATAGGAAAAAAAAAATAATAAAAGGAAAAATGTCCACCAGGAGCAATGGATTCATAGTGTCATCACCGAGCCCCGCAGACAACTCTGGTGGAAAATAAAATAAAATAAATAAAATAAAACAGGGCTAAGTATTCATGCCTCTCAGATAAGGAGAGGAATTGATGAAATATCCTACGGGAGCATATAGCACAACTCCTGGAATTAAGAGCAAGATATCTGCTTAGCTAGTCAACCCTATCAAAGCCACACAGAAAACATTTATTGAGTCTCCACTATTTAACAATTCTGAGGAAAGAGTGGCTTCTACTTTTGCCATGCTTTGAAAAAGTGGGCCTAACACTAGGATTCTGGGGGCATGTGTGACAGCCTGTTCCCTCTAGTTGAGTGGTTCAGAGCACAGGATTGAGGATTAGACCCCCTACCTCAGCGCTCACTGACAATGAACCAAGACCTTAAACTTTTTCCACTCTAAAAGGGAATGGAATATTAGAAGCTTTCTCTTTGGTTATTTGTTGCCTCATGAGAAAGTACTCCAAACTGTAGTGACTTAAAAATATTTCACAGTGTGAGGAGTTTAAGAGGAGCTCAGCTATTCTGTTCTGTTCTGCTATGCTATGAGGTGTAGATGGAGGTCTGTTGGGGGGTCTTAGCTGTGGATGGCTGGTCTGAAGAACCCAAGATGGCTGCATTCACATGCACACTAGGGAGATGGCTGAGAACTGGACTTATGGGCCTGCTCTCTGTGACATGGTTCTTGGAGTATCTCCAACTGGTCCTTCCCAGTGGGGATTATGACCTCACACTGAGGGCTCCACAGCCCTGAGACACAAGCCATTAACCCTTTTAGAAGCTCGACCTTGAACCCACCCATCTAGGGTAGCTCTGCCAGAGATTGTCTAAACAGGCATGGGCAGGAGGGGGAGGAGACCTTCACAGAGGGACAGCAGCCATCCTTTCTCAAAAGGATTGGTGCCAAGAACTGTCTACCACCCTTAAGCCACCATACCCCCTCCCGGGGCAGCTGTCACCACTTCACAACCTAGTGTCTGAGACTGTCTCAGCACAAGCCACATGCCCTGCTAACTTGCAGGCAGTGCTGGTTGTGCAGAAAATAATTACTTACTGCCCCTGGGGGCATGACAGCAAGACCCTGCAGAGAACAGACTTTGGCAGGGGGCTGAGTGACCTTAGAGAGGTAAGCACAGGCAGCATGTCTTGCTTGAGTCACTCTTAGGAGCCCCAGGGCGTATCACCTGAGATAACTTCATATACAGGTGACATGAATGAGGAAACGAATGAATGAGTAAGCGAGTGATTAAATGAATGAATATACCTGAGTCACACTTGAGTAGGGAGCCACACACACTTCAGTTGGGAGAGGGAACTTGTCTTGGTAGATAGACCTGGTGCTGTGTGACTGTGTTCAGAGCAAGTGAGAGCCTCTCCCCCAAACCCCAGATGAGCTGGTGAAAACAGAGGGCCCTGGGAGTGTAGCTCTCACAGGGGGTGGGGATGGGAGTGGGTGGTCCTGGCTAGACCTCAGCAGACCAGGGAGGCCCCTCATGGCAGAGACCCCTTCCCTATCTGTCAGGTGGAGTCTGTGTGTCGAGTTTAAAACAAGGAGCCAAGCATTCCCATAGCAGCTGTTGAATGAGCAGGAGGACTTTTGGCTTCATGTTGGCTGGAAAAGAACGCCTAGCAGAAGAAGTGGAGATAGGACCTGATTCACCTGCTCCTTCCTCTGTACCCTCTTGACATGGCACCAGGGTAATGGAGTTCTACCCAGGAGGCCTGTGCTCCCCGGAGCTGGGTATGCTAGTGTACGAAGCCTGGCTACTGCCTCTATGGGCCACTCTGACAGGAGCCATGTGCTTCTGGCCTCCCAGTCCCGGATCCACTTCCTTCATGCTCTGCGGCATTAGACGCCTAATTGACTTCCCAGGGACCATGCAACTAATGGCCTGTCAGGCGTCTGTGCATGGGGGCAGGGGGCCATTCGAGCAGAGGCTGCCAGACCTGGACTCTAGCCCAGCTCAACTCAGGCTTGGGCTGGGAGCCCAGGGCCCATTTCCTGGTCACACTCAATCTGGGGAAAGACCTGCCCCCCTCTCAGGAATGGGAGACCACCCTACAGATTCCAGGCCAAGCCCAGTATGGTTCCCAGAGTTGAGTCTGGCTCAATCCTGATTGTGGCAGGGAGTCCAGAGGGACAGCTGTACCGACATTTGCTGATTCGGTCACAGGCAATCATGAGGCACAGTCTTTGCCATGTTTAGTCTGGTGAGGGAGACAGAACTGTGAGTGAATGAGTGAGTGAGTGAGTGAGTGAGTGAGTGAGTGAGTGAGTGAGTGAGTGATGAATGAGTAGAAAGGGGACACTGTGGACATAAAGGAGCACTGGGAGAAGCTGGCAGGAGGGAGCTGCTCTCTTCTTGGGAGCATCAAGTAACAGTCACAAGCACTAAGGGAGCCCTCAGCATTTCCACCTGGCGGGTCCCCAAGATCCAGGGTACCCACAAGAAAGCAGATGTTCTGCAGAAGCCTGATAGTTTCTACAGATAGTTTAGGCCCAGTGAATGTAGTTTCTACAGATAGTTTAGGCCCAGAAGGCTGGTAAAGGGGACCCTCCAAGCCTGAGTTCCCAGCCTCCAGCCAGGAGCAAGCTCAAAAGCAGACCTTGCCAAGACCAGCAGTCAGGAACTGAAGGCTCAGAAGCACAGAAGAGCTCAGTAACTCACTCAAGAAAGCACAGCTAGAAAGTGGCATGGCCAAGATCCACCTCTAAGCCTTTGGTCACCAGAGATGGTGCCCCCAGGCACTTCTGATGCCACTCCCTGTTCCTGACTACAGCCCCATTGGGCACGCCTGAGGGGGAGTCAGCAGAGGAGAGAGGCCTTCTGAGAGGCAGCATGGTCATATGAAGACGCAGAGTCCCCTGAGAGCTTGGCCTGCAGGAGAGTTGGTTGAGAGCTAAGAGAGGAGAGTCTGGGACCCCATAGTGATGTCAGAAGATGAGTATCAACTGTAGAGAAAAGGGGCTGTTACTTTTCCTTGAGGTGCTAAGAAAATGAAGGTGACCTCATTTTCATTTCTAGGTGGGAGAGTGACATGCTGGAGATACTCCATAATCATTAGCCTCCCTGCTGGGGGCTTGCAAGAAATGCAGGTTCACCAGTCCCATCTGGCATCTGGGATGGGGTGGGGACACTCAGCTGGACACAGGGGGTGGTTCTGATGCTTTAGAAGAGAGTGACTCCATATCCAGATTTTTGGCTTCAGCAGATGCAGGCAGCAGGCCACTCAGAGGGAGCGGTCAAGGGTATGCCCCCCCTTTCCAGCCTGGCCAGCTGTAACCTCCACAAGCCTTGTCTCCTTCCTGGAAAGTGGGGTCCTACTGGCTTCCTCCTGCAGCCTGTTTGGGGGACTGGAGAGGAGTGCTGTTGGAGGACTCAGCTCATGCCTGTGGTGTAGCCTGTCCCCTAGGGGGCACTGTGGTCAGATGCCCATGACGCCATGCAGCTAGAATGCTCCCTCCAGATACGCTGGCCTGGGTGCGCCCCCCCAACCCCCTGCACACTCAGCTTGCACACCAGCCCCCAGAAGCTGTGTCCTGCCACCCCCATCCTGCACAGCTGCATCCACCCCGCGCTATGTGTGTCTGCCTGCCTCCATCGATGCATGACTCATGGCTTCATTCATGTCTCCATGTGTGTGTAGAAACCTAGGCAAGCAGCCCTTCCTAGGGGCAGTGCAGGACAACCTCATTGAGATGGATATTCTCAGCGCCTCCCGCCACGATGGGGCTTACGGTGACGGGTAGGTGACACCCATGCTCTCCCCTCTCTGTGTACCTGCATGCGACCCTAGGCCTCTCCTGGGGAGGGGGCAGGGCAGGGTACCCTGTTGCATGCCTGACCCCAAGTCCATGTTTAACTTACAAGGCTGTGTCCTTGGAACCCCCTGTCCACCCCTCCCCCCTCCCCGCCCCTGCATATTACCACCCATCCCTCGGGTTAATATGCAGCTGCCGGCATCTCATTGGCTGCCTCTGCCATCAGGAACATCTCATGTAGCTGGGGCGCCCAGCACAGGCTTGGGGTGCACCCTGGCCTGGAGGCTTTCCTTTTTGGGGGGTGGTGGAGTTCAACATAAGCAGCACGCCCCATTTATATTTCCAAGCTGTGTGCACGTCCTCCCATGGTCGTGGTTAGAGTGAAGCTGTGCAGGGTCTCCTCCTGCGGCCGTGCCTAGCTGCCCCTGACCTCGCTCTTGCCTGGCACTCAGGAGGTGGCCACCTGGCATCTGAGCAGAGTGCTCCAGGGCAGGGGCCGCCATTGGCCTGGGAGCCACCTGGGGACTCTGGGCTGTGGTGAGGGCTGCTTGGTGGCCTGGGGCGCCCACTCGGCTGCTTTGAGAGGGGCAGGCTCTCCATTCCTCTACCAAGGTGTGCCAGTGGAGACAAGGGGAGCTTCTAGGACCCGTCCTCTTCAGGGAACAGAGCAGAAGTAGAGACTCTTCCTGCTTTAGGAATGTCCCCTCCGAGGTTGGCTCAGCCTTCAGCTGAGCCGGGGTCACCTCCCTCCCTGGCCTGGGTGGCCCCCCACATCCCTGTGGAAGCGCGTCTCTGTGTGCTCCCATTTTGTGGTTGGTGCATGGCTCTCCTTTGTTGCTGTCTCTTCTCTGTCTCTGTCTCTGTCTCTCTCCACCTCTCTCTCCAGACTCCTCTGCATGCATCTCCCACTGCCTCTGTCCTGGGGTGGCCCTGGGCAGCTGTAGGGTGCAGGTGCTAATGCCTCACTTCTCCCATCTGCAGGCACTTCCTCTTCAAGCCAGGGGGCACATCCCCACTCTTCTGCAGTTCTGCGGCACCCGGCTACCCACTGACGTCCAGCACAGTGTACTCACCGCCACCTAGGCCACTGCCCCGCAGCACCTTTGCCCGGCCTGCCTTCAGCCTGCACAAGCCTGCACGCCACTGCAGCTGGAAGTGTGCTGCCCTCAGTGCCATCCTCATCTCCGCCGCCCTCCTCATCCTGCTGGCCTACTTTGTGGGTAAGCACCCCCCTCTCATCTCCTCCCCATCAGCGTGGGGTTCCTACAGGGGCTGTGGCCTGAAGCTGCCCAGGCTCCCCCTAGGGGTCCCTGGGTCACCTTGCCACTTGCTACCCTCAGGGCACTGCAGAACAAGGTGCCCACTCTGTGGGACACCCCCAGACTGCTATCTGTGGGACCTCCTGTGCCCCACATGCCCGCCAGAATGTCCAGGGAGGGGGTAGCGGGCCTAGATGTGGAGGGAAGCTGCCAGAAATGGGGTCTGGAGCCAGGGCTGTCTGTGTGAAGGTGAGGGTGTACAGAGGTGTCATTCTGAGGAGGCAGGGAGTGCAAGTGTAGAACAGAGCATGGGTTAAGAGGGCCCCCAGGGCAGGGGGAGATAGCCCAATGCCAGAGTGCAGGACTTACATACCTGAGTTCACAGAGACTCCTGGGAATAGTCCTAGGATGTCACACAGCCAGGCTGAGTGGGCTCTGGGGTCAGTCTCTCTTCCTTGCTCTCTGTCTCAAATAGATAAGGTCTTCAAAGCCCATGGGTGGAAGGAAACCCAGGGAAATCTCAGATGCAGGTAGGTCCTAGTGAGCAGTGCCCCAAGCAGCACTGACTGTTGGAGCTCCCTACCCAGCCCAGGACTCCCCCATGCGGGAGGAGAAGCTGTGACTGCAGCCTGCTGCCTCAGGGCATCTCCCACCTACGTTCTCCATGAGCTTGCTCCAGCCAAGGGGAATGGGCTGAGCTGCAGAAAGGGTGTTGTGTCTAGCCTGTGACCTTTGTGTATCCCAGCCTGTAAGGAAGCCGCTCAGCTGGGACTGGCCCTGTCCTCCTTCTCCCCCCTCCTTCATGGTCTTCATTCTGGTGTTCAGGTCAGTCTGGCTGTCTGGGGAAAGACTAAGGAACCTGAGAGGCAAAGCTCTAAGCCCAGGAGCATTTTTAAAGATGAGCCCTACAAATACCTATAACCTCAGCTGCCCAGAAGACAGGCTTTGTGACAAGCTGAGCCATTGTGGGCAAGATAGGGGCTGTTGCCAGGAAGCACCAGCTGAGCACAGGTCAGCTCTGACTCAGGGTTCAGGGAAGGGCATGGAGATATAAGTCAGCTTCTCAGAAGTCTCGAGTGTTTGTATGCCAGGTAACCAGAATGTTGATAATGCTGCAACCCAAGAGGCTACATTCTGTATCCTGAACTCCAGGGGCTGGCAGATGTCTCAGTGGGTGAAGTTTGTAACTGCTTATGTGTGAGGCTCTGGGTTTGACCTCCAGCACCATGGACAGTCACAAGGAGACTGTGGACAATGGGGTGGAGATTGACCCCTCTCTCTCTATCTCTCTCAAAAATATATGGGTTCAAGAGATAGTTCAAGCAAAAGAATGTGTGTTTTACTATGCATGAGGCCTTGGGCATGAGATCTAATATTACTTAGGGGTGCCATGGAACCAGGCTTCATAGGTGGTAGAGCAGTGCTAAGCTGTCTCTCCCTCTTCCTACCCTTTGCTCTTTCCCTCTATGAAATTAAAAAAATGAAAAGTTGGCTTAGCATCAAGTGGTGGTAGTGTCTATTTGCAAGGTACAACACATTTATAGCAGTACTGCATCTATCTCTATCTCTATCTCTATCTCTATCTCTATCTCTATCTCTATCTCCATCTCCATGTCTCTATCTATAACTTTTGAAACTTTGGAGGTCACTGGGCAGTATTGCATATGCACAAGGCTCTGGGTTCATTTGCTGGCAATGCATTAAAAATATAGATAGACAGATAAGATATGTAGGCGGACAGATAGACATCCTGAGCTATAAGAAGCTTTTTTTTTTTTTTTTTTGGCGTGCCCAGTCTCTTTTTCACCTGGTGAAGACTGTGTCAGAGAGTTCTCCTAGTACTCTGAAGCCCAGCTAGCTAGCATACACGTTTGATCTTTTACTCCACCTACCTGGTGAGTTGTTGCTTCCTGAAAACTGATGGAAGAGGATCCTGAGCTCTACTGAGACTCAAAGGAAGAATGTCTCTGTGATTGATTAGTGATATCTGCTGTGGTCACAGAAGCAGAGAATACCAGTGATACAGGATGATTTCGTGGCCCTGCTTTGGGGTCACTGAGTGAAGCAAACCCAAACTGGAGAAATTGGCACCCACTGGGCTCTGTGAGAAGTACATGATTGGTGTAGACTGGGTTATAAGTGAGCAGGGGGATCCACTGGCTACCATGGAAATTTCCTGGGGGCTGCATGGTGGTGCACCTGATTGAGTGCACATGTTACAATGCTTAAGGACCTAGGTTCAAGACCGCAGTCCCTATCTGCAGGGGGGAAGCTTTGTGAATGGTGAAGCAGTGCTACAGGTGTCTCTCTTTCTCTCTCCTTCTCTAGACCCCCCTCCTCTCTTGATTTCTGTCTGCCTCTACCTAATAAATAAATAAAGGTAATAAAAATAAAATAAAAATCATTAAAAAAGGAGAAAGAATTTTTTTCTGGTACTGTTCATACTGGCTCCCTGACACTAATGCAGCTGTTGATTTTGACTGATGTAGTATTTCCTGAATTCTAGACTTTCAGACCATCAGAACCAGTGTTCCTCAAGATTTGATGCCAGTAGGGGCCATCTGGTGACTCACTCCTCTCACCTAGAAAAGCACTTGTATAGCCCAAGTCCTTCCTTACCTGCAGGGGGGAAGCTTCAGGAGTGGTGGAGCAGTGCTGTAGGTGTCTTTCCTTCTCTCTGTCTCTCTAACTCTTTATCTCTCACACTATCAAATATAAGTTTAAAAAATGGCCACCAAGAATGGTGGAGTCATGTAGGTATTGAATCCCAGCAATAATCCTGGTGGCAATGAGAAGAAGGAGGAGCAGAAGGAAAAGAAGAAGAAAAAGATCTGCTATATAGATTGCAATGTGTTTTGCATTGAAGTCTTTCTCTCTCTCTTTTTTAAATATTTATTTGCTTTGTTGCCCTTGTTATTGTTGTTGCTGTTGATGTTGTTGTTGTTGGATAGGACAGAGAGAAGTGGAAAGAGGAGGGGAAGACAGAGAGAGGGAGAGAAAGATAGACACCTGCAGACCTGCTTCACCACTTGTGAAGCCACTCCCCTGCAGGTGGGGAGCCGGGGGCTCAAACCAGGATCCTTACGCAGGTCCTTGTGCTTTGCGTCACATGCTCTTAACCTGTTGCGCTACTGCCTGATTCCCTCTCTCTCTTTTTAATGAGCCTCACATACACGACCCACTACAGTATGGGCCAGGACTTTTGTTTTCAGTTTTAGAGTGAAAGGAAAGAAGAGCCACCTGAGCATCACTCCACTACCCATGGAGCTCCCCTAGTGTCATCTGCAGTGCTCCTCTGTGGTGCCAGGGCTCAAACCCAGAGGTCTGTGCTTGATAAGGGGCACGTTCTAAGGGTGAGCTGTCTCCTGGCCCGGCACTGGGGTCAAGGTTCACACTATGTGCCCTCACTCAGGGAAAAAGGAAAAGTTCTTTTCACGACTAAGTCGACTCTGTGGTTTGCACTCTAAAGGGCCTTCCCCCATGCAGTGATCTCCCTGCCCCATGGAAAGTACCAGCAGAGCCTGAGGACTGTGTAGCAAGAGTAAGACTTCTGACCAGACTCTTCAGTGGACAACCTCTAACTTTCTCCAACACTCATAGTCTCTGAATCTGTGATTTTGTGAACAGTAGTTTCCATTCTGCCAGCGATGTGGAGTAGCTACTTGGAGCAAGGCAGTATGCTCAGTGTGAGAAGGGTAAGTGTGTATGTGTGTGTATGTGTGTGTGTGCTGGGCCTTGCACTAGAGTAATTTCACTAATCTGAGACACACTTTTCATTCAACTAGAGAAATCAGGGCTGGGGAAGAGGAGTCATCACAGCTTCCTCTGTTGCTATAGCGCCTCTCATATGGTGGTAAGACTTGAACCTGGTTCGAGTGAATAACAGTGCAGGTAGCCTACCTGCTGAGCTATCTTTCTGCCCCCAAAAGCCTTTTCCTGCACATTGGTTCAAACTGATTACTAGATGCTGAAAGCTGTGGTGCTTAAGGGAGGGGATGAATTGGTAAAGGGGTGCCTTTGGGGTACCTGCACTGGCGCTCACGTGGTGTGTGGGGTCAGTTGTCCACCTGCGTGTATTAGCATGAAACTATGCTCTTAGATTATCATTTTGTTAACCAGTTTTAGACCACTATAACTGGAGTTCGGCCAGAAGCAGACAAGCAGAAAGGGCATTTCAAACTCAGTGGGGTTTCAAAGGCTTGAAAGTGTTCAGGCTACAGGCATGATCAGTGCTGGAAACATCTGAGGTGCCCGGATGGAGCCTCTGCATGTAAAGCTGCCGTGATGCTAAGGTCTAGGCCAGCTTAGTGGATGGGTTGCCGTGGAAGGGTTCTCTCTTTTTCTTTCTTTCCTTCTCTCTTCCTTTCTTTCTTTCTATTACTCTTTTTTTCTCATGTCTGATAGGATAGAGAGAAATTGAGAGGGAAGGGAGAGATAGAGAGGGAATAAGAAAGAGAGATACCTACAGACCTGCTTCACCACCCTGAAGCCTCCCCCCCTGCAGGCGAGGAACAGGGTGCTTGTGCATAGTAATCTTATGCATGCCTGACTGCCATGGAGAAGTTTGAAGAAGCAGGTTGCATTTCAGAAAGGGGAGAGCCAGGAGAAGCTGAGCTCTTCAACTGAGATGGTGATGGGTGGTGGAGGGGTGACTGTGCAGTCAAGTCTGCATATCAGGTTAGGAGTGATGACTCTGCCAAGAAGAAGGTCACCCTCCTGATCTAGCCCTATTCCTGCAGCAGGCTGGGGAAGCGGGGCCACAGAAGAGCATGGGGTGTGGAAGCAGAATACCCCGTGTTTGATACCTGATACCACAGTTCTAGAGTGGTGCTCTGGGTCTGTCTCTTTCTCTCTCTCTCTCTGTTGCTCACTCTCTCTCACTAACATATTTTTAGCATGGTTGGATTTGTGCCTGTTCTATTTCACTGCTCCTGGCTATGTTTTTCACTCAAAGAGTAAAAGATAAGAGACAGAGACTCCATGGCACAGGGCTCACAGCTGGGCCACTCTAGCTATATCTCTGGTCCTATAAATAAATCTTTAAGAACAAAAAAAAAAACAAACAAATAAAATTTTTTTGTGTAGAAACACTGATGTGAGTCCCTAGCACCAGACCCAAGACCCAGTCAAACGGCTTTGAACCGTCCATGTCCTGGAGTCTCTGCCAGCCATTCAGCTCAGCCTCCGCACCGCAGGTGCAGTTGCTCACCTGAGCAGATGAGTCACACAGATTTGCACCATAGTGGATCCAGCTATCTGCTTGCTGCCGGGGGTTCCAGGTGAGAGTCTTGCTCTTTTTCAGAGTCACAGGCTCCACTGAGGAGCTTGTAGGGAAATAGCAGTTACTGAAGGTCAGGTTGATTGTCTCAGCCCAACACAAACTCCCTGAATAGAAAGGCAAGAGCACAGACACTTAATTAGATTCCTGATGAAGAATTGTGTTTAATTTCAAGTACAATCAATTATGAATTACCATAATGAGTAAGTCTGACTGGGCTTACTAATTAACTCATTTAAAAATTATGAATAACCTTTTTACTAGTAATTATTGACTATACCCCAGCACCCCTTGAGAAGAATGGCCTCAGCTCCCTGGAAGGGGGGCTGCCAAGACACGGGCTGCTAGAGGATCAGGCTCTTACCCGGACTCTGTCCAGGGTAGCCTTGTCTGCTCAGCCATCCTCACAACCGTGTGACATTCAGTGTCTGTCTGGAAGCTTCCCAGTAAGGGAGCAAGTACTGGCCTTTCAGGTTGCAGGTTTCTTTCTTTCTTTCTTTCTTTCTTTCTTTCTTTCTTTCTTTCTTTCTTTCTTTCTTTCTTTCTTTTTTTGCCTCCAGGTTTATCACTGGGGCTTGGTACCTGCACAATGAATCCACTGGTCCTGGAGGACATTTTTTCTATTTTTGTTGCCCTTTGTTGTTGTTATTGTTGTTGGACAGGACAGGACAGATAGAAATCGAGACAGCAGGGGAAGACAGAGATGGGGAGAGAAAGACAGACACCTATAGACCTGCTTCACCACTTGTGAAGCAACCCCCCTGCAGGTGGGGAGATGGGGGTTCTAACCAGGATCCTTTACACTGGTCCTTGCACTTCCTGCCATGTGCACTTAACCCTCTGCACTACCATCCACTGCCCCCCTTTTAAATGATTTTATTTATTTATTATTTGTTGGACATAGACAGAAATTGAGAAGGGAAGGGGAGATAAGGAGGGAGAGAGAGAGAGAGAAAGAGAGAGAGAGGGAGAGAGGGAGAGGGAGAGGGAGAGGGAGAGGGAGAGGGAGAGGGAGAGGGAGAGGGAGAGGGAGAGGGAGAGAGGGAGAGGGAGAGGGAGAGGGAGAGGGAGAGGGAGAGGGAGAGGGAGAGGGAGAGGGAGAGAGGGGTTGGGGGGAGGGAGATCTGCAGAGCTGCTTCACCACTTGTAAAGTTTTCCCCTAATGGGTGAGGACTGGGGCCTGAAGGTCCTTGATCGTAGTCAACTGTGTGATCTCAGGAGATGGAGCAGTGGGAGTGATGCTTCCCCCACCCCACTGCAGAGGCTGCCTTACCTGGGGCCCACTCTCCACCACTGCCCCAGAAGTCTACTCCCCAACATGGCCCCTTCCACCTGGGCTGGAACGCAAGCATGACCTGTGTGTGGTTCTTGTGGGATCTTGTCAGAGGGAAGAAATGCTTCATTTTCAATGAATGGTTTATTTCATAGTGGTTGACAATTATAAGATGACAGGGAATAGTTTCATGCCACACCCAACACCACAGTTCTGTGCCCCACATCTCAGATAACCTCCATTATAGGGAAATTGTGAGGGTGTGGTTGAGCTTGGCAGGTCTTGACTTGAGGGGACATCCATCCTGTCAGTCTCTCTCTCTCTCTACTGAGAAGTTGAGCGAGGGGGACACAACCCCCCAAAATTTGCCTCGTCTTATCAGACTCCCTGCCTCACAGAGCACCCTGCATTCCTGATACTATGGCCTGCTCCCTTATTATCTACATAATCATTGTTTTGCCTGAAAGATCCCCACCCATTCCATTCCTTTGATCTATCTTTCTTCTACCCTCAAGACCCTCCCTGCCTGCAGAGTATTATTTATCCTACCAGTTAAAACCCTCACAACAGTTGCTAAGGAAGTTCCTACCTTTCCCAGCCCCTTTAGCTTTTCTCCACCCTTTTCCAAACCATGTCAAGCCATTTCCGTTTCCGACTTGCCACTTCTGGGTCCGACTCTTAAAAGCCTTGGCTCTCTGATCAATAAGGAATTGAATTGAATCACCTCTCTACCACCAGCTCTGTTCCTGGGTCATCTCTCTCATGTTGTTGAGTGAGTAGCAGCCCAGGCTGGTTCTGGTCGCGTTCTCTCCAACCCAGAGAGTATGTGCTCGAGAAGAGGCACACCCACACTAGCCTGGCACTCCATAGTCCTCACAATGTCGTAAGAGACTGGCTTTTTTTTTTTTTTTGTAAGTTCATGTGTTTTAGTTCTTTTTTTAAAGATTTATTTATTTATAATAAATAAATTTATTTTATTTATTTTATTATTTATTTTGTTGCCCTTCTTGTTTTGCTATAGTTGTTATTGTTGTTGTTATTAATGTCTCTGTTGTTGGATAGGACAGAGAGAAATGGAGAGAGGAGGGGAAGACAGAGAGGGGGAGAGAAAGAGGGACACCAGCAGACCTGCTTCACCGCTTGTGAAGTGACTCCCCTGCAAGTGGGGAGCCAGGGGCTCGAACTGGGATCCTTATGCCAGTCCTTGCGCTTTGTGCCACGTGTCTTAACCTGCTACGCTACCTCCCAACTCCCGTGTTTTAGTTTTTTGTATTCCACAAATGAAGGGGATTGTTTGGTGGTTGTATTTCACCTCCTTAATCATTTCAGTAAGCAGTATCATCTCTAAATTACCTTTTTTTTTTTTTGTCCAGAAGGACATGATATCATCATTTTTTTTACTGCAAAGTTGTCAAAAGCAATGCAACATGAAACATAGGTCCTGTAACTTTTTTATCTACTCATCTGTCTGTGGCCATTTAAGCTGCTTCCACTGTTTGTGTATAATAATGCAGCTACAAACGTAGGGGTGCACATGTCCCTTTTAGTTAGTTATTTACATGTCCTTTGAATAAATGTCTTAGTGGTATTACTGGATCACAAGGTAATTCCATTTTTGTTTAAGAACTGTCTCAAGCATGACAAAGCAGCACACAGCCCAGGAGAGCTACTTTGTAGGCCCTCAGGTTATTTTCCTTATCTCTTTGAATAACCTGCCTTCTCTTTTATGCAAAAAAAAAAACAAGTCCATTTGCAGAACAAAACAGGGATACTATGATATGAGGGGGGAAGTGAGGCTTGTGCAACCCTGGCAAGTTAATTGTTTGAAAACCATTTTCAGGACAGAAGGCAGCAGTGGAGAGAGTGGTGAAAGGCACACGGGCTGCTCTTAATGGCCTATAATAAGAGCTGTTAACCTGGATTCTTTGCTGCTCACATTCTGTCCAGTTCTAAGTGGGCCCCCTCCATTCTGTTCCAAGCACAATGCTTGTGCTTTTGCACTGAAATGTCCCCACCACCCTCTGAAGTGGAACCCTCCCCACCCCAACTGACAGATGAGGACATTGAGATCCCCTACTGTCACAGTGGCAGGGCTCTAATTTGCCTAGCCCCAACACTCAGAAGCTTGGGGGAAAAATTGTTTTCATTTGAGTTCTGTTTTCCATTAGTGTTTGGCATTTTGAATTTGTGCTATGCCTCACTGTGGTCCCAGCTGATGACATGTGTGGGGTTTGTGGACATTGGTGGCCTTTCTGCAAGGTGGACATCACCTTGTGTTTCCCAGGAGAGGAAACCGGTAGTGAGCAGAGATTAGCTTTTCTCAGGGTCACAGAGTCAGATGGGTGGGACTTTAAGGGCCACATTCATAGAGGCCCTCCATGGGGGTTCTGGGCTTGAGGGAGGTCTGGGGGGGGGTCAGAAGGCCCAGTGGCAGGGCCTTGCTCTCCCCTGCCTACTGACAGTGGCCGGGCTAGTCACTGCATTCTCTGAGGCTCTATTCCCACTCTTTTGATGGCCCTGACCAGGGCTGTGGCTAGGATGGGCAGTGGTGAGGCCTGCCCTACAGCCTCTCCCAGCCTCAGTTTGCCCATCTGTAGCATGGAGCAAATCACAGTGGCTGCCTCCCAGGCTGGGGGTGAAGTCTCAGGAAGGGGGTTGGCATAGAGCACAAGTACTACCTCACCCATCACATGAGATACAGTTGGCACTGCATGAAAGCATTGTCACCCCTGGAATGACCATGTGAGTGTGAACAAATTTTTCATCAGTCATTAACCTCGGCGGGGGGTGTCATCATATGTGTGTAGGAACACCTCGTTGTTCCATGGATGTAGCCTCTAGAAATATTACTCAGTCATTACACAAAAGCACGTCATGTCATTTCTTTAGCTGGGACAAAATCTGGTTCTCTTTGCCCTGGAAGTGCCTTGGCCTGGATCAAATTGACAGCCTCCTTGGGCTTGGCATCTCAGTGTGAAAAAGCAGAAGAAAAGTGCCATGTAAAGGCTGTGAGCTCCTAGTTCAAGAATTCTGCAAGCACCTACTTTTGAAATAGGATATGAGAAAAAGGGCTTGCTAATAACAGTAATAGGGATCAGGCAGTGGTACACACAGGAGAACACATAGGTTACCATGTGGTGTCTGGTTAAGGCCCCCAGTCCCCTCCTGCAGGGGGAAGCTTCATGAGCAGTGAAGCAGTGCTGCAGGCATCACTGTCTTCTTGTCTCTCTGTTCCCTCTTAATTTTTCTCTGATCAGAAGAGAGGGTAGAGGCAGGAGCTGGCTTGCCCAGTATAGAGGGCATGCCTTCCTTATGTGCTAGGCCTAAAATGGAGCCAGCACCATGGACAGCACCAGGGTAGCTCCATGAAGGGTGAGTGGGGCTGGGATGTCTCCTTTCTCCCCCTAAAATGAAGAAATAAATTTTTTCCCAGGGAGGACACTCAGTAGTAATATTCTCTCTCCTTCTTTCCTTCTTTTCTTCTTTCCTACCTTCCCTCCTTCCTTCCTTCCTTCCTTCCTTCCTTCCTTCCCTACCACCCTCTTTCCTTCCCTCCTTTCCTTCCTCAGTTTCTTGCCTCTCCCTCAACCTGGGTTCGCCTGGTCTGATATCAAGAGGGAGCAGCAGGGGGCCCCTTGCTAGGAGAGACACAGGCCTGGTTTCCTATGGAAGAGTGGTGTATGGCCCTCCACCCTGGGCCGTGCATGTTACCAGGACAGTCGGGGCCCTGGGCAGGGAGAGACCTCCAGATATGCACTCACAGAGCTTCAGTATTACAGAAGAGAGGAGGTTCAGGTCATCCATGGGGCCCTGGGGACACAGAGATCCTGAAGTACCTCAGGATGTCTAAGTCTACTGTTCTCTATCCAAGCTCTTCCTGGCATGTGTCACTTGTCACCACAGTGTTTCACTCCTGCTCGTGTGTGACAGACAGAGAGATTGATCGCACCCTTGAGCTCAGGCTTAAATTTTGTTCACAACCTCTGGGGACCAAGAAGGAAGGAATAAGGGGGGAAAATAGCCAGTATTATAAGTTTGCCTTGGCTGCCATTCCAACACATCATTTGAGATGTTGCCACTCAGCCCAGATGTAGAAGCAGGTCTACAGCAAGCTGTCTCCTTGGGTTGGAGAGAGAGAGAGAGAGAGAGAGAGAGAGAAAACAACAAAGATTCTGCCTAGCTGTGCATTAGAGGGGAATTGAAGAGAGTGCAATGTAGCAAAGTATAAATCAGAATTTTAGAGCAAGTAGTTCATGTTTTCACCAGGAAATTCTTTCTTCCAACTTGTCACCTTCTTTCTGGGGTATATCCGGTATTGATTATCCCTGGCTTGCACTCCCTGTAGGGGTCTGAGACAGCATTGCTGGTTTCATATCCAGATCTTAGTATTTGCATACTAAGTGTTGGATACATATATTTTTAACTACCACCAGGGTTATCATGAGACTTGGTGTCTACATGAAGAATCCACCATTCCCAGCAGCTGATTGTTTTCTTTTTCTTTTCATTTTGTTTGATAGCACAGAGAGAAATTGAGAGAGAAGGAAGAAATAGAGAGGGAGAGAGACAGAGAGACACCTGCAGCCTTGCTTCACCACTCTTGAAGCTTCCTCCCTGCAGATGGGCCCCAGGGGCTTGAACCTGTGTGTTGCCACCTGAGTGCACACTTCTCCACCCCCTTATGGGCTTTTCTTCATCAAGAACTCTTTCATTAGGCACAAAAATGCTGGTGCCTTAGATTTCCAGGACACTTTATAAAGAGCTTTCCTTATATTTCAGTCTCCCATATAGGAGATGACCTTCCTTGCATGCTTTTCACTTCTACAGATGAAAAGATTGAGGGTGCTTGTCAGACCTGCTGAGCCACAGGCCTGGCATGCTCTTTCTGCTCACTGGGCACACAGGAGACTCCAGAAGAGAAGGGACAGGCAGTACTTGGCCCTGTATTTTCAGAACTGAGCTGCAGAAATAATGCTAAGGGTATAAAGCTGGGGGTGGGGTGGGAATAAAGGTCAGTCTTGGTTAGGATGATTGTGAGAATCCTCTGGGAATAGGTATCATGAGGGATGGGAGGATGTAGACTCTGGGCGAATGTGGCATCTGTCAGCAGACACCTGGTCCCCGGCAGCAGGGGTAGTGCAGGGACAGGAGAACTCCACTCGGCCAAGCCCCTGAGCCAAGTGACATCATAAGAACTATCATATGTCCTGCTCTACAAGCAGAGAAATGCTTTTTGAGGAGGCAGGTGGTGGCTCACCAAGCAGAGGACACATGTTACCATGTAGGAGGATATGGATTCAAGCCTTCAGTCCCTACCTCCGGGAGGGAAGCATCACAGGCTGTGGAGTATAGTTTCAGGTATCTCTTCTTTCTATCTCTGTCTTCTTTCTCTTCTCTCTCTCACTCACTGTCTATAACAAATGACCACTGGGAGCAGTGAAGATATATAGGCATTGAGCCTCATGGATAACCCTAGTGGATATATATATATACAGTTACTTCTATGATGAAGAGACCTTTCCTCAAATTTCTCGTCTCAAGAAGATTGCCAAAAAAAATTGAGCTACCAGACTGGTCTATGTAATAGAGAAGCTGGTGACAATCTTTTCTATGTCTGATCAGGAAGCCAGTGGCCTGATGCCTAGGAAGTTCCCCAGGTGCTGTCTGTTGTTCCGGAACTCAAATCCAGAACCTCATTAGTGATAAGGTAGATACTTCACAGTTGTAAACAGAACTCCCTTTTGAACTTAAAGCAGTGCTTTAAAAATATATATTTAAAAATTTATTTAGTAATACAAGCTAGAATCAGAGCAATATTCTGGTACATGGGATGCTGGGGTTTTAACTCCGAACCTCAAGCTCCAAGTTCAGCATCCTACTCACTGCCACCTCCCAGTCCCTAAAGCAGCCATTAAGTGAATTTGGAAACTTTGTCGATAACTCTACCAACATAATTCGAAGCCTGATGTCATTGCTGATTGTCATCCTTAGGGCTGTTGTTTGTTTGTTTTTGTTTTTTCCTTTTATAGGAGATAATCGGAAGCAGATAGAATGAAAGAGGCCACAAAATGCATTGGAGGCTGGGCTTGAACCTGGGTCGTGTACATGGCAAGGAAACATACTGTTTATCTGAGATATTTCACTGACCCTCCTCTTCCTCATCCTCCTCCTGCTTTTTTCTTTTTAATGATTCCATTGTTTTTCATCCAGTAGTATTTTTATCATAATTAAGCTAAGTTGTTTTTCTACATTTTAAATATTTTTCTTGCTTTATTTTATTTTAGTTGCCATCCACAGTCACACACATATGTGTATAAGTAGCTTTTCGGTTAGAAGTTTTTAAATGCTGGACCTATGTAGAAAAACGAAGACTTGAGACTGAGGACTAAACACTGTTACTTTGTGGCCTCTGCATTCTTGTCATTTGGAGGTTTTGTTTTCTCCATGAGAGGACCATCAATCAAAGAGTGACATATTTTTATAGAAATGACTTTACTGAAGATGAAAAACACTAAGCATGAACATGAGGAAGAGAAGGAGGGGAGCTGGGTTAGTTCCCACTACCTGTGAAACCAAACACTGCCGCTTGAACCCATGGTTTCTTGCAGGGGAATCATGCAGATGGCAAGCCCCATGATAACCTTGGTGACTAATAGTCATAATAAATGATAACAATACAATAGCTATAGTAATGGGAACAATAACAACAGTAATGATATAAAATAAACAAAAGAGATATCTTGACTTCTGAACTCAGACTTGTGATTTTGAAACTTGCCTTCTCATCCATCGTCCTGTCTCTTGGTGCCAAGTCCCTTCATCTCTGGGAGTGAAACAGGGCTACAGTTGCCTAGTCCCCAGCTCTGGAATTCTGTTTGTCTGTAAGGATTGAAGGGATGTATGTGAGGCATTGGCAGGTCCTCCCAGCTAGTGCTTTCTCTGCCCATCTGGGGGAGTCCTGTGTTCACATCCCTGCTTCAGCAGCATCACATGGTAACTGGGCTTGTGTCTTATTTGACTAGAGTCTGACAAGAGTGCTTCTAGTGCTTCTGCCATGCGTCTCAGAGACCAGCCAGCCTGTCCCACCCCTAGGGACTGTCCTGGGCCACTGGATGCTGCAGTCCTTGCCATCTTCATGTGGGACTTTCCCCCCATTTTTCTTTGTCCTCCCAGTGTTTTTTTTTTAAAGCACGGGCTTGCTGTTTTGCATCTCACTCAAAGATAAAGCCTTGGCAATCACAACGCTCTTCTTCATGCTGCTGCTGCAAGCACTCCATTCATCTTGCAACCAGCTAATTCTCCTGACCTTTCAGCAGACAGCTCCCCACACTCTAAGATGAAATAATTGATTCTAAAGGGGGAGGCACCCGCTGCCACTTGGTGCAGGTTTGGGTCACTGTAGCTCTAGCAATTACTCCACCACCTCTGCAGTCCTCAACAGAGAAAGATCTGAGCAGACAGGAGAGAAGCAGAAAGGCAATCTTCTGTGGCCTGGGGAGCATTGAGTCTTCTCCCAGGACTTTGATTTACTGCTGTCCCATCACTGTGACCAGCAGTGCAGATACAAAGGACATAAAACTCAGTCATCATAGAGGCCAGGTAATGGTGCATTGCACATATTACCATGTGCAAAGGCCTGGGTTCAAGCCCCTGCTCCCCACCTATGGGAGGAGAGGGGGATGATTCATGACCAATGAAGCAGTCTGCAGGTCTCTATCTATCTATCTATCTATCTATCTATCTATCTATCTATCTATCTATCTATCATCTCTCTATCTATCTATCTATCTTTCAGTCTCTTATTTTCTCTCTGACCTATCCAATAAAATTTTGTAAAAAAAAAAAAAAGGGGGGGGGGCGTGGTGGTGTTCTAGTGCTGGAGCCGAGCCCCAGAGATAACCCAGCTGGTAAGAAGGGGCCAGGTGCTGGTGCACCTGGTTAAGTGCAGGTATTACCATGCACAATGACTTGGGTTCAAGCCCCCCAACCCCATTTGTATGGGGAATGCTTCACAACTGGTAAAGCATGAGTGTAGGTCTCTCTCTGTCTCTCCTTCTCTATCTGCCCTTCGCAGTTTCTCTCTGTTCTATCAAACAAAAGAAATTTTAAACATAAAACTTAAGAAAAAAGAAAGAGATAACCTTGGTGGAAAAAAAAAAAAAAAGATCCACTCTCTCTCCAAGGTGACAGGGAGTCTTGGAAATCTTTTCATCTCCACTTCTCCAGTGATATTGCTGCACCAAGGTAGTAGCATCCGACCTCAGACCTTGTCCAACCTCAGACCTTGTCCAGCACACCCCAGTCAGCCCGGGAATATGGGAGCCATGTAGGGGCCATGCCTAGCAATATGCGTGGCCTAAATTTGAGGCCCAGCACCATGTGGGAGATGCTGTGCACCTAGTGTTCTGGTGTCTTTCCTCCACAATTTCTTTTCTTTATCTTTTTTTTTAGGGGGGTTAATGGTTTATAGTCTACAGTAAATCTGGTTGTTGGTACATGTGTAAAATTCCCAGTTTTCTGCAATAACACTCTAACGCCCCACCTACGTCCTCCTCCAGCATCATACACGAGGACCTGAAAACCCCCTCTGCTGCCCAGAATCTTTTACTTTGGTGTAATATACCAAATCGAGTCCAAGTTCTGCTTTGTGTTTCCCCTTGTGTCCTTATTTTTCAACTTCTGTGAGAGAGATTATTTTCCTTCTCTTTCTGACTTAACTCACTTAACAGGATTCCTTCAAGCTCCATCTAAGATGAAGTGAAGAAGATTAACTCACTATTTTTAATATTCACATATATTTTTAATATTCACAGCTTTCTCAGCCACTCATCTGTTGTTGAACACCTAGGTTTTTGATGTTACTATACTGCTATAGACATAAATATATACAGATCTTTTTGGATGGGTGTATTTGGTTCCTTAGGCTATATCCCCAGGAGAGGAATTGCAGGATCATAGGGTAAGTCCACTTCTACCCTTCTGAAAGTTCTCCAGACTGCTCTCCACAGAGGTTGGACCAATTTACATTCCCACTAGCAGTGAAGGAAGGTTCCTTTGTCCCCAGCACCTCTCCAGCATGTGCTACTGCTACCATTTTTCTGATGTATGACATTCTAACAGGAGTGAAGTGGTATCTCATTGTTGTCTTTATTTGCATTTCCATGATAATCAATGACGGAACATTTTTTCATATGCTTATTGGCCTTTGGATCTCTTCTGTGGAGAACATTCTGTTCATATCCTCTCCCCATTTTTGGATGGGGTCATCTGTCTTCTTGCTGCTGAGTTTGGTGAGCTCTTTATATGTTTTGGATATTAGCCGCTTGTCTGATGTATGGTATATAAAGATCTCCTATTCTGTAATGAGTCTCTTTGTTTGAGTGGTGGGTTTTTAACTATTGAATGGAGAAAGGAGAGTCAAATGGTATTGAGAAAATTGGGTTGAAACATGCAGAATGAAACTGAGCCAGTACATTTCACCACACACAAAAGTATACTCGTAATGCATCAAAGACTTTTGTGTTAGATCAGAAAATATCAAATACTTAGAGGAAAATATTGACAATACTTCTTTCCATCTAAATTTTCTAGGCATCCTCAATAATACAAATCCAATTGCAGGGAAAGCCAAAACAAAAATAAATCCCACAGCTTTCTTAGCCACTCATCTCTCCTTGGACATCTTGATTGCTTCCAGGATTAGGCTATTGCAAATCATGCTGCTGTGAACATGTATCTTCAGATGGGTATCATTGTTTCCAACAGATATATATCCCCAGGAGAGTAATCAGCAGGCAGATCCATTTCTAGTGTGCCCACAAGTCTCCAGACTTTTCCCCAAGAATTGGGCCAATTTACATTCTCACTAGCAATATAAAAATGTTGCTTTCCTTTCACAGCCTCCCTAATGGTTGGTGTTTTTATCCTCTCTAATGTATGACTGTTGGACGCAATGACACTCTCACAGGTGTAAAGAGGTATCCCATTGTTGTTTTAATTTTCACTTTGTCTGCTCACCAGTGACTTTTCAAATTCTGGCTCTGCACCCATCAGTCTAGCAATGCTGTCCATGTGTGCCTCTAGGTCAGGGGTGCTCATGAGGGTCTGATGCCACACATAGCACTTGGCCTTGAATAATATGACCACACTGTGCTCTCAGTTCCCTCTAGAACCTTCCTGGAGTCCCTCTGGCCTTCCTAGGCCTTATGCATAGATTTCCTGTTACCTGCCTGTCTCCCCCAGCTTGACTGGGTGCTGCTGGGAGCAAGGAATGTCATTCGGGTCTACCTCCAGAGTCACCCCAAGGAGTGGGCTTCTTGAAAACACCCATCATTGAAGTAAAAGTGACATTTCCATAGAGTACATTGGGGACTTTAGGCTTTGCCTGGCCTGTCGGTGCTCCTCCCCCAAAACAAGGAGGAAACATGGGCCAGGTGCTGGTCTTGAATCCTAAGGTGGGACTCAAACTGATGCCTTGTATTCAACCATAAAACTCTTTGCAAAAAGGCTTCCAAGCATGCTCAGAGCTGCCAATTTTACAGGGCCTCAACTCTTCTCTCTCAATATATATTATGCTCATGCACAGGAATATGGTACCCAAAGGTGGTGTGCCAAATACACTGTTATATGCATGTTACAGTTTTCCTTCCAGAAAAAAACATAGTCTTGTTACTCTTTTTACATTTTAAATTTTATTTTATTATTGTTGTTAGAGTTATCGCTGGGACTGAGTACATGCCAAATCCATTGATCAAGGAGACCATTTCCCCCACATTTTTTTATTTGACAAGACAGAGAAAAATTGAGTGAGGAGGGGGAAACAGTGAAGGAGAGATAGAGAGGTGCCTGCAGACCTGCTTTGCTGCTTGTGAAGCTTCCCTCTTGAAGGTGGGGGCCAGTGGGGGCGTGTTGGGGTGTCCCACGTTGGGTGCCAGATGTCGGAGTATGTGGGGGGGACAGGGCAGGAGCACGGGGCAGGAGCAAGTTCATTAAAAGTGGTCTTCTGGGAGTCGGGCTGTAGCGCAGCGGGTTAAGCGCAGGTGGCGCAAAGCACAAGGACTGGCATAAGGATCCCGGTTCGAACCCCGGCTCCCCACCTGCAGGGGAGTCGCTTCACAGGCAGTGAAGCAGGTCTGCAGGTGTCTATCTTTCTCTCCTCCTCTCTGTCTTCCCCTCCTCTCTCAATTTCTCTCTGTCCTATCCAACAGCGACAACAACAATAATAACTACAACAATAAGACAACAAGGGCAACAAAAGGGAATAAACAAATAAATATTTTTTTAAAAAGTGGTCTTCTAGCGTATCATGGTGGCAGATGATACACAAACCTCTTTTAGGGCACCACTGTGGGGAATGGGACATCTTTATTGACACAATTACAAGTTTATAAAGGGGAGCTGTGCAAGGGAAGTAGCCAGCTGGCCAATAAAGTCAATATCTCCTTATAAGGGAGAAGAGAGCAAAACAATGAGAGGGTATGGATGGTGATGCAGGAACAGGGAAATAGAAATGTAAGGAAGGTGAAGTCCACCAGAGGGGCGTAGAGCTGGCTTGATGTGGCGAGACTGATAGAAAAGTTTGAATTCCCCCTCATACTCTAGCCACATCTTGCTTGACTACAAGGCTGGCATGCCAAGGGGAGATTGACAGATGAACTTTGGGGGAGGGGGATCAGCTACATCAGACCCACAACTCCCCCTTTTTTCTTTTGTTAAGGAGGGTCAGCCATGACTTCCAAGTCAGCCGTGGGGATAGGAGAGTAGGGTTGAACTGAGACTCTCTGCCTTGGGCACAGTGGGAGCAAGGTGTCATGGAGGCAGGGGTAACTGGGATGATGATGGCCGACTGGCACCCTTGGATGGAGCAATTCCCAGTTCCCTGTGCTCTGTGGATTAGACCCTTCCGGTCATGCCATATTGCGTTATGAGTTGTGGGGGGCATTGTCCTGAGGCAGGTCTTCTGGAATCTTCTGTTCTTTGTTAAGGAGAGTTGTGCCATCCTGAGGGCAATGCCGGACATGGCAGGCAGGAACTCAGAGGGGTTTCAGGGATTGCTGTGGAATAACACATGCAAATCCCCTTCCCATGGTTAGCAGGGTGTCCGGTCTCTTCCAAAGGCCATCTAAGGGGTCCTTTCATCTGACCTGTATCACAGGGAGGGAGTGGGGAGTTTGCCAGTGGTTAAATATAGGTTTTTTTTTCAGAATTTTTATAAATATTAAAGAGAATAAGTGTAGTGAGAGCTATGGCCAGCTGGATATTCGGGGGATGTATTCCCCCTTTTTATTTTATTAATTGATTTTTTAGCTTGTCATGAGCTCTTTTGACAATACGTTCGCCTTGTGGATTGTAAGGAATACCTGTGGTGTGAGTAATACTCCAAAGTGAGCAAAAGGTTTTGAATTGTTGGCTAGTAAAAGCAGGACTGTTATCAGTTTTGACCTGTTTTGACCTGTAAGAGGAGGCCCATAATAGCAAAACAAGATAACATAAGGGACACAAGTTTCTTAGCATTTTCACCAGTTTGAGCTGTAGCCCAGATGAACTTGGAGTATATATCTATAGTTACAAAGACATACTTTTGCCTGCCAAACTGTGGGATGTGGGTTATGACGATTTTCCACAGAGCACAGGCCTTAAGGCCATGGGTATTGACCCCAGGGGCTTGGATCTTGGGTGTTCTGATAAGGGAGGCACAAGAGGAGCAGGTTTTAATAATGTGCTTAAGCTGGGCTACACAAATGTCTGGGAAATGTGCTTGTAAGCCTTTAAGGTTGGTGTGGGTTAGCTCATGGAAATGTTCAGCAGCCTCAGTGGACACAGTCATTGCCCCAATAGAGGCGACTCCATTGGCGAGAGTGTTTCCCTTGGAAAGGGGACCAGGGAGGAGGCTATGGGAGCAGATATGCTGGATATAAATTCGTGATTTCCAGGAGTCCATATGGAAGCTACTTGTATCAAGAAGGGGGAGAGAGGGTTGTCGTATAGTTTAACAAAGGAGCCAAGAGCCAGGGGAGATTAGTGACATATAGGCTCTCAGAGAAAAGATTGAAAGGGTCTTTGATGTGGTGAAGGGTGAGATAGACAGCATATAATTCTTTAAATTGAGGGGAACTGTCAGGGAGTTTTTCAAAAATAATCTGGGGGGGATGGTCAGGGTCATAATAAATGACTGCAGTGGCTACCCAGGCTCCACCATCTGTGAAGATGTTGGTCGCGTTAGGGATAGAGGAGTCCTGGAAGAGTTTGGGGCCCATGCAGGGCAGATGGGGGAGGGCCGAAGTTCATCTGTCTTAAGGGTACTGGTTATCTAATTGTCCTGGGAATCCCATCTGGCTGATTGCAATGTGGGCGTGGTTACATAACAGCCATTGCATGTTGGAGAGGGAGAAGGGAGTGGTGATGCCATCAGGCTCTTTTCCCAATACTTGGATTGCTGGCTGTCTGCCTGAGCGAATCATAGAGGCAAGAGCATCTAGTCTGTTAAAAGGTGGGGAATGTTGCCCACAGGGGTGTGCAGCCACTCTAAGGGTCCATGCCTTTGGTAAAGCACACTAACCATTGTCTTATTGACCACGTGGAGGTCTTGAAGTAACCACCATTTTTTGGATTTTTTCTGCATGGTAAATACTGGGGTATTCCAAGGGCTACAAGAATGGTGGATGTGCCCTAGAGCAAGTTGCTTTTGGATCAGCTCTTTAAGAGCAGACAATTTCTGCGTTCGCACTCTCCCCTGATAAAAAATAAAAAAAAAAAAAAAGAGCAGACAATTTCTCCCTAGGCAGAGACCACTGCTTGACCCAGACTGGATCATTGGAGATCCAGTTGAGGCAGGGAGTTTTAAAGCTAGCAGTGACTAAAAGGATTGGTGGTGACGGCTGGATAGAGGGGGATGAGGCAGACCTCGATTATGGAGGTCCTCACTAGTCATCACAATGACATTGAGGGCCTCAAGGAAGTTTCTTACCAATAGATTAGTGCCTACATCAGCCACCAAGGGGCGAATGTGCCCTGTGGTACCATCTGGGTCCTCCCAGGTGAGGGCATCCTGGGTGATGAAAGCTTGGGAGGCCCCACCTACTCCCACTAGATGGGGTCCTGGGGTCAGTGCCCACTGGAGGGGCACCTCTTGCCATCTTAGGATGGTTTTATCTGTTCCAGTATCTATGGTGGGATGGTAATCTTCTATCGTGGTTACCCAGTAAGTCTTGGCACTAGCTACTGGCCCTCTTGGTGGTGTGGCTTAGGTTTTCCCCTTAACTAGTTTAAAGGTGGCAGAAGCATGCCATTTTTGGCACAGCAGTCCCTTTTCCAGTGATAACCCTTCTGACATCTCGGACATAGTGAAAGCGGGGCACTAGAACCCCTTTTTGGGTTGGGATTGGGACAATTCTTCCGCCAATGGTCTGAGCTCCCACACTGGAAACAACCCTCTTTCCCTTCTGTTCCTCTAATGCCACTGCAAATGCCTGGGCCATGGTGGCAGCCTGGTGGGAGCGGAAGCCTATATTCTGTGTAGCCACAATCCAGTGGTCTACGTGCTCATTCTTAAGACCCTGGAAAGCTTGACAAAAGTCTAGTAACATCCCTTCCCATAGTAAGCAGCGCAGGAGGAGGTCTTGTGTATCTGGGTCGGGAATTTTATGCTCAAGTGTGGACCTAACTTTGATAATGAATTTTGTCAAAGACTCATCAGGCTCCTACCTACTGGAGGCCAGAGAGGAGGGAGCCACACCCTGAGAAGGGCTAAGGTGATCCCAGGCTTGGAGGGCACAAAGTCGGACTTGGTCAAAATAACCAGGAGGGACTGCAGCCCCAGCCTGCTGGAGGCTGGTCTCCCATCATCCTGTTCTGAAAAGGGCTTCAAAATCCCAATTGTGCCACATTTGTCCTTTTCTTTGGCTCTACTGGAGACATTTGTCTCTAAAGAACACTTCCCATTGTAAAAACAGGGGATCTGGAAGAGTGGCTCGGGCCACATCTCGTCAGTCCTGTGGGGTGTTCAGATTTTGGACTAGGCCCTGAAGGATGGAGCAGGTCCAAGGGGGGTGGACGCCCTCCTCCTTTATAGCTTGTCGGAGTTCCCTAAGGTGTCTGTAGGGGTACCAGGGGAGGGGTCTCTGGTGGTTAAGAATCACATTAACAGACATGGTCAAGACGGGATTGTCGCAAAGGTTCTGATCGCAGAGGCGGCACAGACACTCTGTGTCAGAAGGTGGATCTGCCGGCAAAGATAGGGGATCATGAGAGAGGGCAAAACGCTCAGCATAAGGAGGCAGGGGAGGATATTTTGATTCTGATAGAGTGGGTCCGTAGGGGTCTGAGGTGCCTTGTAGGCCTCAGCAAGACAAGCAATCTGATCTTTAAGTTCATGGGTCACTGCCTCTATGGACAGTGGGTCATAATCCCTCTTTTCAGAGTGTGATTCAGCCTTTCCACTAGTGGGGGATGGCTTGTTGTCTGGGGCAGGGGGCTTTGATTCGGTGGGGTTGGTGCATTGGTGGAGAGCCATGACAATGGCCATGAAATGTAAAGGGAGCTCAAGAATTCTCTCTGTTTCTTCTTTGTGAGCTAAGTGAACTACTCGGACCCAGGTGTTCAATTTGTAGATGTTATCTGTGGACAGCCAGGGAGCAACTCAGATGACAACATCCCAGAAAGAAAGGGCTGGTTTGCTAGAGATCCTAATACCGTGGATTTCTGGGAGGGCACAGAGGCACCTAACTTGGGGGTTCCATTGGCTTTTTGGAAGATTGCCCGTGATAGGCGGAAAAAGAAGCACTTTGGGGCTGCCCAACATACACTCCCTAGATGCAAGCCTGACCTCTGATTTTAAGAGGAGAGATGAGAAGCAGGTCACCACCCGTACACGGAAGGGGACAGACAGAGGGGACACGACCTTTGAATCACGCCAGGGAGTGCCCTGGCCAGAGAATCTCAATTATCACATCTCATATCATGTCCCTCGCAACGGTTCCCTTACTTCGGAAATTAAAGGGATAGAAAATAATGGACCTGGAGTGCCTTGACAGACTGGGGCTGTTGAGGGATCGGGAGCCTGATATCCCGAGTCCGGAACTCGGGTAACTCACCTGATAGCCATCGGGCCTCTTCTGCCTTGTGGAATGTTCCCAGTGGGGGAAAGGTGCCCTGCAGTCGGGTGCCAGATGTCGGAATTTGTTGGGGGGGAACGAGGCAGGAGCGAGTTTGCTAAAAGGGTCTTCTAGCTTATCATGGCAGCAGATG
The DNA here is from genome assembly GCF_950295315.1 of Erinaceus europaeus. Lineage (NCBI taxonomy): Eukaryota > Metazoa > Chordata > Mammalia > Eulipotyphla > Erinaceidae > Erinaceus > Erinaceus europaeus. The sequence continues at coordinate 54,745,150 of NC_080178.1, read as the reverse complement.
ATACACAAACCTCTTTTAGGGCATGGTTGCAGGGAACGGAACATCTTTATTGACACAGTTACAAGTTTATAAAGGGGTAGCTGTGCAGGGGAATTAGCCAAGCTGGCCAATGAGGTCAGTATCTCCTTATAAGGGAAAAGAGAGCAAAGCAATGAGAGGGTATGGATGGTGATGCAGGAAGAGGGAAATATAAGGAAGGTGAAGCCCACCAGAAGGGCGTAGGGGTGGCTTGATGTGGCGAGACTAATAGGAAAGTTGGAATTCCCCCTCGTACTCTTGCCACATCTTGCTCGACTGCAAGGCAAGCATGCCAGGGGGAGAATGACAGATGAACTTTGGGGGGCGGTCAGCCATCCATGCTCAAGCACACATCAGACCGATGGGGGGGGTTTGAACCTGGGTCCTTGCACATGATACCATGTATACTCAACCAGGTGCACCACCACCTGCCCCCTTTCTTTTCTTTTCTTTTCTTTTCTAGTAGATGATAGTCTTTTTTGTTTGTATGTTTTTTGTCTCCAGGGTTATTGCTGGGCCTTGGTGCCAGCACCACAAATCCACTGTTCCTGGTGACCATTTTTTCCCTCCCATTTTATTAGATAGGACAGAGAGAAATTGAGAGAGGAGGAGGAGATAGAGAGGGAGAGACACCTGTAGAGAGACAACTACAGACATGCTTCACCAATTGTGAACCCCACCCCCCGCAGGTGGGGAGCCAAGATCCTTGCATAGGTCCTTGTGCCTTTTTATTTTATAACTGTGATTTCCCTGACTTCCTGTAATATTGTAGTGTATACTTCCATACCACACCCACCACCAGTTCCGTATCCCCACCCTCCTCTTTCCCAAAGATAACCACCAAAGTTTGCGTGTTTTCGGTTTGAGAGCTTATGTCTGTCTGCTCTCTACAGGGTTTGCACGAGCTTATGCTCACACCATCGGAGTGTGAGAGTGTTCAGTTACCATCCTCTGCCAGCACCAGCTCCAGTGTGTTGCCAGCCTTTCTTTCCTTGCCAGGTCATCTGTGCCAGAGAGCATCTTGGCATTTCACTCACACTTCTCGTATTGGGAGTGGTGTCGGAATCTTTTCATCCACTCGAGAGCCAGTTAGCATTCCGACTCTGTAAGCTGTTCCTGTGCTCTGCCTGCTTGCCTCCCGATAGAGCCCTGAGTTGGGGGACTTGGTTGCTTATTTGTGGGAATGTGGTCTCTGTAGCAGGAAATTAACCCCATGTGCTGCTTTTTCACCCAGATTGTTATTTATTGAAAGCAAAAAGTCAGGACATCCCCACTATACCTGAATGAGCCCTATAAGCAGGGGCCCTGCTTCAGTGTCCCTAGCTCCTTTGGAGGGCTCAGTTCTGTCCTGCTACCCTTCAGAGACAGCTGTGGAACTGAACTGAGATAAACCCCCATTATGCACCCCCCAACCCCTGGTCTCCCCTTCCCATGGCTGGGGAGTCCTGTGTCCACCTCCAACAGAAAAAGATGACTTTTCTCATTGCTCACCACAGCCATGCACCTGTTTGGCCTAAACTGGCACCTGCAGCCGATGGAGGGGCAGATGTATGAAATCACGGAGGACACAGCCAGCAGTTGGCCTGTGCCAACCGACGCCTCCCTGTATCCCTCAGGGGGCACTGGGTTAGAGATCCCTGACAGGAAAGGCAAAGGAGCCGCAGAAGGTAGGGTTGCTGTGTTGTCCGTGTCATGAATCCTCTGTGTCTGCCTTTGAGCCAGGGGGACTTCCATCCATGCTCGAGTGCTCCCTCCATCCCGAGGCCACCTATCAACCTGTGTCTCCATTGCAGTTCCTGTTCACTCATGGTGGGGCTTGGGTAGAACTCAGGCCTTCCACTCCTCACCCCTCACTGTCCCATCTCATGCCTCTGGGGAAGCATCTGGAGATTTCTCGCTGCTGGGGTGACTAACTGTGTGGGAGCAAGGCTGGGGCTTGTGGGACATCTCTGGGAGCCAGTTTGGCAAGATGGGTAGATGAAGTGCTATCACTGAAATAGGCCCAGATTCTGGGCCCTGAATATGGTATGATGACCATGCCAAAGACTGTCATGCCTAAGATTTCAGGGTCCCAGGTTCAATCACAGGTACCACCATAAGCCATAGCTGAGTAGAAAGACAGGAGAAAAAGAGAAAAGAAAGAAGGAAGGAAGGAAGGAAGGAAGGAAGGGAAGGAAGGAAAGGAAGGAAAGGAAGGAAAGGAAGGAAGGAAGGAAGGAAGGAAGGAAGGAAGGAAGGAAGGAAGGGAAGGAAGGGAAGGAAGGGAAGGAAGGAAGGAAAGGAAGGAAAGGAAGGAAAGGAAGGAAAGGAAGGAAAGGAAGGAAGGAAGGAAGGAAGATAAATATCCCCAGACTCTCATAGTGTAGTGAGGCTACCAGCTTGGGTGTTCTAGCTTTTAGCAACCAAGTGACCTTAAACAAGTAACCTTATGTTTCTTAAGCCCCTGTCCCCCTCTTAGGCAACAACAATACTTGTTATTGCCTGCACACAACTTGTTTCAAAAGTGCCTCACATTGAATCCTCACAGAGACCCTGTGATGTGGTGGGAATGAGGTATACTAATTCTAAATGCAAAAGCAAAGCAACAGCCCTCAAACTTAAAGGTCACATGAATTATGTCACCTGACCATAGTCACACAGCCAGTGATGAATGGCGTTGGTGGTGTGACTTGAGGGTGCTTGGTGTCTCCATAAATTGCCCCAAGGACACCAGACCATGCAAGAGAGATAGATGAGAAGTCCCATCCACAGAGACGTGGACACTTCCTGTGGATGATGAAGCCATAGTGACATATTGAGTGTGGTGCTCTTGAATGGGCCCACCATAAACTTGTGCTCTGAAGAGAAGGGTCTCTCCCACATGCCATCAGCACTGATTTTTCTACTGTCAAGAGTGATGGAGATCCATGGGAAGTGGTGCTAGGAAGGATGTGTGAAGCAGTAGGTCTGTGGGGGCCATGCCCCTCCCCTAGCAGCTGCTGGGGTCTGCCTCTCTGGTGTCACTTTTGTCTAGAAAGTAGCTCTAGATGCATCCCCTCCATCTTCTGTCCTCTCCTTCCTGCTCACTTTGGGGCCATGGCTTCTGAGCTTCCTACTCTTTCAAGGATTTGCTGTTCAGGAGTCAGCTGGGTTTAAAAGGAGCATGCTAGGTCAGAGGACCGGTGCTCACGGCCTCTGAATGTTCTTAAAGGTTAAACTCAACTCTTGGCGGAGGGTCATCTTTAGGAATAGTCAAGATGGGGGTATTCCTGCAAAGCCAAATCAGAAACCCTGCTTCCTATTGCCTATTCTGAGAGGCAAAGCCAGCCTCCTCCCTCACAAAGTTTATAAGCCTTAGACCACTGAATAATTGACACTTGCTTTGCCCCTTCATTGGTGATGGAAAAAACATGGATGGGACATTGGGTGAGAGTGCAAGTCCTTCTGCTGCCACTGACCTTTGAAATGGCCTTAAGCAAATAGCCATCTTCTCTCTTTTTTTGGATTTCATTTTCTTCTTCAAAAGGTTATTGACCTAAATTATCTCTAAGGTATATTCAAATTGACAGGGTCTGCATCTGATCTGAGCAATAATGTCATCATAGGACCAAACAGATGTCTCTCCAGAATGCTCAGGTTGGCTTTGTCCATGGTCCTTCTTGCCTGTTGACTTATGATGTGCACGACTATTTCTACTATCAGATCCTGTAGGTGAACCCCATAAATGAAGACCATCTTTAGCTCAGCAGATCTAAGATACATTCTACCCTGAAGGCCTTGGTAAGGGGTCTTGTTAAGCACAATAGATTTTCTTTCCTCCGTGCTTTCTAGCAAGCTTTCTTTAAACAGGAGTTAGAGCTATCAAAACATCTCCCCCTATAATGAAATTAGTGTGTGAGTTGTTTTGGTTTTGTTTCATTTTGTTTTCCCAAGGAGCAGGAGGTGCAGATAAAAGACAAGATAAAATTTCACAGTCTTATTGGTTTACTTGAACTGGAGTACTTTTTTTTTTTTTGCTTAAAGGGATTATCTGTCATTTCTAATGCAAATGTAAGTCCTGTTTACAACCCCCTAAAAATGCCAGGCAGAGCTGGAAGAGGGTCACCATCAGCAGCAATTAATGAGATGGCAAAGACATCCACATCCATCTGGGTAACAGAAGACACAGCTTCCTAGTTTATGTGATACCACATGGCACTTAATACCATACCAACGTCTACTTGCTTTTATTTTTAACTGTGATATTAAAGGCCTGATTCCTTAGACTCTCTGAGCAGCAACACATTTAAGCCTGATGTGGGTTTACATTTCCTGCCCATTCTGAGGGGGTAGAGAGAGAGAGGAGCCAAACTCCAGAATTGTGATTAGAATCCCTGTCCCACAGAGCTGGGGGATTAGCAGAGCATAGTGAAAGAAACAGAAATGGGCCTTAGAGCCAGGCAGTCCAGGGTTCAAATCCTGGCCCTGCCATTTGTTGGCTTGTTAACGCTCAACAGTTACTCATCTCTGGCTTTAAATAGACGGCACCTGCCTTTTTAAAAATGAGTGGCGTGAAGGCACTGCTCATGTGTTCTAATCCCAAACTCACCTGTATCAACCATCAGCATTTCAGAGATCCAGACTAATGACTCTTCCCCTCAAAGATCATATAAAGCTCTGGGGGACTTTTTTTTTAAGATTCTTAAAGAAATATATATATATATTGAAATGTTCGGCAAGTCCAGTGTTTCAAGTATTTATCATAGCTCTATGAATAGTACCAAACTGGCATTTATAATACATTTTCACAGTGACTGTAACCAAGGTGGTTGTCACAGAACAAACCAAATACTGTATTTTTCCTCAGTGAAGCTGCCAGATTTTTTTTTTTTGCCTCCAGGGTTATTTCTGGGGTTAGGTGCCTGCACTATAAATCCACTGCTCCTGGAAGACAATTTTTCCCTTTTGTTGCCCTAGTTGTTTTATTGTTGTTGTTATTGTTGTTATTACTGTTCTTGTTGTTAGATAGAACAGAGAGAAATCGATAGAGGAGGAGAGAAAGATTGACACCTGCAGACCTGCTTCACTACTTGTGAAGAGAACCCCCTGTAGGTAGGGAACTGGGGACTCAAACCAGGATCCTTAGGCTGGTCCTTGTGCTTGGCACCATGTGTGCTTAACCTGGTGTACTACCACCCGGCCCCCAGATTTTTTTTTTCCAGATCACTGCTCAGCTCTGGTTTACAGTGGTAGTGGTGGATGAGGGGCAGGGAGATTGAATCTGGGACTTCGAAGCCTTAAGTATGAGAATCTCTTTGCATAATCATTATGTTATCTACCCCCAACCTAGAACTTATGCTGTGCATTAATGGAGGGAGGAGGCCCTGAAGAAACGTAGCTCTCTGATGGCTGAACTGGTGGGCCAGGGGTAGTTTTTTTTTTTTCCCTTTCTTCTTTCTGTAGTGAAATCAAAATTTGCCATCAGTTTGAACTATGCAAATTGCTGTATGCAGGGCTCAGCTGTGTGCTTTAAAATGGAATAACTTATTTCGATAACCAAATAAATTTCAAACAGTTGCTAAGGAAACTAAAGGATTCTTTGTGCAAATTGTTACATTGAAAAGAATTCAAAAGAAAATAATAATAAAAGGTAGCAGAAGGGGGAGAATGTTAGCTGATTAGGAATTTTGACTTTATGTAGCAAGATCTTCAAGGAAGTGAGAACTGATTGACAGGGAGGGACACAGAATTTCAGCTCTTCCAGAGCTCCCTGATTTGCTTGAGCTCTCCAATCATTTCAGCAAGTTGTTGAGAATTTTCTTTTATAGCTACAGTTGCTGATTTGCACAGCATTGATCCAGGAAGGATGGATTTGTGCATCTTTACAAAGGGAAGGACTGTTACCAGAGGCTGAGGCTGAAAACTAATGGGAGCTCTTGTGTGTGTGGGGGGTCCTTCCCCCAGAGTTTGTGTCTTTGTCCAGTCTATGGGACACCTGATGACTATATAGGTTTGTTTTTTATGAGCACTGTTGTCCTTTAACTTTGGGTCCCTTTTGAAGTTTTCTGCTTGATAAAAATTGTCACCTTCTTATACCACAAACAGGCTCTAGAAAGTTCCTCAGTGGACCTTTTATTGACCTGTACTAACCTTGCTGGGACTGAATTCAGTTGAGGGTCAGTGTACCCTGCCACCACTGGAAAAAAAAATGTAGCTTCAATTGAGCACAAATCTATTAAATGCCCTAAGAAGCCATATTCTAATAAATGAAGGAGGACCCCAAATGGCTCCATCTCTAGTTGGTTTCTTAAGCATCCAAGGCCTTGGTACAGGCATGAAACCAGCCTGAGAACTGACTGAACCGACTCAGGTCATGGGGCTGTGCATATAGTTGGAACTCAGCAGATGCCAGCCAGCCCTAGGAATGCTGTCTTTATGATGATCACTACTATTTTCCCCTAATACGTAGGTCTCCAATATACATTTTAAAAGAACTTTGTAAGCACAGTTCTCCTCTGACTGCCCCTGCCTTCTGCCCTCTCACAACTCAGGTGGATTTTGTAGTGAGTAAACTAGTTTCTTAGTGGGACAGTTCTAGCCTAGAGTCCACAGCTCGTGACTTGGTGCTCAGAATTAATTACAAAGAATGTCAGTTTAGAGGCTCTTACAAGAGCAAGGCAGTAAGGATCCAAAAAGGCTCATATTTCATAACCCTTAACTGAACCAGTCTTATGCCTATTTCCTACTAGGAAGAGGAACTTGGTGGGCTGTAGCTTCTTTTCTTTTTGCAAAGCCCCATTTTTTCATCCCTCTGATAAACTTGTTGGAGGCAGATAATAAAAGTTTACTTCTCAAGTTGGGATCTGGGATCCCCTTTCCCCTCCCAAACCTTGCCTGTAATCTGGCCCTGACCCCTTATGGAAAGATCTAGATGGGATGGCTTAAAACACAGAGATCACTTAGGAACCACAGCTGAGGGAGGAGGGGAGTAGGAGGTCCAGGTTGGGGTGGGGGGGGCGCTCACTGACTCAACCTGGACAGTCAAGGTCATGGCTGGAGGTATGCCCTAGACCAGCTTGTATTGTATCCTATACACACCAAGGACAATGTGTTCCTCCCATTTTGACCTGCCTAGGTAAAACATACATGTTCTAGAAAAGATCTCTCTCTCTCTCTCTCTCTCTCTCTCTCTCTTTCTCTCTCCTCCCTCTCTCTCTCTCCCTCTCCCTCTCCCTCTCCCTCTCCCTCTCCCTCTCCATCTCCCTCTCCCTCTCCCTCTTTTCCTCCCCTAGGCCAGACTGGGATAAGAGCCAACCGACTTTGGCCAGTGCTGTTGCAGGCCTCCAGAGCATCAGTGGGCTTGGTGTTGGGCCCTTGAGGCTATAGAACTTAGCTGACACAGCAGCTGTTTCCTAAAACCAAGCTCCCAGGGGGACAGTGAGCTGTGCCAGCCCCTGCCTGCACCCCCAAGTGTAGGGGAAGTTTTTCATGATTTGTTCTCAGGGACTTATTTGAATACAGACAATTTTCAGCTCCCTCAGCTCTGCCTCCCACCTCCTCCCACCAGAGCTGAATGAGTCCTTGGTAGGACCTTTCCTGGGCTTCTAGCTATGTAGTTTCAGGGAGTCAAGAGTGTAGCACTCAGCCTGCTCTTGTTGCAAACTCCCTTCTTCTAAGTCTAAGGCTGTATTACTTCCACCTAACCTTCAAAAGGACTGTTGTCTTGGGGACTGCCAAACAACAAGGCAAACTATGAAACAGTTCTCTCACACCTTTGTAGATGTGGCTCCTGCTTTTGAACTTGGAATAACTACTATGCATTTCTTTTTGTCTTGTGTATTTTTATTTTAAAAAATATTTCTTTATTTTCTAGTACAGAGAGAAATTGAGAGATGAATGGGAGATAGGGAGGGAGAGGGAAAGAGAAACACCTTCACCACTGAAGTTTCCCCTTTACAGGTGGGGATTGGGCACTTGAGGCCACATTCATTAGCATGGTAGCATAGGCTTTACTGGGTGTGCCACCTCCCAGCCCGGGGTGATAATGTTTCTGTGTTTTAAGATAAAAGTCTGTGGCACACTCCTTCCATACAGGAAAAACATGCAGGCTCTAATGATAGCATGGGGGTAGTGATGGTACTTTTATCAAGAGCACACATCTCAACTTTTTGTTGTTGTTGTTGTTCTTGACATATTTTTAATTAAAATAACATTGAATGGGTTGGAGTTAAAAAAAACAACCCTGATGTTTCTGCTTCTATAGGAGTGAGGAGGGAATGATACCATATGGAGAGGCTTAGGATTTAAATTGAATTTTATTATTTGAAACAGTAAAATATTTTATGGCAGCAACAATGCCCTGCCAAGCTCTATTTCAACCTCAAATGTGCTTGGTAAGGGATCTTCCAAAGCTAAGAGGAAAACAAAGAGGGATTTTTAATTTCTGATTCCCTGAGTGGGTTTTATGAAAATGTTCTCATGTACATGTTTTCTTTACAAATGGATTTCTAGTCTCTAAAGTGTCCCTTCCAACAGCTCAGAGTCCAGCAGGCCTCAGAACTAGGGCACCCAATGGAAACTTTGCAGTGATATGTGCCTGGTGACCTGATACTGGCTCCTCAGAGTCCTTGGGGTGTCCTTGTCACATCCCTGGAGTCCCCATCTGTCCCCTTAGGCTCTTCAAAAGCCTGAGGTCTGTCAGCAAGTTCTGCTTTATGGTTTGTTTGTTGTTTTCTTTCTTTGCATGCAAGTGTATTTGATTACTAACAGAGGAAGTTTTATAAGCAACCTTGCTTCCTGACACTCAGGGTAGCCCCTGGAAGCTGTGGCTCTCCTAACTGGTGACAGAGCTGGCAAGAAATCATAACTCCCGAATCCACCGCCATCCCCACCCCTGTTCCATGCAACTGACAAATTTGGAAGACTGGTGAGGTTGCCAGAAGAGTTACAACCCTTATGCCTGAACCTAAAGCAGCTCCCTCAGTTTTGCTCATATTAGCCAAAAATGATGCTCAGAGACTCTTTTTTCTAGAAATGTGTCTTCCCTTCCAAAGTATGTACTTCTTCATCTTTCCCTTCTCCCAAAATGCACACACACACATACACACACACACACACACACACACACACACACACACACACCCTCAGAACTTGGCTCCCAGTTCATACCTAAGGCACCTACTCCTTCTGTCTTAGCTTGTCTGCTTTTTACACACATGCCAAGCAAGTCTCATGTGACCACCAATTATTATTTTTAGGATCAAAATATATCTTAACAAGCTGTGGATTATGCAGTAAACAGATGGCCCCTGGGAAGGACCCATACTGCTCTGCAGGAATGTGTATTTTTAGCAAAACAATTTGTGCATCCTCAGGAAGACAAAGTCTGGATGTGCACGTTTCTTGAGGTGGGGGACGATGGGGGCTGGTAGAGTGGAGCCCCAGGCAGAGCAAGCCTGGCCGGTGCTGGCACGGATACTCCCTGGCACTCATTTCTCCTGTGGTTCAATGTGGTCTCTTTGTTGTCCTTCCCTGTGTCTCGGTAGGAAAGCCCAGTAGTCTCTTCCCAGAGGACAGTTTTATAGACTCGGGAGAAATCGATGTGGGGAGACGGGCCTCCCAGAAGATCCCTCCAGGCACTTTCTGGAGATCTCAGGTCTTCATAGATCACCCTGTGCACCTGAAGTTCAATGTCTCGCTGGGCAAGGCGGCCCTTGTGGGCATTTATGGCAGGAAAGGCCTCCCTCCATCACACACACAGGTAACTGGCATCTGTACCCCCCACACACTCCCTCTAATCTTTACCCCAAGTGTAGAAGCCAAATGCATGGACCCTGGACCCTTGAGCCTTAAAAATATGTCATATAGCTCCAGTTCACTCACCATTTGCCTCTCTGGGACTCTGCATTGCAGATGAATAAGGTTATACCTGGGGCTTTAAAAAGTTTTTCAAAGGCGCAAGTGGTCATGCACCTGGCTGAGTGTACAGGCTGCCATGCACAAGGACTTGGTTCATATTTTTAGTCCCCACCTGCAGGGGAGAAACTTCACAAGTGATGAAGCAGTGCTACAGATCTCTTTGTCTCTCTCTCCCTCCCTCCCTATTCCCTTCTCCCCTTTCAATTCCATTCTTGCCTATCAAGTAAACAAAAAGGAAAAAGTGGCCACCAAGAGTAACAGACTTGTTGTGTAGGCCCCAAGCCCCAGAGGTAACCCTGGTGGCAATGAAAGAAAAAAAAATCAAAATAAATAAATGAAGTTTTTAAAAGGCAAAAATTCAGAAATCTCTCAGTAGTCTTTGTCCTCTGACCTAGTCTCCAAAGGAAACGTGGCCTGCATTTTAAAAGCATGCAACAGGGAGTGAGACAGGCTTGAGTTTCTGTCTTCAAGTGACCAGCCTTGGTGGTGGTTCACTTGATTGAATACATTTGTTGCAATGCACAAGGACCTGGGTTCAAGTCCCCAGCCTCCAGCTGCAGGGAGGAAACTTCACACATGGCATAGTCATGCTGCAAGTCTCTCTCTTTCTCTTTTCCTATCCTCTTCTCTCTTTTCAACAGCTCTCTATCCTATCAAATAATAAATAAATAAATATGGGGGGCGGGGTACCTGGTCCAGGATGGCTGGCGGATCACCAGTCAAAGCCACATGCTAGCCTTGGAGTGCAAGTAGCATCAGCTGTAGGTATTTTGAGGACAAATCAGTCTTACCGATCCAGTAGTGATTTAAGATTTTTTAATGAGAAGATACATAAGTAGTTGTATTGGATAGAGTGGCAAATGGAAAGCTAGACAGACAGTATAGCCAAGTGTCATCCCCCTATCTGTCTTCTCTGGAACCTCAGGCTAGCAGGCCGCGATCTATGAGTGATTGTATCTGGCAATCCTGCGTGCTCATTGATCTGAGTTAATCCGGCTCAGTTCCCCTAAAGCTAGCTCCTCAGATCCACAGTATTTACAGAGAACCAGCCCTGGGCCCTGTGGCTCTCTGCTATGGCTGGTAGACTTGGCTCCAAGGTCATTGAGTGGCTGGGCTGCAGACCATGTGCCCATTGCAGGAAAAGGTAGGTGTTGTGCTGTGGATAGCCCCATGAGGAGACAGGATGTAGTCACCAGACTAGACTGCATGCCCGAGAGAGGCACAGGGCTTGCAGGAAAGAGCTAGTGTGGCCCTCCAGGTGCTCTGTGTCTTCTTTGTGGTATCTAAGGGGTGTGCTCCACTCTACCCATGAGAACCCAGAGAAGCCGCCTGGTAGCCCAGCAAGCCAGACCCTGACTAATGCTGCACTCTCTGTGCCTCAGTTTGACTTTGTGGAGCTGCTGGATGGGAGGAGGCTTCTGACCCAAGAGGCCCGCAGCCTGGAGGGCCCCCAGCGCCAGTCCAGGGGCGTCGTACCCCCCACGAGCCATGAGACCGGCTTTATCCAGTACCTGGACTCAGGCATCTGGCACCTGGCTTTCTACAATGATGGCAAGGAGTCTGAGGTGGTTTCCTTCCTCACCACAACCATAGGTAAGGTCCTCCTGTGGGGTGTTGTCTCTCTGGATGGGAGGAGAGTTAGGGGCCAGGGACTGGAACTGATGAAGGATAAGCTGTAGAACCACCAAGAATCTGGCCTAAGGCTGTGCTAACAGGGCTTATTGGGTGGCAGGTATGGGGAAGTGGGTGAGGAGGGGGGGCAAGAGGCCATGTGGGTGGCCTCAGCGTTTAGAAGCTGCTGTGCCTCACATGGGGCCCAGAAGCTTTATGGTTAAAGGATCAGAAGCTGTATGGTTAGAGGCCCAGAGGAGCCTGATACTGAGGTGGGATCCTGGCTGAGCAGCCATGGGGCCATGTCTCTGTCTCTCTCTATAATACTCACATTATCTTTAGACCCTCACTCAGTTCAAATCACTGACTTGATGTGTGTGTGTGTATGAGAGAGAGAGAGAGAGAGAGAGAGAGATATTTAGGCTTTGAAATGTATCTGTCCTCTTATTTGTGTTTGGGGCCAGTAATACTGACAGATATGAAAGAGAGGTTAAATATTTGGAAGGGGCAGAGCTGGGTGGTAATACAATCAGCAAAGCACATATGTTGCCATGTGAAAGGACCCAGGTTCAAGCCCCTGCTCCCTAGCTGCAGGGGTAGGTGGAGGGGAAGGGAAGCTTCACAAGCAGTGAAGCAGTGCTTCAAGTTGGTGTCTTTTTCCCTCTCACTCCTCCCCCCTCTTGCTCTATTTCTCTCTAACATAATTTTAAAAAATAGTTTGGGGGTGCAGCAAGAAGCTTACCCAGTAGAGCACACACATTACTATGTGCCCTGGATAAGTCCATGGGAGCTCCTGCAGTGGGGAAGCTTCATGAACTGTGGAGAGGTGCTACAAAGATTCTTTCTCTTTCTCCCTCTCCCCCTTTCTTTATCTATCTCTGTGAATATGTATTTGTCTCTCACCCTTACAAAAAAAATCCAGAGCAAATCTGCCTTTGGGAATGGTGGAGTCATCCAGGCACCAAGCTCCAGCGATAACTGTGGTGGTGAAAAATTAAAGTGAAAATAGAATTAGGAAGAAGAAGCTAAAAGTTTGGGGAGACGGAGTCAGGCTGTAGTGCAGTGGTTAAGCGCACGTGGCACAAAGCGCAAGGACCAGCATAAGGATCCTGGTTCCAGCCCCCAGCTTCCCACCTGCAGGGGAGTCACTTCACAGGTAGTGAAGCAGGTTTACAGGTGTCTATCTTTCTCTCCCCCTCTCTGTCTTCCCCTCCTCTCTCCATTTCTCTCTATCCTATCCAACAACGACAACATCAATAACAACAGCAATAATAAAAACAAGGGCAACAAAAGGGAAAATAAATAAATATAATAAAGAAAAAATTTTAAAAGGAACATCAAAAAAAAGTTTGGGGAGAGAGTGAGATAGCAGGACAAAGGACTGGGAGGACAGTGTCATCTATTAGACCAGGGTTTTGTTGAATGCAGAGCCCTCTTGCTCGTGGACACTTAGGCTGCTTTTGCTCCTTGGCTGAAGTAAATAATCCTAGGACCTCATTCTCCTAATTTTCCAGGCAGGGCTGAGAGTACAGACCACTCACCATCCAAACTCTTCACTGTTAATAGCCAAGCATAAATATGGAAGGGCATATTACTGCAAACCCCCCCACCACAAGAAAGCCTCTTTTAATTAGGGTGTGCATCAAACCCAGCTAGTTGGGTAATTCTGCTAGCGCCTGGCTTGTCAGAGCTTGCCAACCTGCTTTGTAATTAAGGACTTGGCCTTGCTTCTCCCTCTGGTTCTCACCTAAAGCAGGAGAGTTGTCTATACTGCCCTTAACCCTGCAAGTGTCTTGGGAAGCGGAGAAGCTGCATGTGGCTGCCCAGGGTTCCACAGCCACCAGGTAAGTTTTGTTCAAATGTGGGTCTTGCTTTGGTGGGTCTAGGTAGGCCCTCGGAATCTGCCTTCCACCCCAGCCCCTGCGGATACCAAAGCTGCTCAGTTTATTTATTTATCTCTGGGGGCTGGTACCTACACAACTCCACCATTCTTGGTAGCCATTTTCTTTTCTTTGTATGTGTGTGGGGGGGAGGGGAGGAGTGAGAGGGAGAGGAGAGACAACTGATCCACTATTCATAAAGAACTGCCCCCTGCAGGTGAGGACAGGGGTCTTGAACCTGGGTTCTCATGCATGGCAACATATGTGCTCTATTGGGTATAACATTGCCTGTCCGTTTGCTACTATATCATCTAGATTATTTGCTACACTCGCTGTGCATTGAAATCTCCTGGGAAACTACTTTAAAATTCAGGTCATGGGGTGTTTTCTTTTCCAGAAATTATGGCCCAATAGGTACTGAGTTAGAGCCCATTCTCTGGTCCTTGAAAACATATGCATCATGTATGGGTCAGGGACATAGCACAGCAGTGATGCAGAAGACTCTTATGCCTGAGCTCCAAGGTCCCAGTTTTAATCCCCAGCACCACCACAAGCCAGAGCTGAGCAGTGCTCTTGTTTGGGGGAAAAAATGTGCATATATATATTATGAGAACTATTTTATTTATTTATTTATTAGATAAAGGCAGAGAAAAATTGAGAGGAGGGGGTAGATAAAGAAGGAGAGAGACAGACATCTGCAGCACTGCTTCACCACTCATGAAGCTTTCCTCCTGCAGGTGGGAACAAGGGACTTGAACGTGGGTCCTTACACTCTGTAATGTGTGTGCTTAACCAGGTGCGACACTGTCTGGCTCTTGAGTACTAGTTTCCATTCCTGTCCCAGTGTGTTCTCTGAGCAGTCACATCAGCTTTCTTGTCTAGAATTGAAATAGTAGTTGCAGTCTCCCATTCTCCATGTGACTCTTGGAAAGGGCAGATTCAGACACTCGATTAATGCATGTTGTTAACATTCTTTCCTGTCCGCCCTCTCCTGTTGCCTTTCCCACTTGTCTATCTTCCTTCAAGCTACAGTGATTGTTTAATGAATGCCTTTTTTTTTTCTTCTTTCACACAAAAACAGACTGATTCTGAAGTTGCTATTAATCCCTCTCTCCCCAAGCATCCCTGGCATTGAGTCTCAGCTGTCTGAGGTTGTTACCTGTGAACTGTGAGTGGTAATTTGTCTTGGCAGGTTAATTAAAAGTTTGGGGCGTGCTCTAGTGAAGTTATCATGATCCCAATAAACAAATGCTAACTCTCTGGTTTGCTTGACACACAAATTGGAATCTGAACCCTCCCTCCATTACCTATGGAAATACAGAGTCTGACTGCCAGAATACAGAGTATTTATGTCTGTTTGCAATTAAGTAACAGAAGAAATAATTGTGTTTAATGTGACAAATGACTGGATTGTGTCCTTTTTTTTCTTTTCTCTCCATTTAACATAATCCAGCTGGTGATTTTAAATTGAATGGGTTTTATCTTTTGCCTTGGGGGAAGAAAAATCCTAAAAGCACTTGACAAGCTGTGTACACAAATATATACACACAGAGACCTGGTGTTGACAGAGTTCCTTCTGGACTAGATGCATTCAGACAGGCAGACAGTCAGAAGGACACCCTGAAATCAAGCTAGTTTGGGAATAGAACAAGAAAATAGGGAATGTTTTACAAAGTGTCTTCTTCCCACATGTGGAAGTCCAAAAATGTGAGGACTCAGTTGGAAGCAGGAAACCTTGCTGAGCACAGATACTGAATAAATTAAGAGGCTGCCAGAAAGAGAAGGATGGATATGGGATGATTTCACTCATAGAAGTTTAAGACTAAGAAGGGAAAATACAAAGCATGACTTGGACTGGACTTGGTATATCGCACCAAAATAAAGGACTCTGGGGAAGGGTGAGTGTTCAGGTCTTGGAATATGATGGTGGAGGAGAACCTGGGGGGGGAGGGTTAGAATGTTATGTGGAAAACTGAGAAATGTTACATATGTACCAACTACTGTATCTTACTGTTGACTATAAACTATTAAAACCCCCCTCCCCAAAGGGGAAAAAAAAAGGAAACTGATAGCTTTTCTTCTTCTCCAACCTAAGATATAGGAATAAATGAGGCTGTACTCTAGCAACCAAAGTATAATTCACTGTTGCAGTTTACAAAGGACATCTGGTACATTCTCTAAGTCTCTCAATTAGTCTGGAAGGTGGTTGTTCTTATTTTTATTATCAGCCTCAACTGCAGATGAGAAAATGGAGATTCTCAGATGCTAAGAGAGAAGCCAAGATTTGAAGTTTTACCTGTCTGAACTGAAAATTTAGGATCCTCTTTCTTTAGCCATCCACCTCCTGCCATTGGTCTTGTCCTGGGATGGGGGTGGGGGAAAGGAGGGGGAGGGTCACCATTTACTTCCCTTTGGATCATTGGTTTAGCAAACATTTAGAGTGTCTTCTGGGTTCCAGAGACCTTAACTTCACTCTTTCTGTGTGTCATTTAGTCCTCAAGAGGAGCTCATACACTGTGCATTTTGATTCACTTTACTGTGAAGAAATTGTTGCCCTGAGAATGTAAGTGACTTGTCTCAAGTCACAGTTAGTATGTGAAGGTATGGACATGTGCCGCTACTTGCCGTGGTTAGTTATAATTTATTTCTATTACGTCATATTGAATGTGATTTCCCTCTTGTTAGCTTGCCTATGATGATTAGTAACCCTTTTATATCAACCCAGGAAGTGTTCTAATGACACTAGAAAGACAAGGAAAAGAAAATTTCCCACTGTGTAAGGACCTGGGTTTGAGCCCCTGGCACCCCACTTGCAGTGGGGGATACTTCACAAGTTGTGAAGCAAGCCTGCAGGTGTCTATCATTCTCTCTCCTTCTGTCTCCCCCTCTCTTCTCAGTTTCTCTCTGTCCTATCCAATAAAATGGGGGGAAAAATGGGACATCTGGGCAATAACCCTAGAGGAAAAACAAAACAAAATAAAATCTTCCCAGCTCCCACAGTTTTAAAGTCCAGTTTCTCTACGTGCTTCACTTGTGAATTCAAGTCCTGATAGGTCAACACTGCAGTGTTTCGGATCTGGATAGATCCTAGTCTTTTCACGTTGGTTGATGCTGAAACACATAAGGATAGGCCACCCTGGCACTGTGACAGTGTTAACAAGTTGGGAAGTATTAGAGATAGCTCACAATGCATCGAGACCTCCCCAGAGAAAAGAAGTGAGAGTTGAGGTTAAAAGCAGATTTGTGCCTGCTTGTCCCCGTAAGTATAAGTGTAAGTGGAGAGAAGAGTCCTCTGATTCCTGCTTCCCTGCTGTGAATGGCCCTGGTCTACATACAGGGGCAAGAAAAGTTGTTGCTCCCCTTTTCCCTCTATTCTCCAGCAAACTCTGCCTTCCTGCTCTTCCCCAAGTTGGAACTAGAGAGAAGGCCGGATGTGGCTTCTGGCCAAAGTCGTTTATGATCTAGAGTAAGATGGTGAAGCTTTTGCAAAGCAATTGCCTCTGATCTGAGAAAAGGTGAAAGCAAGGGCACTTCTGAGACCTTGGTAGAAAATCCTTGAGGTCCAAGGCACAGCCAGCTGGGAGGGCAGGAAGGGTGGATGCCGTAATACTAGAGCAAGCCTTTAATGCTGAGTAGAATTTTTTCAAATTAAGAAGGAAGAGGGAGCATGGCCAGGCAGTGTTGCACCTGGTTAAATGCATAAATTATAGTGTGCAAGGGCCTAAGTTCAAGCCCCTGTCTTCACCTGCAGGGGGAAAACTTCATGAGTGGTGAGCAGGGGTGAAGGTATCTCTCTGTCTCTCTCCACTCTGTCTCTCCTTCCCTTCCCAATTTTTCTCTGTCTCTATTCAATAATAAATAAAAAATGTTTTTAAAGAAGCAGAATCAAGAGGAAGAGGGTTTTGTGCTCGCTCCAGGTAGATAGAGGTCTATGAGCAAAGGGGTGGTAGGCAAGGCAGTGTGCAGCGGGGCTATAAGAGGCCAATAGTTGTGTGTGATTGGCACCCAGCTGCTCTGAGGAGAAGAAGTGGGGCAGAGTTGCAGTGACAGGAGTAAGCTGGGCTCCGCATCATCTGTGAAGTTGCTCAGTGAACCACTTTGTGTCCATGATAATGTCAGTGGTAGCTCATCTCATCTGAACAGCTAGCAAAAGAGGATTTGCATGGTGCTTGCTGCACGCTGGTTCACATCCCAGTACCCACCTGCAGGGAGGAAACTTCATGGGTAGTGCTGAAGGTATCTCTCCTTCTCTCTGACTCTCTCCCTTCTCTGTCTTTCTTTGGTTCTTATTCTCTGTCAAAGAAAAAGTAAGGGGTCATGTGGTGTCATACCCAGTTGAGCAAATGTACTGCACTGTGCAGAGGCCCATATTCAAAGCCCTACCTGCAGGGGGGAAGCTTCATGAATGGAGAAATAGTGATACAGGTGTCTCCTTTTATCTCTCCCTGTCTATCTCCCCCTTCATTTGATATCTGTCTCTATCCTATAGATTAAAAATGGTACAGTAGTAAAAGCATCCAGCATAAATAGATTTTAACAAGAGAAGAAGAAAAGGGAAAAAAATGGCCTTCAGGATTAGTGGAGTTGTCATGCAGACAATGAGCTCCAACAATGATCTTGGTAGCAAAATAAATAAATAAATAAATAAATAAATAAATAAATAAATAAATCCTTGGCAGCTAATGCTGGGTGGTAGAGCAAAAATGAGAATCAGAGAGGAGGTATAGAGCCTTACCCATCAAAAGGAAACAATCAAGAGTTCAGTAGCCCCCCACTTCAGGACCCCATCAACTCCCCACTGATAGCTGGTCTTCCTGTCCTGAGAGATAAGTGCCCTTCGAAACTTCTGGATTCAGTGCAGAAGGACAACTTAGAAATGGGTTCAAGTCCACAGTTCTTCCTTGGTGGCACTGCTATAACTCAACAGATGGGAAGTCAAGTTCCAGAACATTCCACCATTCAACCACTTGTTCTTATAACTTGGCCATTCTTCAGATCCCACAGGCAGTGGAATCTTCAAAGACTCCTGCCTGCTTCACAAACTAGTGGCTCAATTAGCAATCCTCATGGCTAGAGTCCATTCAGTGACTATTAGGCCTGAGTACTAGCCTAGGTGTTTGGTGTGGACCATCTCTAATCCTGTTCCCAATAGACATGCCAAGTTGGTGTTTTCCTAAAAGGCCTGTGAAGCTCAGAGTTGAATCCAGCTGATTGAATCCATGGTTTCTAGATTCCTATTCCCACACCTCTCTTCCCATTTTTTTCTGCTACTTATGTCCATGAGCAGAGAGCCTGATATGTTTGGGGGACTGGGAGTGAAGGGGAAGATATAATGGGGAGGCGGATAGCCCAGAGAAGAGGAAGAGGTTAGGGCCAGCCTGAGGCAGGACATTGTGGGCTGGCTGGTTTTTTTTTTTCTTCTCCTTCTTCTCCTTCTTCTCCTTCTTCTCCTTCTTCTTCTTCTTCTTCTTCTTCTTCTTCTTCTTCTTCTTCTTCTTCTTCTTCTTCTTCTTCTTCTTCTTCTTCTTCTTCTTCTCCTTCTTCTTCTCCTCCTCCTCCTCCTCCTCCTCCTCCTCCTCCTCCTCCTCCTTCTTCTTCTTCACTTGTGGATTAATGGTTAACACTCAATGGTAAAATACACTAGTTTGTACATGTGTAACATTTCTCAATTTTCTACTTAACAATATAATCCCTACTAGGTCCTCCTCTGCCATCATATTCCAGAACCAGAACACCCCCCCCCCCCAACCCAGTGTCATTTCCTTTGGTGCAATAAACCAAACCCAGTCCAAGCTCTGCTTAGTGTTTTCCCTTCTGTTCTTTTCAACTTCTGTCTATGAGATCATTCCACTTTAATCCTTCTCTTTCCCATTTAAGTGATGCTTACACAGCTTCTTTTGGAAGATGGAAGATAGGGTTTTGTGTTCAAATTGAAGAAAGAAGTGGATGATTGGAGCAGCAAGACAGTACTTTCTTATGCTGAGTACAACTTCCAGGCTTGAAGGGTCCCTCCCTCACTACTTTTCAACCCATTGATCACACTCAACTGGATTCACTTGTATCTAAGTAAGGTACTTAAGAGTTCACAGTTCCAAATATTTTTTTTTTGTAATTTATTTATTGGGGAATTAATGTTTTACATTCAACAGTAAATACAATACATGTATAACATTTCCCAGTTTTCCATATAACAATACAAACCCCATTAGATCCTCTGTCATCCTTTTTGGACCTGTATTCTCCCCCCCAGACCCACCCCAGTCTTTTACTTTGGTGCAATACATCAATTCCAGTTCAGGTTCTACTTGTGTTTTCTCTTCTGATCTTGTTTTTCAACTTCTGCCTGAGAGTGAGGTCATCCCATATTCATCCTTCTGTTTCTGACTTATTTCACTTAACATGAATTTTTCAAGGTCCATCCAATAGCAGCTGAAAACTGTGAAGTCACCATTTTTTATAGCTGAGTAGTATTCCATTGTGTATATATATCACAACTTGCTCAGCCACTCATCTGTGGTTGGGCACCTGAGTTGCTTCCAGGTTTTGGCTATTACAAATTGTGCTGCTAAGAACATATGTGTACACAGATCTTTATGGATGGGTGTGTTGGGTTCCATAGGATATAGTCCCAGGAGAGGAATTGCAGGATCATAGGGTAGGTCCATTTCTAGCCTTCTGAGAGTTCTCTAGACTGTTCTCCACAGAGGTTGGATCAGTTTGCATTCCCATCAGCAGTGCAGGAGGTTTCATTTGACCCCATAACCTCTCCAGCATTTGCTGCTTTTACCTTTTCTGATGTATTACATTCTCACAGGAGTGAAGTGGTATCTCATTATTGTCTTTATTTGCATTTCTTTAACAATCAAAGACTTAAGAGAATTTTTTCATGTGTTTCTCGGCCTTTTGGATCTCTTCTGTGGTGAATATTCTGTCCATGTCCTCCCCCCATTTTTGGATGGGGTTATTTGTTTTCTTGTTGAGTTTGGTAAGCTCTTTATTTATTCTGGTTATTACCCTTTTGTCCTGTATGGCATGTAAAGATCTTCTCCCATTCTGTGAGGGGTCTCTTGGTTTGGGTAGTGGATTCTTTTGATGTGCAGAAGCTTTTTAATTTTATGTAGTCCCGTAGGTTTATGCTTGCCTTAGTCTTCTTTGTAATTGGATTTGTTTCATTGAAGATGTCTTTAAAAAATTATGCAGAAAAGAGTTCTACCAATATTTTCCTCTAAGTACCTGATGGTTTCTGGTCTAACATCCAAGTCCTTGATCCACTTGGAATTTACTTTTGTATTTGGTGAAATATAGTGTTTCAGTTTCATTCTTCTGCGTGTTTCAATCCATTTTTTCCAACAACCATTTGTTGAAGAGACAATGCTTTTCCCATTTAATAGTCTGGACACATTCCTCAAAGATTAGATGTCCATAGGTGTGGGAGCTTACTTCTGGGCTCTCGATTATATTCCACTGGTCAGTATGTCTATTCATGTTCCAGTATTAAGCAGTTTTGATGACAATGTCCCTATAATATATTTTGAGATCTTGGAATGTGATGCCTCTAGTTCTGATCTTTCTTCTCAAGATTGTTTTGGCAATTCTAGGTCTCTTCTGGTTCCAGATAAACATTTGTATCATTTATTCTATTCTCCTAAAAAATGTTATTCAGATCTAGATGGGGATAGCATTAAATTTGTATACAACTCTGGGTAGTATATTCATTTTGATAATGTTATGTCTTCCAACCCATGAACACGGAATATCTTTCCACTTCTTTGTGTCTTTTTCAATTTCCATCAGTAGTGACTAATAATTTTCAGTATACAAGTCTTTCACTTCTTTGGTTAGGTTTATTCCTAGATAGTTTTTCTGTTGCTATAGTAAAAGGAATTGATTTCTGGATTTCAACTTCTTCTAACATAGTGTTTGCATAGAGGAATGCCACTGACTTTTGAATGTTAATTTTATAGCCTGACACCTTACTGTATTTCCTGATGATTTCCAATAGCTTCTTGTTGAATTCCTTAGGTTTTTCTATGTATATTATTATGTCATCTGTAAATAGGGAGAGTTTGACTTCTTCTCTTCTAATCTACATCCCTTTAATTCCTTGCTCCTGCCTGATTGCTATGGCAAGAACTTTCAGCACTATGTTGAATAGTAATGGTGATAGTGGGCAGCCCTGTCTAGTACTTGATCTGAGGGGAAATGCTTCCAGTTTTTCACCATTGAGTATGATGTTGGCTGTAGGTTTGCTATATATAGACTCCACTATCTTCAGGAATTTTCCATCTATTCCCATTTTTTTATAGTGTTTTGATCATAAAGGGATGTTGGATTTTGTCAAAGGCTTTCTCTGCATGTATTGATATGACCATGTGGTTTTTGGTCTTGCTTTTATTGATGTGGTGGATAATGTTGATAAATTTACATATCTTAAACCAAACTTGCATGCCTGGGATAAACCCCACCTGGTCATGATGAACACTCTTTTTAGTATACTGCTGTATCTGGTTGGCTAGAATTTTGTTCAATATTTTCGCATCTATGTTCATCAGAGATATTGGTCTGTAGTTTTCTTTTTTGGTTGTGTCCCTGTCTGCTTTGGGTATCACAGTGATGTTGGCTTCATAGAATCGGGAGGGGAGTATTCCAGTGTCTTGAATCTTCTGGAAGACTTTTAAAAGTAGAGGTATTAGTTATTCTTTGAAGGTTTTGTAGAATTCATTTGTAAAACCATTTTTGATAACTGTTTCAATTTCATTAGCTGTGATGGGCCTCTTTACTTAGTTTTGGAAGTTTGTAGGTATCTAGGATAGCGTCAATTTCTTCCAGGTTCTCTAGCTTGGTGGCATGTAGTTTTTCATAGAATCTTCGCATGATATGTTAAATTTCTGTGGAGTCTATTGTGATATCTCCTCTTTCATTTATGATCTGATTTATTTGGGTCTTCTACCTTTTTTGTTTTGTGAGTCTGGCTAAAGGTTTGTCAATTTTGTTCACTGTTTCGAAGAACCAACATTTACTTTCATTGATCTTTTGTATGGTTTTCTTATTTTCAATGTTACTGACTTCTGCCCTAACTTTAGTGATTTCTGTCCTTCTGGTTGCTTTAGGGTACCTTTGTTGTTCTTCTTCTAGATCTTTAAGATGTGCAATCAGGCTGTTTATTTGTGCTTTTTCTTGTTTCCTAATGTGTGCTTGTATGGCTATGAACTTCCCTCTCAGTACTGCCTTATCAGTGTCCCAGATATTTTGATAGCTTGTGTCTTCATTTTCATTGAACTCTCAAAACATTTTGATTTAGTCCTTGATTTCCTCTTTGACCCAGCAGTTGTTAAGTGGTGTACTGTTGAGCTTCCACATTTTGGGACTATTACTAATCTTTTGTTGATTGTTAAGGTGTTAGTTTAATTCCACTGTGATCTGAGAAGATGCTTGGGATGATTTCAGTGCTCTTGAATTTGCTGATGCTGTCTTTGTGGCCTAACATATGGTCTATCCTTGAGAATGATCCATGTGGATTTGAGTAAAATGTGTATTCCAGTTTCTTGGGGTGAATGATTCTGAAAATGTCCAATAGTTCTAGTTTATCTATCTCTTCATTTAGCTCCCTAGTTACTTTATTGATTTTCTGTGTGGATAATCTGTTAAGTTGAGAGAGTGGGGTGTTGAATTCCCCTATTATGACTGTGTTGCTGTTAATATATTGCTGTAGCTCTTTCAGGAGATGTTTGGTGTATTTAAATGGCTTCTCATTGGGTGCATAGATGTTAATAATTATTCAGTCCTTTTGATAGACTGACCCTCTGAACATTATTTAAAGTCCATCCTTATCTTTTAAAATTTTATTTATTTTAAAGTCTATCATGTCAGATATGAGAATAGCTGTTCCTGCCCTCTTTTTGTGGGCCATTGGCTTGTATGATAATTTTTCATCCTTTCACTTTGAGTCTGTGTTTGTCTTGTTGAGTTATGTGGGTTTCCTGTAGACAGCATATTGTTGGGTTGTGTTTTCTGATCCATCTTCCTACTCTGTGCCTTTTAATAGTTGAATTCAGGTCATTGATATTTATTGATATCAAAGATTGAAGAAATTTTAACACCATTCTTGTAGATTTTTAGAGTGTTCTCTAAAAATATAGGCATATTTATGGTGGTCTGACTGTTTATAGGAGACCTTTCAGAACTTATTTCAGGGCAGGCTTGGTGATAGTTGATTCTTTCAACTATTGCTTATCTGAGAAAGTTTTTTGCCTCCATCTAATCTGAATGACAGTATAGCAGGATACAGTAGTCTTGGTTGAAAGTCTATCTCATTGAACACTTGATAGATATCTTGCCATTCTCGTCTGGCCTGTAGAGTTTGTGTGGAGAACTCTGCTTCTAATCTTATGGGTTTTCCTCTGTAGATGACTCTTTGTTTTTCTCTTGTAGCATTCAGGATCCTTTCTTTATCCTTATTCCTTTCCATTCTAAATAGGCTGTGTCTTGGTGTCTTTAAGTCTGGGTTAGTTCTGTTTGTTACCCTCTGAGCTTCTTGAACCTTTATGTCTTTGATGTTGTCTAGACTAGTGAAGTTCTCAGCTATTATGTCCTGAATAATGCTTTCTTCCCCTCCGTCTCTTTCTTCCTCTGGTAAGCCAATATGTGTATATTATTTCTTTTGAAGTCTTCCCATAGTTCTCTGTTGTAGTTTTCAGAATTTCTTAATCTACTTTTGAGATCTTACTTCTTTTTTAGTTGTCTCTAATTTTCCCTTAATCTTGATAATTCTGTCTTCAGCCTCCTTTATTCTGCTCTCTCTCCCTTCTGCTGTTTTCTAGAGTTCATCTATTTTGTTACCCTGTTCTGCTACTGTTTTAGCTTATTCAGCTAGTTGTGTTCTTAGCTCAGCTATTTCAACACTCAGCTCTCTAATAACCTTGAGATAATTAGTGTTTTCTTCCAGAGTCTCATTTGTTGTTTCATCATTTCTGATGACAATTCTTTCAAACTCTTTACTTACTCCTGCAATTATTTTCTTAACTTGTGTTTGGATGTTGACCTCATTATTTTGTGCTTCAACCTTTGGAGGGGATATTATCTGGACTCTTGTTCTGGTTCATCTCTCCAATATTTTTTCTTGTTGATTTAACCATTTTATGTAGTATATTATGAGGTCCCTCTCTCAGTATTTTTCAAGTTACTGATCACTCTTGCTTGGATTGACTTGTGTCTAAATTAAGTAATTAAAGGGTATACACTTGTGGTAATTGAGAGTTGTTTCAGTATTATTTTAATTCCTGAGTTGGAACTTAGTGGCTTAAAAGCCTCTTTTGTTCTTTTTCTTCCCTGTAGGCTATGGGAGCCTGAGGGCTTTTAAACTATCAGTAGTCTTCCTAGCTTAATCACTGACTCCTGACCAAGAAATAAAGCAGGGTGTTGGAGAGGTAATCCAGTGGTTATGCAAACAGACTCTCACAGCCCCACCATTAGGCCATCACTAGGTATAGATCTTCTCCTGGGTTTACTAGTTAGTTCTCTGTCCCCTGGTGTCAGCAAGGGCCTCCCTCTTGATGCTTGAGATTCTGAGGGCAGTAGCAATGGAGATTCACAGTTGCATTTCGTGAGTCTTAGTGGAGTCTTCTCCCTTCAGCCAACTTTTTGTTGGTGAAACAGACTGGAGGTGGTGTCTCAACTGATATACTGCCGGACTGTTACCAGCCACTTAATCTCTCCCTGGCTCCTCTCTGTCCATGAGCCACACGTGTTTGTACTCACCACTGATTTGGTGGGTTCCTGAAATCTTATTGTGGTCCCAGGTGGTCTTCTCCACAGTTTCAAATCTTAACAGTTGTTCTATTTTATCTCTATCCTTGAGGTGAAGCACAGCTGCTGTTTAACCTTGTTATCTTGACAGTGTATTGTCTGTAGTTTAGCTTCCCTGTGGGCTATGTAAGCCTGAGCCAATCAGAGGGCTTTTTAATTATACGTAGATTATTTTAGCTTAATCACTCACTTATGAAAAAGAGATAAAACAAGATGGAGGGTCAATAGTACAATGGTTGTGCAAAGAGACTCCCATACCTGATGGTACAAATCCCTTGCCTGATCTTCTGCTCCACTGCCAGCTAGAGCTGAGCAGCAGTGAGCAGCCCAGTGACTCCTGCTGAAACCCCAGCTGCACTCTGTTGTGTCCTCAAGTGATTCTAAACATCTCTTCCCAGTCTATCAGGAGAGCGATGTTAAAAGGCTTCTACTCCACATCCACACCTCCAGATAACTGAGAGGGTAGATTTTATCCTGAGTCACCCAGCTATTTCTATGCCCTTGATATCCATATAAGATTTCCCTGATGCTGTTCCAACCTCTGAGGGGCAACAGCCAATGGAGACTTTAGTATCCAAAGTGGTGAGTCTTTCAGTCTCAGGAATTTTTCCCTCGGCCCCTTTCTGTCCATAGGCCACACATGTTTGTACTCACCTGTGGCTTGGTGAGTTCTTGAAGAGAACTTAGTGGTAAGTTATTGAACCTTTAGCTGATTAATCATTCCTTTTCCTAGTTCATCAGGAAGAGCAAAATGTATCTGTTGCTACTCCATAGCCACGCCTCTGGAAGTTCCTCACAAATCTGATCTTATTTTTTTAATATTTATTATCCCTTTTGTTGCCCTTGTTTTTCATTGTTGTTGTAGTTATCATTGTTGTTGTTGTTGTTGATGTTGTCGTTGTCATATAGGACAGAGAGAAATGGAGAGAGGAGGGGAAGACAGATGGGGGAGAGAAAGACCTGCAGACCTGCTTCACCGCCTGTGAAGTGACTCCCCTGCAAGTGGGGAGCCGGGGGCTCGAGCCAGGAACTTAAGCCGGTCCTTGTGCTTTGTGCCACGTGCGACAAATCTGATTTTTATAGGTGGAGGGACCCTAGTGTGATTTGAATCCTTAAAAGATCCCTTTGGTAGTGCTACATGCAGATGGAATGGTTTTACAGACTAAAATAGGGTGACTAACTGAAAGACAGTTTCAGTAACCTATAGGGAAAGAGAAGGTCTCTGAACTTGGGCAAAGGCCACTGCTTGGCCACAAAGGACTGAGCACTGACTTTATCCACCACTTGGACTTTAGCTGTAAAGGAAAGGAAGGACATTACACCTTGAAGAATGGCAGTGTAGCAATATGGTCAGCTAAGTTAGGGAATAAGAAGGAGGACTGGGAAGGTGGTGCCATGGTTACTACTACAGCCTTTTATGCTTGAGACTCCAAGGTCCCAGGTTCAAGTTCCTCACCTCCATAAGCCAAAGGTGTGCAGTGCTCTGGCCTCTCTGTATGTTTCTCTCTGTTGTTAAAATATATAATTAGGGGGTCGGGCAGTGGTGCAGTGGGTTAAGCACATGTGGCGTGAAGAGCAAGAACCAGCATAAGGATCCCGGTTCGAGCCCCCGACACCCCACCTGCAGGGGAATCACTTCACAGGCGCTGAAGCAGGTCTGCAGGTATCTGTCTTTCTCTCCCCTTATCTTCCCCTCCTCTCTCCATTTCTTTTTTTTTTTCTTTTTCCTCCTCCAGGGTTATTGCTGGGCTCGGTGCCTGCACCATGAATCCACCGCTCCTGGAGGCCATTTTTTCCCCCTTTTGTTGCCCTTGTTGTAGCTTCGTTGTGGTTATTATTATTGCCCTTGTTGATGCAATTCGTTGTTGGATAGGACAGAGAGAAATGGAGAGAGGAGGGGAAGACAGAGAAGGGGAGAGAAAGATAGACACCTGCAGACAAGCTTCACCGCCTGTGAAGTGACTCCCCTGCAGGTGGGGAGCCGGGGGCTCGAACTGGGATCCTTACGCCAGTCCCTGCGCTTTGCGCCACATGCGCTTAACCCACTGCGCCACCGCCCGACCCCCTCCTCTCTCCATTTCTTTCCGTCCTCTCTAACAATGACAACATCAATAACAACAATAATGACCACAATGACAATATTATATATATACACATATAATGTTTTATAGAGCTGAGAAAATAGCACAGTGGTCATAGAAAAAGACTCTCATGCCTGCAACTTCGAGGCTCCAGGTTCAGTCCCCAGCACTATCAGATGCAAAAGCTGAGCAATACAAATAGTGCCCTATCAAGGCAGGAAGAAATCGATTAAGGGAGGCAGAGAGGGCATGTGGGTTTGTTGAGGGAGCTGTGAGTTCTTATGTGACTCGAGCTACAGCTAGAATTCCTAAGTGGATATTACTTATTAGCAGTTACTAATAGACAGATGAATAAATTGGTGTGTCAGGGACAAAGTTCCAGGGGCCAGCATATATGTGAGGGAAACATGTGGGAATGGAATGGGGTGAAGAGGGAACCCCAGCAGCCTGAAGGAGGGCAGGGGAGAGGCACACAGCAGCCTTGGAGAAGAGTCTGTGAGCCTCTGCAGAGGAGCTGGGCACTGCAGGAGAGGAAGTTACAGCCAGCCTTGGGAGGGGGTAGAGCCCACCCCCTGTCACAAGTGGAGGCAGGGTCACTGGGAGTTCAGGAGGAAATCAGAGGTGCAGGAAAGAAAAAGCTCCTTCTAGATGGATTAGGGGAGGAGACAAGCAGACAGGAGGAGGAGGCAGGTTCAAGGCAAGGTTTATATAAGTTGGGTGGAGGGAGGGGGCCTCCAACGTGTTGTCAGCCATGGGAAGGGAGCCAGAAGAGAAGATCAATATCAAGATTGTGGCCCAGGAGAGAGGGGCAGAGAGGTGATGGGTGACAGGCTAGAGGCAGGGTCGAGGGCCTGAAAGGGAGACCCTCTTCCTGTGGACTAAGGACACTGAGGATGAGGGCAGAGCAAAGCTTAAAGGTAGAGGAGGGGTGGGATCTGTACTGATGGCAGAGTATGCAGGGCGTTCTAGAAACAAATTCCTTCATGGAATAAGTCTTTGTTGGTCTGAATTATGAGTAGTCCTTGCATGGAAAGGCATCACTAGACCAAAGAGAGAGAGAGAGAGAGAGAGAGAGAGAGAGAAAGGAGAGAGAGAGGAATTAGGGGAGGCTTGGTGGTTAAGAGTAGATCTGAATTTGTGAGACTGTTTTGTACTCCTAATGATGTCACACAGGGCAGTTTCATACCTCAGTTTCCTTATCTGATATATGAGGGCAATACTTCTTGCCCCCACCTCCTGGGGGAGAATTTCAAAGACTGAATAAGTTTATGCTTGTGAAATTTATACTGAGAACAAGGACAGGACGGGCAAAGTACGGAGCTGTACACGTGTCTATTGTGGCTATTACTATAACAGTCATTAATAGTTTCACCACTGATGGAGGTCTCTGGAGAAGGCTTAGTGTTCTCATGGGCATCAACAGACTAGAATTCTGGACAGTTTGTAGGAGGCAGAAGAGGTTGTCACTGTATTCCTAGAGATGCAGAATGAGGTAGAGAGAGGGGAGCAAAGGGTGTCAGGTGTGGAGCACCAGGTGAAGTGCACATAGTACTAAGTGCAAGGATCTGGGTTTGAGCTCCCAGCTCCCCATGTGCAGGGAGGATGCTTCACAAGTGGTGAAGCAGGTCTGCAGGTGTCTGTTTTTCTCTCTCCCTATCTCCCCTTCCTTTCTCAATTTATCTATGTCCTATCCCATAAAATGGGAGAAATCACTGCCAGGCGCAGTGGATGCGTAGAGCTGACACCAAACCCCATCAATAAGCCTGGAGGGAGGGAGAGAGGGAGGGAGAGAGGGAAGGAGGGAGAGAGAGACAGACAGACAGACAGACAGACAGACATGGTTCTAGTATAGGGTGTCCGACTCTTGAATCCATGTCTGTGCTGACTCCAGAAGGCCCTGGAGACAGGAGCCACTTCCTAGGCCCCTTAGATCTGGTTCCCCTGAGAGATGAGTACATGCAGGAGGCTGTGCTCTGGGGACATTGCAGGGATGTGCTTGTCAATCAGGCAAGCCATCTCTGCTTAGGGAAAAGCTCCATTGTCTTGACCATCTAGAAAACATTGGTACTTGCATCTTTACCAGAAAGGCAGGCAGGCTCTTTCACTGCTTCTGCAGGGTGGAGAACCTTCTGCAGATATGACAGGTCTGTGAGTGTTAGATGAAGGGTTATTAAAAAAATGCCACACACCAGAAACCTCTGCACATCTGGTTTAGATTTGAAGAGCTGCTTGTTCAGACCTTCGACAACAAAGCACTCATGTCCGAGGCTAATAGCAGCTCTGTCTGTTTCATTTCTGGCTCACATTACATGTCTGCCTGATCTTTATTTATTTATTTACTTATTTATTTTCTTTCCCTTTTGTGTCACAGGATGAAAGAGCTCTTGCAAGAGTTCTGGATAGAGTGTCTATTCTGAGAAAGTGGGGGGAAAAACCATGTACCCTAAAGCTGGAAAACTGGGTTGGGGCTTGTCCACAAATTCATTTTGGAGTTTTCTCAAGCCCCAGTGCAAGCTGTTCCTGGAAAGCTGGCATTTGGGAAATGGTTTGTCCCAAACTTATTGTCTTCTTTCAAGCGATAGAGGAAGGCAGTAAAAATCTGTCACGCTTCGCCTTCGTGCCAGCATGACACTAAGCACGATTTATTTACATTACTTTCCTTTCATGCACTTTTGCATGATTCTCATGGGCAGCTTGCACAGTCAGTTCTAGTCTCCTGTTTTCCAGATGAAATGGGAGGTTGTGTTCAAGGTCCTAGATTCAGAACGAGGATACAGGCCCAGGTATATCTGGTTCATACTTATTCTGCAGGCTTCTGAATTTTCTCTGAATCATTTTTTTTTTTTATTTGATGGGATGGAGAGAAATTGAAAAGGAAAGGGAAGAAAGAGGGAGGGAGGGAGGGAGGGAGAGAGAGAGAGACCTGCAGACCTGCTTCACCATTGAGAAGCTACCCTCCAGCAGGTGGGGACCCAGGGCTTGAACCTGGGTCCTTGTACATGCTGACATGTGTGCTCAACCAACTGCATCCTTGACTGGCCCCTTCTGACAGTTCTTTAAGTCTTTTGTATCCAATAAGTGATTAAAAAATATTTTTAAAAAATGATGACAATTAGTCGGTCATGACAATATTGAAAACAAAAGAAGATATTTAGCAAAATAAAGACATTGATTTCTAGTCAAAACCCAATGCTTCCTGTCTATATCCTAAACAGGTTTGTTAGATGATCACTAATGAGTAACTGTGAGTCTTTTAGAAGTTTGGGTCAGTACATAGCAAGAAACAGAAGTTATTATTTGTGAAGGCTGTGTTTATATTCCTAGGGAATCCAAACATGTTCATTGAAGAGACTGCTTTACTTAATAAGGATTTGGGACTTGTAGCTGAGCTCTGAGATAGGTTTCGAAAAGTCTGTAGATTTTCCATATGCTTGCAGTAGCCAGTTATGAAATATAATGAAAACTGACCCAGTCCAAAAAAAAAAAAAGAAAGTCAATAAAAATTAAAATATTATCTTAATGAGAACTGTATGTGACCCGTGTAACAAAACCTGCAAAACTTTACTGCAAGCTATAAAATGAGACAGGAGTGATGTGGATACATGACGTGTCCCTAGATGAGAAGGTGAAATGCTCCCAATGTGTCATTTTGCAGATGGAGCGCACTGCCAAATGGGGTCCTGAAGGGGGCTGGGGGGGTTGATTGAGTGGCTTAAGATTTTCCCTGGACTAATAAATAGATGGAAGAAATTTAAAAGGAGGAGAAGAAGAGTAATGAAAGGAGGTGGGGGTGGAACACTTGGTTGAGAGCACACAATACCATGTGCTAGGACCCAGGTTCGAGCCCCTGCAAGTGAAGCAAGTCTGTAGGTGTCTATCTTTCTCTCTTTCTCTCTATCCTTCCCTCCTGTCTCATTTTCTCTCCGTCTTATCAAATGAAATAGAAAAATAATACTAATGAAAGGGCACTTATCTTTAAAGATACTAAGATGTTACGAAGCTAAGAATAAAAGAGAAACTGGAAGTCAAGTGGATGAGTGAAACAGCATGGTCTGTAAGTCTTACTAGCTATATCTGAACATTTTAATATCTGCAAAAGGAAGACTTACAAATTAACAGCAGCTTGCTCCTGTGGTTAGAATAACTTGGGGGAGGCTGAGCTTAAAAATGGGCAGAGAAGCCGGGCGGGGCGGGGGGGTGGTGGTGGTGGAGATGTAGTCGGTAGATAGAAGAGGCGGTGTTCCAGCCTACAGTGCTGGCCCCTGAGTTGAGAACTTGGACATTTTCCCACTTTATGGTTTATATCTTCCCCTGACAAGGCGGAGAGCAGAAGTCTTGCATGAGCCAACCCCCACTTTATTTGAAGACTCTCATTGATCACAATCCCAGCTTCCTGTCTTCTCTTTCTCCCAGCCTGCTTCCTCACCTTACTTGCCAGTCCCTGGAGGACCTGGAGTTTTCACTCTCTGGTTCCCATGTCACCTCCTGTGACATGCCAGAATGAAATCCAGATGGAGTTGAGAGGTAGATGTTTACAACTCAAACTGAAAGTGGCTAGACACCACTATTCCTGTCTCTGTCCCTGAGAAGGGCTTCTGAAATCTCCTAGATGAAATCACAAAGAAAAAGATGGACAGGTGTCTACACAAATATGTAAGATGTGTATATGGCCTGCAAGACTTCCAGTGTCAGAGGGAAAATGGCCAGGTAGTGGCTCACTTGGTAGAGAGTACATGTCACCATGCACAAAGACTCAGGTTCAAGTCCCCAGTCTCCACTTGCTGGGGGGAAAGCTTCATGAGCAGTGGAGCAGAACTAAAGATCTGTTTCTCTCTCCTTCCAACCCCATCAAAAAAGAGAGAGAGAGAGAGACAGAGAGAGAGAGAGAGAGAAAGAAAGAAAATGGTCTTAGAGTGGAGTCTTGCAGTCACTAAGCCTCAGTGATAATTCAGTGGCAGGAAAAAAAAAACTAGTATGCTGGGAAAACATATTATATTAAAATACATATGCAGTGAAAATAAATCATGGTCTTGGGATAAATGGTTAGAAGTGTATGTTTAGAAGAGCTTCCATTATGTTGGCAGAGGAGGGCCTTGTAGGGGTTGAGTTGTTATGTGGAAAACTGGGAAATGTTATGCATGTACAAAGTATTATATTTTACTGTCAACTGTAAACCATTAATTTCCCAATAAAGAAATTTAAAAAAAAGAAAAATTTCCAGAATATACAGTATACCCAGAACATATATCTAGTATTCTTAGCCTGATTAGCTATCTAAGAAATGCAAATACTTATGCAATTTTAAAAACTCTAATCAATCTGAACAGCACCCCCACCCCCTCTAATGCCCAGTCCCCAGGGAAGTGCATGAGCCTGTAACCGTTCACATTACTGGCTGATTGTAAATCAGTACACGCTTTTGGGAGAGCCATTTGCCGCTTTATCATTAAATCATAAAAACATTTGTATTTTTAATGTCTAAGAGTCTGTCTTAAAGAAGTAAATCATTGCCTAGGAATAAAAAATGTTTGCTTGCTTATCTGCACTAACAATTGTGAAAACTTAGAAACAAGCTGTATTTAATCATCAGAAAACATATAAGCATATTTTGGGATGACCAAGCCACTGAAAGTCATCACTGTGGAGCTGGGTGGTGGCTCACAGGGTAGAACGAGCACTTATTACCTGCAGGGAAGAAGGTACCCAGTGGAGAAGTAGTGCTACAGGTGTCTCTTCTCTCTGTTTATCTCCCCCACTATCCCTATGTTTCTGATCTCTGTGGAAACAAAAAGGAACGAGAAAGGGAGGGAGGAGAGGAGGGAAGGCTGGGGGTGGGGAATTGGCCACTGAGAATGGTGGAGTCATGCAGGAACTGAGCCCAGCGATAACCCTGAGGACAAATAAAAGATAACCAGTGCAACTGTACGAACATAAAAATGCCTGTGATTTTCAAGCCCAGAAGCAAGACTTAGAAGTTATCTGTAATATAAGCACAGCTATTAATGATTATTTAACTTACTGAATCTGAGAATTGAGAGGCTAGATTTGCATGTGAACTCAAAGGTGGTCACTCCATTGCCAGCTGCCCACTCTCTGCCCCAGAAACCATAATGACTGGTAGCCCCATAACTCTCACACTGAGAGGGCAGCAACTAGAGAGCTGTTGAGACTGGTTTCAGAGTCTCACCTGGTGGGGCTGTAAAAGAGGAGGCTTTAGTCAGTCACCTAGCCTCTAAGAGCTGGGGTTGTCCCCAAGTGCCCTTCTGTCCCCCCATCTGCACAGGTGACAAGTGGACAATATAGTGGTCAGACAGGGATGTGAGTGGAAGCGTCATCCATGGCTGTCCAGGACAGGACTTGTCCCTTATGTCCCCCGGGGCCTCCAGCTCCCTAAGCATTGTGACAAACAGGGGTCTGGTTGTGACTGTGATCTTAATCACTGAGACCAGAGAGGTAGGATGCATGAGGGTTACTGTCCTGGAGTCAAGTCTAAGAAGGTGTGCACTTCCCCCAGCTGCACTCCTGTGAACACCACAGCAGCCCTCACCCCCCCCCCCCAGGGGTCTCTCCGTCTAGGGGGAGGGATGTTGCACAGAAGGGTGGTGGTTATGAGCTGTAAAGGGGGAGAAGGGTAAGGCTGGAGGGGGGGGCACTTAAGGGGAACTGACCGAATTAGACTGAGGTCAGGAAAGGCTTATTTTGAATTGGTGGCATCTATGCAGAAATCTCCAAAGATTAAGGCAGATGAAAAGAGTGGCAAGAAGAGAGAAGGGGCAGGGACGATCTCTCAGTGGTAGAGCACAGGGCTGGCATGCACGAGGTCTCAGGGTCAGTGCCTGGCATGGCGCATAGCAAAAGTGAGCGAAGCTCTGCTCTTCTTTTTGTCTTGCACAGACACATACACAGGTCCACATGCTTGATAAAGAAAGAAAGATTTAGGGATCTGATGGTAGCGCAGTGAGTTAAGCGCATGTGGCACAAAGCGCAAGGACCAGTGTAAGGACCTCGGTTCGAGCCCCCGGCCCCCCACCTGCAAGGGAGTCACTTCACAGGCGGTGAAGCAGGTCTGCAGGTGTCTATCTTTCTCTCCTCTTCTGTCTTCCCCTCCTCTCTTGATTTCTCTATGTCTTATCCAACAACAGCAATAATAATAATGAAGACAATGATGGGCAACAAAGGGGGAAAATAGCCTCCAGGGGCAGTGGGTCTGTAGCGCAGGCACCAAGCCCCATCAATAACCCTGGAGGCAAAAAAAGAAAGAAAGATTTAGAGGGCAGGTGATGGCTCTCTCTGGCTGAGCGCGCATGTTACAATGAGCAAGGACCAGGGTTCAAGCCTCCTGTTCCCACCTGCAGGAAGAAAGCTTTGCAAGAGGTCAAGCAGTGCTATAAGTGTGTCTGTCTCACTCCCTCTGTATCTCCCCTTTACTCTCAATTTCTGTCTGTCTCTATTTAATAAATGAATAAATAAAGATAATAAAAACTCTCTCACTCTGTCTCTCTTTCTCCCTCCCTCCCTCCCTTCCCCCTCTCTTCCACCCTCCCCTTCTCTTACCCTCTCTCACTTTTCCTCTCTATCTCCCCTTCCCTCTCAGTTTCTCTTTGCCTTTTCAAAATAAAAAATAAATAAATAAAATTTAAAAACAAAATAAAGGGAAAGTCCAACAGGAGAGGTGGATTCATTGTGCAGACATGGAGCCCTAGAGATAACCGTTTTGGCAATTCAAAAGAAGGAAAAGGAGAAGGAGAAGAATGGAAATATTCTTTGAAGGTAGAGCAAGAAGCCTTCCTCAGTGAGATGAGATGAGATTAGTTATCTCTTTCTGCCTCACCCACCAAGTGGAGGGCATATTGGAACCCCTACAGCATTGCACCCCTGATAAGTGTGCATTGATGTCATTCAGACATGGGAACCTATTCTTTCTAAGGCGTCATTGTCCAGATAACTCCAGTGCAGGACAATGGGCTGATGGAAGCATGTAGCCACAGATGCCCTTCAGAGCAGTGTCATCCTTGCAAGGACTCTGTTGGGCATCTGAGTTCAGCCTGTCCCACCTGTCATTAGTCACGGAGCCTTGGGGCACATCCAGCCAAGGCTGCAAGTCAGGGAGTGGGATTTGAGGGGTGAGGGGGCAGGAGGCACAGGAGTCAACGCTGGCTCCCTGTTAAATGGGCAGTTGATGGCATCGCTAGTGTTCTAGCAAGTTGTGCTTTCACAGCTACTCTTCTCCCCATAGTCACACAGTTGTCCAAGTTGAACCCAAGTCCTTTCACATGGTAACACGTATGTTACAACTGGTGCACCACCACCCAGACTGCTTTTTTTTTTTTCTCACTCAGAGCTCTGGTCAGCTCTGGTTTATGGTGGTACCAGGGACTGAACCTAGGACCTCCGAGCTTCAGACATGAAAGAATTTTGCATAGCCATTCCATTAGCACCTTACCTCTATGAAATATAAATGAGAGAGAAATGGGGGCAGGGGTGAGGGGGACTAGAGCACTGCTCAGCTTTGGCTTATGGTGGTGCTGGAAATTCCAAACTTCAGGCATGAGAGAATCTTTGCATAACCATTATGCTAGGTCCCTAGTTCCATTCTCTTCCTCTCATGGGCAGTGTCCCTTTGCTTGTAGTGTCCTCACGTCCCTCTGAGACACCCCCCCCCCCCAGCTTCCTCCACCCATTCAGGACTGCTTTCCCCATAAGTGCCTGGCTGCCTTGTTAGACCCAGCCAAACCCTCTTCCCCCTCTTGTCTTTCAGCCTCCACCTTCATGACTGCCTCATTCTCTTGGCATTTTGTAGTCAGAGCACTAGAGGGTGGAGCTCAGGATGACCTAGCTCTCCTGTGTCTCAGGCCATACCATAAGTATTGTCAGTCAGCTCAGTTCCCAATTCCTTCACAAACTCTTTATTTGAAGTATGGCTTCAAGTTGTCTGCTTCCAGTCTTCCATGTACAGGCCCTAGGCTTTCTATCAGTCTCTTAACTGGGACTCCCACTTGTGAACTCTAGAACTCCAGGGAGTGTCCCAGATTGCCATGTATACTTGAACTTGGTACCAGTGCACCAGGATCTCTACACTGGATAATGCAAGACAGGAAAACAACAGCACTCCTGCATCTGAGAATTTCACTGTGCCTCCTTCCCTGGCCTTCTTTCCCCATGTGTTCACTGCTCAGTGTCCCAAGAC
This sequence comes from Erinaceus europaeus, assembly GCF_950295315.1. Classification (NCBI taxonomy): domain Eukaryota; kingdom Metazoa; phylum Chordata; class Mammalia; order Eulipotyphla; family Erinaceidae; genus Erinaceus; species Erinaceus europaeus. The sequence continues at coordinate 54,708,692 of NC_080178.1, read as the reverse complement.
AACAAGCATCATTGAGGTCTTGCTTTGTATTGAGCATTCACCAGACTCCTTGGAGGACCAGGCACGATGCTTCTCTTCAAGGGGCTTTCAGTCTTACTTACTGGTGAAATCCAGTGTGCCCACAAAGCAACAATGGACAAAAAAATGCCAATACTACATAGAACCAAGGGAATGATCTTTCCTCAGGACCCCTCCTTATGGCTGCCATTGGCTGTGACTGGTAGATGTGTGGAGAAGATTACAAACATATCTCCCAGCTCACTTGCCAGAGCAGAGCTGGCTCCCAGCCCAGGCTGTTGGGGATTTGTCAAGCATTTGTCATTGCAGTGACCTCAGCTGGTGCAGACGGAGAGCCCACATGTTCCGTCATTTGCAGAGAAAACGGGGGCTCCTGTGGGGACTGACACCTTACAGGCCTTGGAGCAGCTCTCTGGCACCTGGCACCTGCTCAATGCCAATCCAGGGTGCATGGGGAGAGAGTTCTTTCAGCTGTTGGCATACATGTGTGTACGTGCCGGGGCTTTGGGGAGGCTGCAAGTCTCATTTGCTATGACAGCGCTTTCCCCCAGAGGAGGCTTACCCAAACACCTGCCTGCTTCCCACTGGGCACGTCCTCTGTTTGCTTTCCCTGTTTCCCCCCTGCTTTTACCATGAGGGCTTTCTGTGTGCTTTATAGGCCAGCATGTGGGTTTACCCCGTGGCCCACCGTGACTTGTTTGGAATCCTTAGACCAGAGGTGTTTTGGTTCACAAAAAGAGTACTTTATGACCTTCCTTCAAACCCCAGTACCAACGCTACCTGGCCCTTGACAAAGGTTTTTACATGAATAGTGTTACCTTGTTTGCTTTTCAAAATAACACTAGGAGGCAGTTGCTATGACTGACTCTGTGTCACAGTGTTTGGAGGAGACTTGTCCAAAGGCACATGGCTACCGAAGGGCAGCCTGGCTCCAGGACCCTCCTGTGGTCTAAGCCAGGGGCCTCAGCCTCTGCCTTAGGTGGAACTGGCTTTCTTATGGCTTTGTGACCTTGGTCCCAGCTCTCAGTCTCCTTTGCAGACAACAAAGTTCGAGAGGGGCTGGGCACACCGTATTGAGCACACACATTATCAGTGGGTTGGCCTCACTTGCATCAAGTTCCCATGACCACAGGTGAGAGAGTCAGTGGCAGAGAAGTGCCTCCTTACCTCTTCTGGTGGGACTCTTCATGAAGCACATGAGTCTGTAGGGCGACACACTGCCCGGTAAGCCTCCTCCAGGCTGTCCTCCAAAGTCTCTCCTTGTCTCTTGCAAAGTGGCCTTTCAAGTAAGAAAAGCAGAGATAGTAAGTGAAGGCTGACTTGTCTGGGCACCAGCTGTCGATTTAGGAGGAGAGACTTAACCACAGTGATCACCTTTCACCTGGAGGTGGGGATGCTGATTTGTTTCGGGAACAAAGGTCAGGAGCAGACAAGAGGATGTGCTGTCATGGATTCCCCAAGCCTCTGTAGAAGCTTCATTGCCTTCCTTTCCTTCTGTCAATGTCCCATGTTAAAGAACTCTATTAATAATAAAGGTGACTGAAGCCGAGGTGGGTGGAGGAGGAAAGGAAACTTTTATTCACTCGTGGGCCAGGAGCTCAGATCTTTCTGATAACTCTGGCACCGAACAAAGGGACAGTACAAGCTTATTTGGGGGTGTAGGGTTGAGAGCAAAAAGTGTCACTACAGAAGCAGAGGCTGCAGGGTTAAGGGGTGGGACTTGTGCCCACTGCTCAGGGTCTGGTTGCCTTAGTTACTGTTATCTCTCCTGCATAGCTGTGTCTGGAAAAGTTCAGCCTCACCATAAGCTACACCACTGGGGGTGGGGGGAGTGGTGTTACCTTTTAGGAGGGCAGAAGCTAGCCAGGGTTACAGAAGCTGTCTTCTTGTTATCACTTACTCACCCAGTGAAGGCCAGCCTGCACTAAGCACCTGCACTATCTCAGACTTTCTACACATTCTTAACCCTTTATTCTATTTTCAGTCTTTCTGTCCTGCACTGAGGCCTACTTACAAATGCATCACAGTCATATTATAAACATATATTATAAGCATATCCAAGAGCTAAAATCTGGAAATTCCCCCACACACACACTGTACACTCCCAGAATTAGGCTATTCAACCTCCAGAGAGCACACTCTCATCAAATGTGCCCAGAAAATGAGCCGCAGAAACTCTGCATTCCAACGCTGATGGAAAGAGAAACAGGCCCCTCAAGACATTTTTTTCCATGGCCCTAAGTTGTGACAGAAAATTGGGGTCCAGGGAGTTGGGCGGTAGTACAGTGGGTTAAGTGCACATGGTGCAAAGCACAAGGGCCGGGGTAAGGATCCAAGTTCAAGCCCCCAGCTCCCCACCTGCAGGGGAGTTGCTTCACAGGCAGTAAAGCAGGTCTGTAGGTGTCTACCTTTCTCTCCTCCTCTCTGTCTTCCCCTCCTCTCCCCATTTCTCTCTGTCCTATCCAACAACAACAGCTATGACACCAATAATAACTATAACAAGCACAACAAGGGCAACAAAATGGGAAAAATAGCTTCCAGGAACCGTGGCTTCGTAGTGCAGGCACCGAGCCCCAGCAATAACCCTGGAGGCAAAGAAAACAAAAAAGAGAAAATTGGGTTCCAGCAGTGACTCATCCAGTTGAACAACATGTTACAGTCTGCAAGGACCTGGGTTCGAGCCCCAAGTCTCCACCTGTAGGGAGGAAGCTTCAGCTTTCTGGGTAGTAAAGCAGTGCTGCAAGTGTTTCTCTTTCTCTTTCCCTTTGTTTTTGTATTTATTTATTTATGTATTTATTTATTATTTTGTATCCAGGGTTATTGCTGGGGCTCCATGCCGGTACAACATACCCACTGCTTCTGGCAGCCATTTCCCCCCATTTACTGGATAGGACAGAGAGAAATTGAGAGAGGTGAGGGATGTAGAGAGGGAGAGAGAAAGACACCAGCAGGCGTGCTTTGCTGCTTGTGAAGGTGGGGAGTAGGGACTCAAACCCAGGTTCTTGATGGGTCCTTGTGCTTAGTACTATGTGCACTTAACAGGGTGCTCCACCACCTGGCCCCCTCTCTTCCCTTCTCTACCCCCACCCCAGTTTCTCTCTGTCTCTATCTTAAAAATATATATATATGGTAAACATATTGAAGAAATTCAAAAGGCCTCCATGTCTCCAGCTCGCTGTTCTCCCCATCATGCATATGAAACATTCATAAGCAGGTGGGTGTTGGGTTCAGATCTGAGCAGATCTAAAGGTTAGCTGTCTGCTGACTAAAGGCAACTGCATTCAAAGTGTGAGCAGAGGAGGGAGAGGGAGAGAAATTCACCACCGATTGAGAACAGCCAACGTCTGTGTGCAGTAAGGCTCACACTTTCTCCCAGAATATCAAGGATAGCTCTGCATAGCCATCGCTGCTCAGTGAGAGAGAATTGTTGTTTGGGGAGCTTCCAAGTGAACCCTAAGTCATTGAAATCCATCCAAGCCAAAGGAACACTCTCTATATAAACATTTTGCCAAAAAGAAAGTACCCTCCTATTTCCTTATTGCTGTTGTAAATTATTCTCTAGCTCTCAAAACTGTTGCTTGCAGTGCCACCAGAAGCCTGGGGCAAGTTCTATAGCAAACAGGCTGTGGATTTTGTCACACTCAGCAGACAGCACTGTACATGGGCTCCTCACTTCTTCACCCTGGGGGCCTTGGGGGAAGTGATGAGCAGGTTGGTATCCTGTAGGCTCCAAACATTAGAGTCTGACAAGTGTGTGACACTTGTCTGCAGTGGATCTGGGTGGGAATACAAACGACATTAGGGTAATTGTATCAGGAGATACATTTCCTCCCACCAGGTTTGAGGAAGACTGAACCAGAGTTCCAGATCAAGGAGGAGCTTGACCAGTGAGCTAAACTACTTCAGTGCCAGTGACAAAAGCACTTGAGAACCTTCTGTGGATGTCAAAGTGAATCCACACACGGATACTTGGTTTCCACCCTCACGTTGGTGGTCACCCACTAGAGACAGTGCTGCCTCCATAGGTGATGGATGAGGAGTCCTGGCAGTCGCACAGCCTGCTGAAGTATCCAGGAAGGCTTGTCAGAGGCAGTGGCATTTCAGCTAGATGGAAAAAAAATAGGCATTAGAGTCATCAAGCAGGGCAATGTGGGAGAAGTAAGTATGAAGAAGAAGAATCAGATGTAGAAAGCTCAGGTAGCATTGAAGACAGTCCAGAAACCAGCCTTCTGCACCCCCAAATGTGGTGCCCACGCTTCAGCTTCACCATCATCCATGGTGAAGATAGTACTGCCTTAGATGTGCCTCAGAATTCTTATGTCTTGAGAGTCATTGTGTTTTGTTTTTTTTCAAGTCACACTTCATAAAAGCAGTACTTAGGAATCCTTGAAAAAAAAGATTTATCAATATTGAATGAGTGATAGGCAGAGGAGGAAGAGGCAACCAGAGCATCGCCCAAGTACATGTGATGCTAAGGATTGAACTCAGGACCTCACATGTGAGGGGTCAGTACTCAATCCACTATGCCACCTCCTGGGCCACATAAAGGTGAGAGGAATATGGGTTCTTCCTGGCTGAGCTGATGGAGAGCAGAGATGTGAGCCTCTCTGAGTCCTTCCAGACCAGCTCACTTTCATAGGAGGCCCTCAACCACCTTAGATCATCTGATTCTTAATTCTGTGCTAGTGAAAAAGTTGCTCCTGTTTGTAGAGAGACTTCAGTCACCACAGGAATCAGATAATTTAAAATTTTTATGAGGGGTGATGGTTTTACTGTATAGTCTCTTTTAAATCTTTATTTATTGGATAGAGACAGCCAGAAATCAAGAGGGAAGAAGGTGATAGAGAGGAAGAGAGACAGAGAGATACCTGCAGATCTGCTTCACCACTTGTGAAGCTTTCCCCCTGCAGGTGGGATCCTAGTGCTCTCAACTAGGTGCGCCACCACTCAGCCCCTACAATATAGTCTTATTATTATTATTTTTGTATTTAATTAAGAAAGGAGACATTAACAAAACTATAGGATAGGCGGGGTACAACTCTACACAATTCCCACCACCCGGTCTCCATATCCCACCCCCTCCCCTGATAGCTTTCCCATTCTCTATCCCTCTGGGAGCATGGACCCAGGGTCGTTGTGGGTTGCAGAAGGTGGAAGGTCTGGCTTCTGTAATTGCTTCCCCGCTGAACATGGGTGTTGATTGGTCTATCCATACTCCCAGTCTGCCTCTTTCTTTCCCTAGTAGGGTGGGTCTCTGGGGAAGTGGAGCTCCAGGACACATTGGTGGGGTCTTCAGTCCAAGGGAGCCTGGCCGGCATCCTGATGGCATCTGAAACCTGGTGGCTGAAAAGAGAGTTAACATACAAGGCCAAACAAATTGTTGAACAATCATGGACCCAAAGGTTGGAATAGTGGAGATGAAGTGTTGGGGGGTACTCACTGCAAACTCTAGTATACTTCTGCTTTCAGGTATATATTTTGCCCGTTTATGGATATGTGTGAACATATGCTCTATGTCATGGGACCTGGTCTGTATCTAGGTTTTGGGACTTTGTGAACCACTTGGGATGGAATTAGAGAATACTATGAAAGGAAAGGTCTCACCCAAATAATGAAGCTGAAGGGTTGTCATTCCACACCTGAAGTCTCTAGACACAGTCTGAGCTGAAGCATGTTGAGGTGGCACTTGGTGCGTTGATTAGGTTGCGATCGGTGGATGCAATATTATTTGATATGAATTGGGAGAAATTGGGAGAATTAGGGAAAGTGGGCCCTACCCTTAGCTTCCAGGACTGGGGGAAATATTGGCTCTATAGTGGAAATGTGAGGTTCCTGCTGCCTTAGGGTTCAAGAAGACAATGGATAGTTATTGTTATCATCACATTATTTGGTAATTGGGTTAACTTTGAAAAGTCCTTTTATTAGGGTTTGCTGTATAATACCCAGTATCTTGTATAAAGCTGTGCCACCGGTTGCTTCTGATCTACCTGGTCTAGGCTTTTGAGAGAGTTCACATATCAAAGACTCAGCCTATATATTAAAAAGACCCAGTCTGTGTTTTAAAAAGTTCGAGACATACAATCAGTTTTCCCCCTCATATTAATTAAATAGTGATTTATATGACTACACTTTAATAGGAGTGTACATAAACACCATTTCCACCACCAAAAGACTGTGTCCCATCCCACCCACCTACCCCCCACACCCGCTGGCCCAGGAAGCTGCATGTCCACCCTTCTCCTCACCACAGCCTCTCATCTTCCCTTGGTTGGTGTCTAGGAGACACACCAGGATCCCTCCATCCTGTCTTTTTTCCCACCTTTCCCAGAGTCCTTTGCTTTGGTGAAATATAACATGCCCAAGTTTCACCTTATGTCCTCCCTTATTGTCTTTTGTTCTTTTTTTTTAATTGTTGTAGTTATTATTGTTGTAACTGATATCGTCGTTGTTGGATAGGACAGAGAGAAATGGAGAGAGGAGGGGAAGACAGAGAGAGGGAGAGACAGACAGACACCCACAGACCTGCTTCACTGCCTGTGAAGTGACTCCCCTGCAGGTGGGGAGCTGGGGGCTCCAATTGGGATCCTTACTCCAGTCCTTGAGCTTTGCACCACATGTGCTTAACCCATTGTACTACTGCCCAGCTGTCTTTTGTTCTTAAGTTCCACCTCTAAGTGAGATCATTCAGTATTGTTCTTTCTCTTTCTGGCTTATCTCACTCAACATGATGTCTTCAAGTTCTGACCAAGACAGTGCAAAAGAGTTGACCTCATCATTTTAACAGCTGCACAGTACTCACTCCATTTTACACTCCATGTACCACAACTTCCTTAGCCATTCATCTTTTAACCTTTTCCACAAATGTTTGGGCAGAAGACCTTTCTGGGAAGTGTCCAGTGTTCTGAATTCTGCTCCAGCCTGGATCACTGCCCCACCTCTCTAGATCCAAGATGAGCACCATGCCCTCTTCCCCCGAAAATCCTTCTCTCTGCTAGGTTTGCCATTATACCAGGCTCAAATGCTCTGCTGCCTTTAGGTACTGTCTGGGCATCTTCTTTGCAGGCCCACGGGCTTGAGAACAGGTCACCTCTGTCATCACCTTCATTTAGCATCCACAGATAGGGGTGGATGGTGTTCAGTCACTCAGGCTGGTACTAGCAGAGTGGACCTCAGAACCTGGCCTCCTTACCCTCAGCAGACATACCCTCATGCTGTGACATGTGACCATTCTTTGGTGCCTTTCTCTCTTAGCAGAAGTTTTCACATGTATCAGTAGCCCCGTTCTTGACTTCAGGGCTTCTCCCTGTGAGCTGGGACAGTGGCTTCTTACCTCCCCTACCAACTCAGACACTGCTGACACCCTCAGAGACCCAGAGCAGGTCACTACCCTTCCTTGGGGTCTCTGGTTCCTCCTCTTATAACCAGTCCCAGTGTGTTGGGTAAGAGGGTATGTGGGGGAAGTCAAGCGGTAGCACAGTGGGTTAAGCGCAGGTGGCGCTAAGCGCATGGACCGACTAAGGATCCTGGTTTGAGCCCCCGGCTCCCCATCTGCAGGGAATCACTTCACAGGCAGTGAAGCAGGTCTGCAGGTGTCTATCTTTCTCTCCCCACTCTGTCTTCCCCTCCTCTCTCCATTTCTCTCTGTCCTATCCAACAACAATGACATTAATAACAATAAAAATACCTACAACATAATAAAAAACAAGGGCAACAAAAAAGGAAAATAAATAAATATATAAAGAAATTTTTAAAAGAGGGTATGTGGGAATCACTGCATGCACTAGTTGTTCTAGAATTTTCTTTCTTCTGGCTGGTTCCTTCTCCTCCCCAAAGATCTCCTTTATTCCTCTGGCTTCTGTGGCAAAATAAAATTTCTTTTAAAGTCCAAAGAGCACTTCTGAAAGTGAAACTTGGATTTCAAAGTCCTGGGTTCAAATCTTACCTCCACAACTTAGTGTCTGCCTCACCTACAAGTCATGTTCTCTTCCTTTCTTGCCCTTTCCCTTCTGACTCTTAAGACTTTTCACAAAGACTTAGAACAGTTTCATTTTTTTTAACAAGCGGATGCATCCCATAGTCATCTTTCAGAGAAAAGCAAGACTGTTTGGTGGCAGAGATAAACTATAGCAACAACAGTTCTTCAACATAAACATCAAATTAAAGAAGCTCATGTTATTATATATGCTAAGAATGAGATAAACAAAAATAGATATAAGAAAGATTAACAAGTACTAGATGAAAAAAAATAATATAACTTTAAGGACACAGAAGACTGTATATATGTGTGTAACTATGTTATATATCAATGTACTATATAATATATATATTATATACAATACTATATATATTATATACAATACTATATATACAATAATATATATATAGTATTGTATATAAATGCATTGAGTATTTTTAAACCATTTTGCCCCACTGCTCTTTGCTTGAACATCCTCTGTCCATTTCTTCTCCTCTTTCATGCTTTAAAGTTGTCACCTATTTGTATAGCTTGTGTTTCTGGCTCTGTTTGACTGTGTGTCACCTTGGTAAGTGTTCAATGTTCCTTGTTTCTTTCTCTGGGGAACTCCTTTCAGCAACTCTTGCAAGGCAGGCCTGGTGATGGCAAACTCATTCTTTAGGCTTTATATAGTGGATACTGTTTTGATTGATACTTTTGCAGGGCAAAGTATGTTTGGGTGGCAGTTGTTGTCTTTTAAAACCTTGAATACACTACTCCACTCTCTCCTGCAGAAAAAGAAAAAAGAAAGAAAGAAAGAAAGAAAGAAAGAAAGAAATTAGTTTCTTCCCAGTCTTTTTAGCAGAAAATGTCTAATGCTTTTGTAGATACAAATTAGATTGGGAAGAAATTGGTTCCAGCAATTGTTTTCCAGAACACTTGTCTAGGTGTTGGCTGAGAGAGTGAAAATAGCACCTTTGAGGCCCTTCCTTTTGCTGACTGGCCCAGAACGGCTCCGACATGTGGGTTAACCAGTGCAGTTCCTGAGGCCTGTGTGGGGATAAAGGCTCCCTCCTGTGTTCATCCCTTCTCCTCTTCTCTCCCCAGAATCAGTGGAGAACTGCCCCAGCAACTGCTATGGCAATGGAGACTGTGTTGCAGGGACATGCCGCTGTTTCCTGGGCTTCCTGGGCCCCGACTGTGGCCGAGGTAAGAATCCCACATGTGGGCTCTTGGGACTCTGCCTCTCAGACACCCCCAGAGAGGCTCCCTTGGGCTGCCTCCTCACCAGTCTTGGTCAACCTCATCAGCATATTCCATGTCTTGGGGGGGGGGGGGGTACAGGGAGTGCCAGAAAGGAGCATTCTTAAAAACTGGCTTGCCCCAAGATTGTGCAGTATTAGAGCATGGGACTCTCATGTCAGAAACCCCAGGTTCAATTCCCAGCACCACTGTGTGCCAGTGTTCTAGGATCTCTCTGTCTCTCATCCTCTATCACCAGAATGAAGTGTTGTTTTCCCCTCAGAGGAGTAAGTAGCTTTTGCTCAGCTTCTTTGAAACTCCTCTTCAGTAAGTGAGTTATCTCTGACTCTGTGTGGGGCCTGAGTTGCTCTGTTGTGTCATTGGCAACCAGTGGTGCAGGCAGAACTTGTCTGAAGCCCCTACTGGTGTGTGTGTGGGCTGGGGCTGCTCTCCTCCACGTGGGCCCCAATCTGACCTGATATTTGGGTGTGTGTAGGGTATATAGGGCCCTCTTTATAGCTAGTATCTGAATGGTTGAAAAGCTGCCCCATTTGCCCTATGCAGTTAACCTTCACATGTGTTTCAGGGGATTTAGTAAGGAAAATACCAAAAGATACTGGACTCCTGAGAATCTGGCCAACCCCTCAGGAAACCAAGATGGCTGTATAGGCCCCTTGGGGAACTAAAACAGCCTCACAGACCCTTCAGGAAATTAAGATGGCCTCACAGACCCCTTAGGAAATTGAGATGGCCACACAGATCCCTTGAGAAACCAAGATGGCAGCATCCTTTTTAAAGGGAATCACTATGTGTGGGTGTGGGTATAGGGCATATTCACAGCTGAAGAAGAGCTCAGGGTCCTCCTTCAAAGCCCACTCACCTTCCCCTCCCCACCACCTTTCCATGGTCATTTGACCTCTCCACTCCTCCAGCAGGCATTGAACTCCATGTATCCCGTGTTAGGGCTGGGTCACTACACAAAGCCGGGTCCCTGTGCCCGCACTCTGAGGCAGGGGTGAGGGAGGGCCACAGTGACAGAACCATGCTGTGGAGGAGACACACTGTAACCAGCTTGTGTGTGGGCAGCACCTGCAGCAGTACAAGGAGCCTACCCTGGTCTCTAGGGAAGACCAGGAGCCGGGAAGAGTGGCCTGACTGGGGGACATTGGAGCAGGCTGCCCAAGTAGCTGCTCATGGCGGGAAGCAGAGGCAGCCTTCCCAGCAGACCACCCCAGAGAACATGGTACTGCTCTGGGAATTCTGCTTCTAATTCTGAACTTGACCATTCTGAGGAGCAGAGCCTGCCACTGAAGACAGAAAAGAGAAGGCAGGCTGAGCCAAGAAGGTGGTGGGGGAGAAGGAATGAGTCACCCCTCTAAGCGGAGTTACTGCTTCACCCCAGAAGTACTTGGAGTTTAGAGTCACCTCAGTAATGGCCTCATTGTTTCTCAGTGTGGCTGGCAGGTGCTCCGGGCACAGTGCCATAGGATTTATTTTTATATAGTGTCCTTAGTGCCGATTATCACAGAGCTTATTCTGCTAAGCAGCAGAATGAAGTGATAACTCAACTCCCTGCGTGGGGCTGGAGTAGAGGAAGGCTGGAGAAGTTGTGATTTGTTGGGTTAACAGGGACAGCATATGGCTTGCAGGCAGGTGGGAGTGAGGGAGAGAGATGGAGATCTTTTAGGAAGAGAGCACTGGAGGGGACTTAGGGAGGCAAGAGGAGGCCTGGCTATTCTCGTCCAGTGAGAAGGAGCAGACTGAGGCTTCTTGCCTGAGGGTCCTAGTGGACCACTGTGCTGCCCAGCGATATGGTCACCAGGGAACAGCAGCTTCCAGTGTCACCAACTCTGCCCAGCCTTGCCCTGTACCCCCTCTGCCCGTGATTCCAGATGGGTTTTTGGATACACACGTGGCAGTAGTGGCTCTTGGTCACTCAGGGAAGGAGGGAGCAAGGGACAGTGTGTACTCACAGCAGGTTTCCTGTGCTTTACCCACAGCCTCCTGCCCTGTGTTGTGCAGCGGGAATGGCCAGTACATGAAGGGCCGGTGCCTGTGCCACAGCGGCTGGAAGGGTGCTGAGTGCGACGTGCCCACCAGCCAGTGCATCGATGTGGCCTGCAGCCACCATGGCACCTGCATCATGGGCACCTGCATCTGTAACCCCGGCTACAAGGGCGAGAGCTGTGAGGAAGGTGAGGCTGGTGGCTGCTCCGTGACTAGACACTGGCACAGTGGGGCTAGAACTACTCCCAGGGGGCCCTCCAGCTCTTGCCAGAGCCCCAGAGCAAAGGGTAGGCACGGGGAACAGAAGAGAAGCAGAGCTGAGCATTTCTTGTGCTGGAGGCTTTGCGGCATTGAATGCCAAGCCCAGCTAGAGAAGGGTTGTCTTCTCTGCTCTGCAGATGAAGAAACTCAGGCAGAGAAGTCAGATGAGTTGCCCAAGGTCACATAGCCATAGTTGGCATAGCTGGGCTTAAGCCAAGCTATATGTGTGTGTGTGTGTGTGTGTGTGTGTGTGTGTGTGTATCTTTTTTTATGTGTGTGTGTGACTATCTATGACTCTCTGGTATCTTTCATGTGCCTTGCTACCACACAAAGGGAGACATAGGCCAATGGGGGCAGACCAGACCAACCCTGGGACAGCCCTGGAGGTGGTGCAGTGGATAATACATTAGACTCTCAAGCATGAGGTCCTGACTTCAATCCGTGGCATTTCATGTGCCAGAGTGATACTTTGGTTTTCTTTCTCTGCCTCTTCTCTCTCATGCTAATGATGATAGTGATAGTCATTATTATTATTACTAATTATTATAGTTAGGGGCCAGGAAACAACTAGTCTCTGAGCATAGGCTGCCTATGACCATAGTGCTGGACCTCCTGACTGACCCCATAGTTCAGATGGGCGGGTTGGGGGCAGGTGGGGGAGGGTGTCCCTGAGACTGAGGGGCAGAGGAACTGCAGCTTTAAGGATGGTAGCCTCTTTCCTCCTGACAATGCTGGCTTTCTTCTGCCTCCCCTTTCCCTTCCCTCTCTTGAGATGAAGACCTGCAGAAGCATAAAAAAACAAAGCAGAGTCTTCTGGAAACGGGAGTCAGTCCCTCCCCCTGTCCTGCCTGGTCCTTCCCAGAGGAATGACATAGACAGGGTGCCTGCCCCCGCCCCCCACTCTGAGAGCCTTTTGACTGACAGAGACAGGGGACACATTGTGGAACTCTTTGATTTTGTTACTAGTCAGAAAAAGGCCTGGTTTCCCTTGGTGAGAGGAGGCCCATCTGGTTCTGATTGCCTTTATTATTCCTGTGTTGCTGCCCAGCCCGCCAGCCCGTGTTTATGACAGGGGTTTCTGGAAGCCAAGGCCTCCCCGTCCTGCTTAGACCTGCTTCTAAAGAGCTACTCTGTGTTTATAAACCATCAGCTAACAAGCTGCTGCTTTTTTTTTTTCTTGTTCTTCTGTGCTCCCTCTCCCTGCCTGAAGTTTATGGCCCCCCAATTTCTGGAGCCTCAGCCAGGCCAGCAGGACTCCTGGAGGGCTTTGGGGGAGCAGCCGACAGGAGCCTTTCTGGTGGAAAATGAGAGCAGAACCTGGCTTTGGTCTAATAGCTGGTGCAGTCACTGGAGCTTGCAGCACAGGGGACATAGTGGCGTCTGCCACCCACCTCTGACTGGGCTAGACTGGCTTTCAGAGTTTAGCCCCACCTCCTCAGCAGCTCCCCACTGCTCCTTCAGCACTCTGCTCCCCAGTGCCCTGTTCCAGAAGGTTTTTCCCTGCTATGTAGCAACCCAGGAAGTAAAGCGTGACTGAGTCCCTGCTGTTAGGAGGTCTCAGAGTCCAGGTTCAAACCAGGCCAGGCTGTAAGGCCTCTCCTAAGCCAATGGTAGGGTAGGCAGTGTGACCATGTCTCTCTCTTGCCAGGCTGGGGACTCTGTGAGATCTGGGTGCTCCGGTGGGAGTTCTGCTCTGCTGACTCCCAGCTTCCTCTCACAGTCACTGTGTCTGAGGGGCAGGGTTGTGGTGCTGAGGACTTGTTGCCTGAAGTTCAGAACAGCTGTAGACTGAATATTTAGACTGCCCCTCCATGCGTTGTTTACAACACCCCCCGCCCCTTCTGGGCAACTCTGAAAGCAGCTTCACCCTCTAGCTGAGCTGGCAGCCAGATGCTCATGGAAGGGAGACCTCATTACAGGCCTTGGGACAGGCACTGCTGAGTCATTTCCTCAGTGTCAACAGGCTGCCTGCAGAGTCGTTCTTGTTGGGTCTTCCTTTAACTATCAGCCCTGCATCTGATCCTGTTTCTTTCCTTGTCTGGTTTTCTTTCCTTAATTTCTGTTTTAAACTATTGCATACATCTATGTCTGTATGAATGGAGGCATGAATTGGTTTTTGAAAGGATGCATTCTGAAGGAAATATCAAGAGCTCTGTGCTAGTTCACCCCTAGATTCTTCCACTTACTGATGGCTGAACTTAGTGAAGTTGCTCAACTGCTCTGTGTGTTCACTTGCTTATCTGTACAATGAGCATAGTGGGATCCACCTCCAGGGGCTGTTGCTAGGGTTCAACAAGACAGAGTGCGTAAATGGGGTTAATAAGGAAACATGGCACCGAAGAGGGGCACAACTAATGCCAGCTGCTACGACTTATCCTCATTATCGTGTTTTCAGCAAGCAGTTGCCCGTAACCTCTCTGACTGTCTTGCTGATTATCTTAGTCATTAAACTGACTAAACTTATACTTAATAAGAATATACTGAATGATTAAATATTCTTTTTTAATATTTATTTATCCCTTTTGTTGCCCTTGTTGTTTTATTGTTGTAGTTATTATTGTGGTTATTGATGTCATCGTTGTTGGATAGGACAGAGAGAAATGGAGAGAGGAGGGGCAGACAGAGAGGGGGAGAGAAACATAGACACCCACAGACCTGCTTCACCGCTTGTGAAGCGACTCCCCTGCGTATGGGGAGCTGGGGGTTCAAACAGGGATCCTTAAGATAGTCCTTGTGCTTTGCGCCACCTGTGCTTAACCCGCTGTCCTACTGCCCAACTCCCCTACTTAAATATTCTTAATATATACCACCTAAATCAACAGGAACTCTCTCAGTAAGCTAGCTCTCAAAATCAGTGCTCCTTTCCCAAAATGCTGTCATATTTTCAAATTTGCCTGTTGGAACATGCGTCTGCGACTCTATGACTCTGAGACTCTCAGTCCCAGTTGCCTGGGCTTTTGTAAAAAAGTCAGATACATAGGGCTGTCAGATCTTACCGGTAAAGTAAAAACCTGCCTGCGATACATGTGTGCTCGAAATAGGCTTGGCCAAATCAGGCTACTGGGTGTCCTACCAGGATGGAAAAATATACACATATATATGATAATTTCATATGATAATTTGATAATATGATCATTTGCAGCAGCGTTATCAGTGTCCACAGTCCTTCCCACTCCCCTACTGTCACCTGGCTGAGTGTCGGCCATCTGTTGTAGGGTGTTCTCAGAGAACTGGGGTGTTGTGTTTCGTGATCCTTGATCCCAGCACCTTGGAGATCCAATGCCAAGCCCTTCCCTCTGAGCACCAGGCATCACCAGCTCTGAGAAGGAAGAAGCTGACCACACTTTTCCAGCTCCAGCAACATTTTCCCCAAAAGGTGCATGCTGCCCCCCCAGCACTCTGCTATTCCTTTTCCACTGAAGAATGGTCAGGATCCCCCTGCCACCCTAAAATGAAAGATAGACTTAGTAGCTTTGGGGCTGAGTAAAAACATAGACCAACCTCCCTTGCAACTTTAGTCTCTAGTCTTCTCTACTGCACTTGACACCTGCCATGAGAACTGGGGCTTCATGACAGACAAGCCCTGGGCATGCTTCAGTTTTTCTCTGCGCTGTGTTTAATGGAAGATTAAGTCCCTGGGAACCTCACATGACTGAGTCACGTAAGCTGTGACTTGGGAAGACCAGCCCCAAGAACCTTTGGCTTCCAAAAATCAGACATTTCTATCTTCAGAGTTGTCTCTGTCAGGGTTTAATGTGCATGATGTGGCATAAATAAGTAACCTCTCTGAGCCTCAGTTTCCCAATGTGTCCCTCACGAGAAATTGAGGAAAAGGTGCCAGCTGGCCCAGAGCCAGGCACAGAGCAGGCAGCTTGTTGTGTCATTGTCCTTCCTCTCTGGGTAGCGCTTGCAGCCAAGGTGACCTTGGCTGCTAGGAGCCAGGGGGTGCAGTGGCTATGAGCTACAGCTGTCCAGGTTGCTTCCAGGTGGACCATTAACAGGTGTGTCCAACAGAAATTGAGATCTGAATATTTTTATATCTGTCCCAAGGATTGAGGGGGATGTGGCACAGTGAAGTGGGATTGAAATATAGACTCAGTTTAAATTACAGAACCTGTCTTTGTGTTTCCTCCTTTTCTTTGAGCGCCTCTGTTGTTGGGCCCTACTGAGGGTGGACACAGGAGTGAAGCCTGGGCCTTGCTCACTCGTGGTATCAGCAGGCAGTCTCATTCTTTGTGTTTTGGAAGAGAGAACAAGAGGCAGAGGAAGGGAATAGCCACTACAGCACCACTCCACCATCCATGAAGCCCCCTAGTGCTACCCATGCTGCTCCTGTGTGGAGCTGGGGCTCAGACCCTGGGCATCATCAGGCAGATGCTGACCAACTCTCTTTCTACCCACCTCCTTAGTGGACTGCATGGACCCCACATGCTCAGGCCGTGGCGTCTGCGTGCGAGGCGAGTGCCACTGCTCTGTGGGCTGGGGCGGCACCAACTGTGAGAGCCCCAGAGCCACATGTTTGGACCAGTGCTCAGGCCATGGCACCTTCCTGTCTGACACCGGGCTCTGCAGCTGCGACCCCAGCTGGACCGGCCATGACTGTTCCATCGGTGAGCACAGGAGGGGGAGACTCAGAGCATGTGTGTGTGTGTGGGGGGGAGGGGGGTAGAGGGAGAATGTGTAAGGGCCCGAGAGCATGTAAGGGCTTCTCTGAAGCCCCAGAGGCATGCCTTCATTCGTGGAAGCCTAGCCCTCAATCATCTGCTCAGGGTGTGTCCTTACCTCACCTCTTTCATAGCGGAGATCCCCAAAGTCAGCCCTGAGCCTCTTGATGAAGTTAGTTATGACTACAAGTGTGATTCTTGGAAGTCCTGTGTCTCTCATGAAGAGGACATCACCAGAGGTCAGGCGGGAGCAGAATGACATGTCTAATGGGGATTCAGCTGTCATTCAAAAGTCACCGCAACTCTCGCAGGGACACATGTCTAGGGTGCCACAGGCTGCAAAGCAAGCTTCAGAGAAGAGGAAGTGGATCTGGTTTTATACCAAGGTTGGGGTGGTGGTTGGGGGTATTTAGAAATATTAGGAGAAAGTCATCCAGATTTGTTGGGCAGGGGAAGGTGGATATGCTTAGTAGAGGAACACGACACATGGACAGAATGCAGCAGAGAAGTCTCATCAGGGGCACATGCTAGAGCAGATCTGGGAGACCCATCCTTTGGTCAGTGCTGTCAGCCCAGTGTCTGGGTCCCTATCAGTGAGGCTCTGCTGTGGCTCTATCAAAGGCAAAATAATTGGGGCATGTGGCTTCCCCTTGGGGTCCCCCCAGAAAAAGCCTCAGTCTAGTTACCACTCTTCTTCTTCTTCTTCTTCTTCTTCTTCTTCTTCTTCTTCTTCTTCTTCTTCTTCTCCTTCTCCTTCTCCTTCTCCTTCTCCTTCTCCTTCTCCTTCTCCTTCTCCTTCTCCTTCTCCTTCTGCTTCTTCTTCTTCTTCTTCTTCTTCTTCTTCTTCTTCTTCTTCTTCTTTTTTACTTCTAGGGTTATTACTGGGGCTCAGTGCCTGCACTATGAATCCACTGCCACTGGAGGCTATTTTCCCCCTTTTTTGTTGTCCTTATCATTATTGTTGTTTTTATTGCTGTTGTTGTTGTTGCATAGGACAAAGAGAAATCGAGAGAGGAGGGGAGACAGAGAGGAGAGAAAGACAGACACCTGCAGACCTGCTTCACTGCTTGTGAAGCAACCCCCCCTACAGGTGGGGAGCTGGGGGCTTGAACTGGGATCCTTAGGCCAGTCCTAGCACTTCGCACCATATGCGCTCAACCTGCTGTGCTACCGCCAAGCCCCCACCTTTTCTTAACCCCAAAGTGTCCATCTCTGTTTTATTGGAGAAAGGAATGAACACCAAAGCTGCATAAAGCTTTATTTGATTACAAAGCTTTATTATTATTATTATTATTATTATTATTATTATTAAATAGAGACAGACTGAGAAATTGAGAGGGATGAAGGACATAGAGCGAGACGGAGAGACACACCTGCAACACTGCTTCACCACTAGTGAAACTTCCCTCCTACAGGTGGGGGTCAGAGGCTTGGGCCTGGGTTCCCATTCATGGTAACATGTGCTCTACCAGGTGTGTCACCACCTGGCCCCTCAAGGCTTTATCTTTTTCAAAGAGTTTGTTTAGTGGCTTGTGAGAGAGCAAGCCAGCTCCTCACTCTGGCTCAGAGTGCAGCTGGGGTGAACCTTGTGCTAACATTTCTGACCTCTTTAGCTGCCCTCTGTACAGTCAGTGCAAAGCTTTAAAAGACTCTCTTCCCAGTGGCCAACCCCTTAGGCTCCCCCATTCTTCAAAGTGAAGCCCAAGTGCTGTCTGGTATGTGGGGTCTTTCTGTGAACCCAGGATTTGGGTCTGGCTCACAGTCACTGCTCAGCAAGCATAGAAGAGTGAACTAATGACCAGGAACATGGGACAGGGTATGCTATTGATTGTGGCATTGGGTTTACAAACCAATGACATTGTCACCTCTTGTTTGCCAACCCGGAGCTATCGGCTCATTTCAAAGAGAAGAGTCAATGAGAACATTCATGAATCACCTAAAACAGTGCTGGTAGCTAGTAGGTAAGAGTTCATCTAATACAGTGTTTAAATAGCTTTCACTGTTTTTAGCCCACATTCAAAAATGTGTCATCATCACTGCTTTACTAATTCACAGGATACTTTACTCAGGGCCAGGTGCTGGTGCACACAGCTGAGAGCACATGCTACCATGTGCAAGGATTGAGTTCAGTCCTCCTCTCCCACCTGCAGTGGGGAAGCTTCACAAGTGGAAAAACAATAGCGCAGCGGGTTAAGTGCAGGTGGTGCACAGTGCAAGGGCCAGCGGAAGTATCCTGATTCTAGCCCCTGGCTCCCCATCTGCAGGGGAGTCACTTCACAGGCGGTGAAGCAGGTCTACCAGTATCTATCTTTCTCTCCCTCTCCTCTCTCCATATTTCTCTGTCCTACCCAACAACAATGACATCAGTAACAATAACAATAATAACTACAACAGTAAAACAACAAGGGCAATAAAAGGAATGAATGAATAAATAAATAAATATTTAAAAAATCTTTTTAAAAAAGTGGAAAGACAGTGTTGCAGGTGTCTCTCCTTCCCTTCTCAATGTCTCTCAGTCCAATCAAATAAAAAGGAAAGGGGGAAAAAAGGAAAAAAGGCCACCAGGAGCAGTAAATGCATCAAGTGGGCACCAAGCCCCAGCCTGAATAAATGCCTGTATAGCATCTGTGTAGATTCTAAACGCTTGTGTAGCTCTGGTTATCTGGCAATAAATATGGTCCACAAGCACTGCTGTCCAGGGGGCTCACAGGTTGCTCAGCACTGCAGTAATGTTCATGGAAACAGAAAAGGTGGATTCTATACAAGCATTTAGTCAGGCCTCTGGGCTCCTTGCAACTTCCAGTCAGGTCCTAGAAAGTACTCCCTAAACTTGCCTCTTCCACACATGACCTGCCTCCAGACAAACTCTAGAACGTAGCCCGGCAGATTCCCAGGGTCTGGAAGGGCACAGGCTATATGCCTCTTGTCCCAAAAGCATCCCAATCCTCAGCACCAGGAGCAAGGGTCACCACTTTGGAGATAACACAACGAGGATAGTGACTGTGGTGGTTTTACAGGTGGGAAAGAATTGAAGAGGAGAATGCCCCTCCCTCACACACACATACACATATACACACAATGTTCCTCAGCTGCTCAACTACAGACTTTGAATTTAATCCACACCTTCTATCTCTAAATCCTCAGCCCTTGCCCTCTCCCCATCTCATTTGTATTTTAGAGAAAGGCAGAGGAAGATAGATGATAGATGATGGATAGATAGATAGATAGATAGATAGACAGACAGACAGACAGACAGACAGACAGACAGACAGGCCAGCCACAGTACGAAGGGGATTGGGCTGAACCCTGCATCAGTCACATACAGGTAAGGCAGCACACTATCCAAGTGAACTCTCTCAACAGCCCCCCCTTTCTTTAGGTTTTCTTTTTTTGCCATTTTTATTTGTTATTAATAGTGGATTATAAAATTGTAAGATTATAGGGTAGAATTCCACACCACACCACCACCAAAGTTCTGTGCCCCCTCCCTGCAAGTTCACTGTATCAGTTCCTACATCGGAGTGAAACCATCCAGTAACTAGTTATCTTCTCCCTCTCTACTTATGTCACTAAGCATAGTCACCTCCAGTTCTATCCATTTTGTTCCAAAAGACATGATATCATCTTTTTTTTTTTTTTTAGTGCTAAGAAGTTTTCCATGGAGTATACATTTCATACTTTATTTATCCAGAGATGAGTTTTCAAATGACTGTGCTTTCAGTCTTTGGCTATTGAGAATAATGCAGCTGTGACTATAGGGGTCCATAAGTCTTGTTAGGGCTTATCAATATTTTGTCCTTACCTGTGAGCCACAGGGTGGATTGTTAATTAAAAAGCCAGCCACCCATTTAGATCCCAAACTAAGTGCTTTACCATTATTATCCAGTGAAAGCCTGCAGTCCCTTCTGAAGGCATTGCTCCTGGATCCATTTTGTGAGGAGAATCTGAGAGGTTTGATTCTTTGTAAGACCCTCTCCCTCCTTTCCCTCTCCCCATAACAAGGTAGCAAAGACCAGGGTCAAACCAGGATAGGCTGCAAGGTCATGTTAGCAATGTGACCATATCTCTCTCTTGCCAAACTGGAGACTCTTGTGAGATCAGGGGTGCTCTGTAACCTGGCATCTGTGTGACTGTTGAACGGTTTACTAGGGAGAATGATCACAAGCAGGGGGCAGCAATTGCTGAAGACTCTGCCCAGTTTACTACCAGGCAGATCACACCTAACTCTCAGAACCACCAACACCCTTCCCCCACGCATACCAGCCCTGCAGAGCTAGAACAGATGCCCCTGGGCTGCCTCTCCTTGCATCTCTCTCCTGACCTGACTCACGTTAGCTTTCTGTGCAACTAGCCAACCAGCCAGAGCTCCTGCCGGCCCAGAGCTATCACCTTGGCACCTCCCCAACACTCGGTTACCCAGGAGCAGCTGGGCTGGAAGCCCCATCAGCTTCTGCCTAACGTGGGTACAGGCTGCTGAACAGTGTGACCTCTCACTCCCACCCACAAATGCTGTAGTGGGCTTTTCACCCTCTGGACTCAGAGCTGCCTTAGAGAAAGGAAATTCTTCATGTTGGAGAAGCCCAGCTTTCTTAGAGCACCTAGTAACTTCTACGGAAAGAGTCCTGGCTTGATGACATTGTCCAAGCCATCATTTCCGAAGCCAACCCTCAGCAGCTTCCTTTCCCTGGCTGTCCTCAGCCGCATAAATTGCTCTTAGTCCCCCCGCCCCTCAGTGGGCACTCTCCCTCTGCTCTTCGGTAGCTGATTCACAGGCGAAAGCCTCTCGCTCCCTTGGATTCCGTGGGCTGCTGGCAGTGAAATGCATGTGCTGGTAGTTTATTTCACTCTGCGTTTCATTGTGATGGGCTTTCATGGGATGATAACAGGTGGAGATGTTTTAGAGATTTAGAGGTCCACTCCAGGAGGCAGCATATGCAGCCAGTAGGAGTCGCCTGGGAATTGGAATAGGACCAAGTTAGCCTTCTTTCCAAGACCGAGCTTGTTCTTAGAATACAGTGCAGGCTAGTTTTTATTTTTCTTTCCAAAATTTTCATTAATACGTGTATATAAAATGCCTGGCATGGTGGCTGGCATCCAATGAACACCCAATAAGGAAGATATTGTGGATATGTCTAGAACATGTGATTAAATCAAAGTTAGCTGCCCTTAGATGGTACCAAAAGGAGGGAAATTTTGTCCTGTTTTTTTTTTAATTCAAATTTACTTACTGTTAATAGAGAGAGAGAAATTGAGGGAGGATAAAGAGACACAGCACTGCTTTACCACTCGTGAAACCTTTCCCCTTTAGGTGGGGGCCGGAAGCTTGAACCCAGATCCTTGTGCATGGTAACATAGGTGTTCTATCAGGTGCCCCACTACCCATCACCTTTTGAGGGCATTTCAAAGATTTATTTATTAATGAGAGAGACAGAGAGAAATCCAAAGCATCACTCAGGTGTCTGTGATGCTGGACAGTGAACTTCTGTCATCATGTTTGCAAGGTCTGTGTTCCATCACTGTGCCACCACCCAGGCCCAACGTGAATACCTAGATCTGGTTTTCTAAGACCTTGTTCCACTTGTTCATTCTCTCAGAAGCTCTGTTTCCATGTTGTTCTGAGACCGCTGTTGCACTCTTCCCCATAGTACTGGCCATGGATGCCCCATGGAGAGACACAGCCTTTAACACACAGCTCCTCTGGGGTGAATGGTGTACCCAGTTCCCCCCTCAGAGCAGAGCTCTTGACCTACTTGGGTCAGCACCTAGAGCTGCTGAGACCAGCTCTGCACGCCTCCCCTGGTGTCCATACTGCACAAGACACTGAGAATCAGAAAGGCCCCTTGCCTCTCCAAGGGGCAGGAGCAGACAGTTCTGTGAGGGTTGGGTGGAAGAAAGTCAGAATGCCTTGCCTGCTTTGGAGCCAGACACTAAGAGGGGGCTAAATGGGGCCCTCTGGAGGCCAAATTGGGGACAGCAGACCAGGGAGAGGAAGTTTAAAGCTGTGGAGGACCCAATTCTCAAGAGTCCCTGAATGGTTTGCTGACAGTCTTGGGTTAAAAGCTGCTTCATTGCACACCGAAGAGTTCCCTTTCCAGTTCCAGGCTGTGTCTCTCTCTTTACATCACTTCGCTTAGCCTGGTCTAACTACACTTTGGGGAAACCTTCTGGAATTCAAACTCAGGTCCTCAGAGCTTCAAGTAGTTTCTCCATGACACTCTTCCTTGACCAAAAAAAGCCAACTGTAAGACATTTAAGAGTGACCAGACAAGCAAAAAACAGGAAAACTCTTCTCAAATGAGGTTGCAGTAGGCAGCAAACTAAGCTTAACAAATAAGCTGAAAGTAGTAGCAGGGTTAGAAAAGAAAAGAAAAAAAAGGCTTTCAGTGTCACAGTTGTGTCCATGATACACTTTGAAAATGGTAATTCAGCTTTATTTACAAAACTGAATATAATTACATGGAAATTTGAGGGAAGAGAATTCAGTTCTTATTAGTGACAGAAAGACAGAGTGGGATGCTCTCAATGCTAGAGAAATTGTCTCACGTTCACAGATGGGAGAGAAAATCAGCTCCAGAGTGGCAAGTTCCCCCTTCTTACAAGTGTCACTTGTGTAGCCAGAATTGTTGCTAAGCCCAGAAAGGCAGGCACCAGCCACCCAATTAAACGTCAAAAGGAAGCTGTCTGGATGGGCTGTTCCTGCTTAGGTATGTGATAGGCTGGAAGGCTGGGGTGAGAATTTCACCCCCAGAATCATAGCCACCCAAGACCTGACATTTCCCAACCCCCCTGCCAGCAGCCAGTGACAGTCTGAAGTCAGAGTTCAGAATAATAAAGAGCAGATGGACTGATAGGGAGGCAGGAAGGGGAGGCGGGCTGGGGTGGGGAGAGGCAGGGAGGGGCTCCACCATTGCCTGGGAAGCAGTGAGATGGTCAGTTCCTAGCATTTAATCAAAACCTGGGAAATTGGGTCCAGACAGGCTGCAGGAGCTAATGGTTGATCAGCTTGGATCTGTCAGCTTTGGTATTTGGACCATTTTTCCATTGGCACTGGAGCCCTTGAGTATGCAGATGTAAGTTCTGAAATTGGGCTTGGGAGTGGACTCTTGCTTTTCACACCTCAGTGAATAACCTTGTGTGAAAGCTCCAGTCCATCCCTTGCATGGTGGAGAGAGAGCATACCATCTTCAAATAATCACTGGCCTCTGGTGGGTGAGATTTATGCAGCATAGGGAACTCCTTCCTATACGTGCTCATAACTCATTCAGACAAGTACAGGTGGACTGTTCAAGGAAACCAGCATTCCAAGAGCTTGGATGATGTGCGCAAGACAAGCTGGGGGGACAAGGGTTCAAATCCAGCATCCTCTGACCCTCAATTTCACTATAATTGCCAGCCTGCTGTTTCCACTGACTGCTGGGAGAGTTCTTGCCAGCACTGCCTGTGAGCCTGGCACCAAGTTTAGAGAGTGCCACTTCAGTTGGTAGCAATGGCAGGAGTCTTGTGAACTGGGTCCTGACCATGCTATGCCTGGCAGCACAAGAGTTCAAGAGAAGCGATTATTTTCAGCTGACACAACCAGTGAGGCCTCCTGCAGGAGATGGGGTCAAAGTGATGGTAGAGGCTTGATGTAAGTTGGCAGGGATGGGAACGAAGCAAGCACCTTGCAGAAGCCTGCTGTGGACAGAGGCTGGCAGCACAGGCAGTGAGAAGCCACCAGGTCATGACGTGTACAGGCAGGAAGACCAGCATTTGGGGGCTTAGCGTTGTCTCTAAGGAGTGTAAAGTGGGAGGTTTGCAGGTCACAGAGGCCTTCAGAGGGTTCAGGTGTATCTGTGAACACCACTCTTCTCTGACAGAAAACAGTCTGGTTCTCAAAAGCTTTGCCCATTGTCTGTGGGCAGGATCCATATGGCAGAGCCCCCAGGGACAGGTAGTGGCATGCCTGGTAGAGCACACACACATCACCATGCACAGCGACCTGGGTTCCTGCCCCCAGTCTTCATTTACAAGAGACAAGTTTCATGGGCAGCGAAACAGTGCTGCAAGTCTCTCTCTTTCTCTCCCTTTCTGTCCCCCCTTAATGTCTCTCTGTCCTAACGAACAAAAGAAAAAGAAAACAGAAAATGGCCACCTGGAGCAGTGATTTGTCAAGCAGGCACTGAGCCCCAGCAGTGACCCTGATGGCAATATAAATAAATAAAATAAAACCCCAGAGGTTTCAGTCAGGGGTTGGAAAAGATGGCTTTCTAAGAAGGTGAAGGACAAAGGAAAGCATGTACCGTGTGAATATATTTACCCAAGTCCACATGGCACAATATGGCAGTGAGATGTGGCCATCTGACGTCACACCTTTCCCTTGAAGTCTTCCTTTAATTCATCTTTTCTTTCAATGTTTGTTGAAAGTTTCGGTTGTGCTGGGCCTAGTGCCAGCTGCCAGGGAATTGAGGCAAGTGGAAGCTGGACCCTGCCATCCCTCCCTGGGGTGCCAGTCTAGGAGAAAGGTACCCAAGTGGGGGCAGGGCAGGGGTGAGGTGGGGGGCAGAAGCGCTGGCAGCTTGGTTTTCTCTAGGGGAGCTCCTGTGTCTTCAGGCCAGGTCCAGCTCCAAGTTCCAGTGTAGCTCAGCCAAAACCCTTCCTGAGCATGAAGCAAGGACTTTAGATGAGCAAGCACTTTTGCCCTGATGATTGCAAGAGGAAACAAGTGGAAACAGTTTCCAGTCTGGCTGCTGATGCAGGCTGGGTAGCCAGGGACAGAGGTGGTTGTCGGTCAGAGTTCACAGCGCCCGTATGCTGGGCTAGCTTTGCAGTGGGAGACAGACGATCAGGGACACACGGCTGAGCGGAGAAGCAGTATTTCTTTATTCACAAGCGAACGGTTCAAAAAATAAATCTAATCTAATCACAACCCCGTTCTGTCCTCCATCTCTCTCCTCCGGCGGCCGGTCAGGAACCCAGGAAGTACGTAGGATAGGGGGCGGGGAGAAGGGAGAAGCGGGAAAAGGCAAAGACTAAACCACAATCTCCCGGAGGCAGGAGGCAGGGGGAGTGAGACCAAACCAATGTAACAGAATGACCATGTAAATAGACCACAACGTCAAGCAATGTAAAAGAAGGGATCCCAGAAGCAGAACTAGAAGCATACCAGCAGGTGGGACTTTAGGTGCAAGTGAGGCTGCTGCTAGAAATGCCAGTCAAGGGAATACCGGTTGAGGGGCCAGGTGATAGCGCACCCAGTTAAACACACATATTACCAATTGCAAGGATCCAGGTTCAAGCCCCCACTCCCTACTTTCAGGGGTGACACTTCATGAGCAGTGAAGCAGGTTTGCGGGTGTCTCTCTTTCTCCCTCTCTCCCCCTCCTCTTTCAATTTCTCTTGATTTGAATAATATATATACATATACATATACATATACATATACATATATATATATATATATATATATATATATATATATATATATATATATATATATGAAAAAAATGGTTGCTGGGAGCGGTGGATTCATAGTGCTGGCACCCAGTCCCAGTGGAAGTAAACCCTGATGACAAAAAAAAAATGCCAGTCCTTTAGGCACAGGGCATGTAAACCCTGATGACAAAAAAAAATGCCAGTCCTTTAGGCACAGTCCTTTAGGCATCAGCGGGTGAGGAGGACTGTACTGATCCAAGGTTGCACAGCCCAGTCATGGCTGTGATGCTGTTCACACAGAACTTTCCCTTTCAGTTTACCCTCCCCCTAGGTGTGACCTTCTTCCCCACTGATCCCCCCATGTGAGAGGATGAGCTGTTCAGGAAGGGAAGGATGCTGGGTGTTCTGGGGTTCAGCTCTGTTTCACAAGGCTCTGTAGGTCTGCCTCATTCCAATGCAGCAAGCACAGGCCAGCAACAAGGTAGAGCAAACAGCAAAGCCCTCAGCCCATGCTGCTTCGGGGGTGGGACAGGGATAGATAACTGTCCTTGTCCAGGCTTGTTGCCCCCTAGATCAGTCCCCCGGGACCCCAGGAGCCCAGTATTCTCAGAATCCCAGGTAAGTCACCAGCCAGGACCCAGGGTTCAGCCACAACACCTCAACACTGTCTCTTATCTCCCTGCCCTCCCCTCCACAGAGATCTGTGCTGCTGATTGTGGGGGCCATGGCATCTGCGTAGGGGGTACCTGCCGCTGTGAGGATGGCTGGATGGGGGTGGCCTGTGACCAGCGGGCCTGCCACCCCCGCTGCGCGGAGCATGGGACCTGCCGGGATGGCAAATGCGAGTGCAGCCCAGGCTGGAACGGCGAGCACTGCACTATCGGTAGGGGCGTCACCCCATGTGTGTCTGTCTGTCCGTCCCCAAGTGGCACGTGGGCAACCAGGCCACAAGTCCTTTCATCTGGCCACGGTGAAGTGAGGCAGCAGGCCCAAGGTTTCCACTGGGGTGGGGGGTGGGTTCTGTCTTGCCGTGAAGCAGTTTTCCATATTTTTTCCTGTCCCCACTTTGATGTCCTTGAGCCCAGTTAGCAGGGCCCAGTGCCTGGAGACATAGCCCTCCCAGGCCGGTGGTGGTGGGGGGGTGTATCTGGGGATGCAGCAGGTGGTTCTGGTGTAGGCAGTCATTAGGGGTGGGGCAGGTGATTGTTGTAGCTTGCTGTAAAGTCTTTTTCATGATTTAAATTCAGGTATTCACTATGCCTTATGAGCTGTCACTTCTTAAATTGATTTAGCCATAACTTAAATACTGAGGAGCATAGCAGTGGGCTGGCATCAGTCCTTCTGGGTCTTGGATTCCTCACCTGTGAGGCAGCACAGGTGGCTTTCTGTGCTGGGGGGCTGGGGCTTATGCCAGAAAGCCTGAATCCTGGGGAATGCTGCCGCAAACCCCAGGCCACACCACGTGGACCCCTTTAGGCCTAGATTCCTCCACCCCAAGTCTGTAGCTTCTGTCATGTCTTAGTTCTTTTTCTTCTCTCTGGGGCCCCCACTGAGGACAGCTTCCCCCCCTTTTTTTTTTTTAGCATTTTAGTGAACAAGAGAAAGAGATACCAGAACACTGGCTTGTGGTGTTGCCGGGTATTGAACCTGGGACTTCAGAGCCTCAGGCATGAAAATCTTTTGTGTCGCCACTGTGCTATTTCCCCAACTTGTGGTCAGCTTTCAAAACAAGCCTATCACTCCAGCCCCTTCTCTCTGCCTTTCTCACTGGGTTTGTTGATTTTAAACCCAGCCAGCCTTCCCCCTCTGTGTGTTGTGCTAGAGCCCACATGTACCCAGAGCACTCAATCCAATCAACTGGTTTGTATATTTTCCACATTTACAAGGAAGGGTGGTTGAATGTTGCCCCCTTCCCTCTGAAAGTCATTCCTGTGTCTTTTTGGAAACTGAGAGATAGCTAGACTGCAGAGTGTTTGAGGGACAAAGGGGCTTGGGGCTTCTGGAGCTAGAGAGTGTGCTGTAGTTTGTTCTCTCTCTCTCTCTCTCTCTCTCTCTCTCTCTCTCTCTCTCTTTCTCTCTCTCCACTTTTCTTTCCAGGCTGTAGTGAGTGAGTTTGATGCTTGGCTCTGAGCAACTGGGGAACACCTTGCACTTCACCATGTATGTGCAGTGTGCTGAGTAACACAGCTGTGTAGTTTTGCACCTCTGTAAAGACCTCCAAACTGGCCTCTGCCGCTAAGTTTTCTGAGCTCTGGTGCAGGGCACCTACCCCACTAAGGCCTCACACCTGCAGAGCACTACCGAGTGGCTCCCCAATCCAATATCTATCGTTTATTCATTTTTGGAGACAGGAGGAGAGACACCACAGCACTTTCCCTGGTGGTTCTAGGGCTTGAACCCAGAGCTTCATACACAGCAAGCTGTGCACTCTACCAAGTGAGCTGTCTCTCTGCCCTGCCTAGTCCACAGTTGTGATAGCCAGGCTGCCTTTCCAGCAGAAGGGCCATTGTGTCTTACTGTGTGCTGCTGGGTGGTTTTTGTCTCATTTTATTCATTTTATTTTATTAGAATGCACTGCTTAGCTCTAGCTAGTGGTAGTGCTGGGGATTGAACCTGGGACCTCAGAACTTCAAGCAGGAAATGCATTTGTATAACCATTATGCTCTCTCCCCAGCCCCTGAATAGTTTCTTTATGTCAATGTCATCCTGCTTCTTTGATTGTCCCCAAAGCCCCTTGATGAGAAGTGACCCTTGTCACTGAAGGAGCCTCCTTATCTTCACCTTCCAGCCTGACTAAGGGCCTTTTAGATGGGGATCCATCCCTTTTGGAGATGGGGGAGCACAGAGCACACCTTTATTTCACACCTTTATTACAGCATCCTCAAATCATGTCTCTAATTTTCCTGAAGTGTAAATATATCAGATGTGTTTTATTATTATTTGTGTGTGTGTGTGTGTGTGTGAGAGAGAGAGAGAGAGAGAGAGAGAGATTCCAGCTCTACACATGCCCCCAGTACTGTTGGTGCTTTCTTGAGGTGCTGGGACTTGAACTTGGACCATGCACATGACAAGACAGGAGACCCACCTAGTGAGCTATCCTATCCCTCTGGCTTTGGTGGTTTTGTTTGTTTGTTTGGTTGGTTTGGTTTGGCTTGTTTTTTTTGTTTTTCCCCAGAACACTGCTCAGCTCTGGCTGATGGTGCTGGAAAGTAAATGAGGGCTGAGGGTCTTTTACAGAACCACTATGCTGTCTCCCTGGTCCCTCTGTCAGACTTTTCATGAGATAAAAGCCCCAGACCTTAGTCAAATGATGAAGCATTTAGGGAAATCTCTCTCAGCCCAATCACAGTTGAATCATTTCAGGGTATGAAGCAGGCTTGTTTGGTCTAGTGACTTATAGGTAATCACCAGCCCAGCTTAAAGAACACCCTCTTGGGAATGGAGGTGATAAAGTATATGCCAGAGTAATGCTCTGCTTCTCTCTCTCTCTGTCTCTCTGTCTCTCTCTCTCTCTCTCTAGTAGATAAATCTTTTTTTTTTAATTACCTTTTTTTTTTTTGTTTTGATGCCAGGAAATCAAGCAACCCCCTCTACCTCTGCTGCCCACCCATGTCACATTTGAAGAGCAAATTCCCTCTTGGGGCTATAAGTCCTTGCCCCCTTCTAGTGAGAAACACATCTGACTAAGTATGCAAAAGAGGGTGACAGTCCTAAGTCCCTGACTGTGCTCACAGGACACTGTAGAAGTGGTAGCCTAGCTGTGGTGGCCCAGATGAAAGGACTTTGGCCAGTAACCTTGTCCCCTCTCCTTCCCCTGTGTGGCCAGTCTCCCGCCCTCCCTGTCTGCTCCCCTGCATGATGCCTGCTCTGACTCCTGCCTGTGGTCAACACACCCCACTGAGGCCCCCTGAGGGGAACTGTATAACCAGGACACCATTCTCCCACCTGGGGTCCTTTAGGAATAGAAGCATCCACCAGTGTGAACAGTCAGACACTGAAAGCATTATGTGTGCCACATTGTCAGGTTTTATTATCAAATAGTAAGTGCTTGTCATGCAGCTTGTTTCAGGCTGTGATTATGTCCCTCACCAGTGAAAGCAAGGCCCACACGTTGGTCCCGAGACTTCCCTACAGGTGAGAGAAGAGAGTTTGGTCTCATGTTTGGTCTCACTCTGCTGCCTCCTGGGTACTGGAAGGTGCAGCTGGCTCACCCACTGTGGGTGTCAGCCACTTGAGCAGATCTGGGCTCCTTCCACACCAACCCGCAGCCCCAGAAACTATTTAAGTCGGTGGCACTTCCCAGTGCAGATCCTGACAGTTGGAGCCAATGTCCCAGTCCAAGGCCTTTAGGATGCCCTTCTTCTTGTGGCAGCTGCTTGATTATTCTCAGAAGAAGTTGACTTTTAGAATGGAAGTGTGTGGTAGCATCCTCTTGAAGGGTTGAATCAGAATGCAAGACACTTTCATGCTGAATCCTCACACTCTAGGAATTCTCTGGCTTTGTGTGTAAGAAAGGTCTTGGATAAAGCCTAGCAAGCAGAGTGTAAGATGCTGGGAGCTTCAGGCTCTTCCTTAGGGACCTAGAGTCTCTTATCAGAGGTATCCAGGCTGGACAAAGCTCCTCCCCCCCACACACACACACTGTGTAGCTGTCAGCTCAAAACAGAGTCACCTGATCCTACAAATAGCACGCAAGTAGAAAGGGTTTTTGTTTGTTTGTTTTTGTTTTTTTTTTATTCATTCTCATCACTCATCTACCACTCAACCCAGTTGCCACCCCTGAGTGAAGTTTTATAAACCAGAGCAACTGAGAACTGCTTTTCCAACACAAGATAACCCCTAGAGCTTCCAAAACATCTTTTTAAACATCTTTTCTGGGAAATCTTTTTTCCTCTTAAGTCTGGGGCTTGACTTCCCATTTCTTTAAAGAAAACTGAAAGTCACAGTCAAAACTGAAAAAGGTGTTTTCTTTCATCCTCTGTCTCTGAAGGAGGAAATTCAAAAGCGCTGACAATGTGCGCCACCACTGCAGCCACCTCATCTCATGCCCCTCACCACCTCTTGTCTAGAAGTCCCCTCAGCCCTTGTGGGAAGTGCCAGCTCCTGACTACACTGGCAAAACTATAGCCTTGCCTCCCAAACTGTGTTTGTTTGAGGTGCCCAAGTTTCAAAGATTTTTCAGAGACCTTGGGGGAACTGCACAGTCCTATCAGTTTTAATTCTTAGACAAAAGCCTCCTACAGGAGTGGAGATTAAAATGCCGCTCTGCAGAGGCCTCGGCATGCTTCCCAGTGAAGAGTCACTGCAAAAAAAGGTAACAGAAGCTTCACGAGTTCTCACCAGCACATACCACTTTCAAATGGCTTTTATTTTAAAATGAATTCTCAACTAAGACATCACAATTGCTCAAGGGACATCATCTGCACCTGTGCAGTAGCTCTGCATTTGTTTCTCCTCACAAGCATCCTCACAGAAAGACTAATGGCCAAAGGACAAATGGTGATGGCAAGTCAGGGGACATGGACGGGGCTAGCCCCCCATGATTGGAGCAGGAGCCTGGCACGCTGATGGCTCTAGGGAATGTCAGCCGGCTCATGAAAGAGGTGGAAAGCTAGAGGGAAGGTGTGAGCCCAGTAATTCCCTCCAAGGGTAGTGCCCATGACCACTGACTGTTCTATTCTCCATCCAAAAAGAGGGGAAGCCTATATGCTCCTAAGATATGCACACACCCGACTCTTTGGAGGCTTATCTCACATCTGCAAAGAGTTCAGGTGCTCTGAAGCCTCCCAGCACTCCTGCTGTGACCAGCCTGCCTTAATCTGCCTGGTGTGAGCTGGTAAAACAACCACCAGAGTCAGACTTCCCTTCCTGGTAGACCAGAAATGAAAAGGCCCTTCATGACCTCTGACCAAGGTGTGGAGTACCCAGGGGCCATCTAGGAGTTGTTGGAAGCATCTGTTTGTCCAGGTGAATCCAAGATCACGGAAGTGCTGCGGATGGGTGAGCTCACACACTAGCCTCCTCCCAGAGGATTGCTCTGTTGGATGGCCTTTCTCCACCCCAGGACAGGACAGGAATGGTATGAAGCTCTGGACCCAGCACCCACTCTTCAAACCAGCAGACTCCATTCACATCATCTGTACTCGGCATCAGTTCTTTAAAAGCATGGTGGATTTTGTTTTGGTTTTGGTTTTTCATCACTGTATCAAAGACATACATGTTAAGACCCTCAGTCAAGGACAGCAACCAGGGTATGGACTTCTGTGCACACCTTTATGAAGACATAGCACCGAGCTTCGGAGACTCAGCTATCATATCCATCATCAGTAGAGGCGAGACAGTCCCTTCCAACCCCCAGAAAATGCTGGAGCTCACTCTGGCTGACTGTGGCTTACACTGTGTCTTGAGGGCATGAGCAGGAGAGGGAGCCCTTGACTTGTAGTGTCCACATGAAAAGTATTGTTGACTTTAGCCTCCTAAGCTACCCAGAATGTTGGTTGCAGTGTGAGTCTGCCCCCTTCATTTCCACAGGCGGTGGGCTGGAAGAATTTGGTGATGTCTTTCAATGCATAGAAAGCTTATTTACATTTAACAGAGACCTTACCCCTGTATCTGTTGTAACCACATGTCACTATAGGGAGAGCTCAGAAGTCGGCCCACGTCAGGAAGATGAACCTGTAGAGCAGATAGAAGCTGATTCATCACCATCAACTCTGGAGGCAGCCATAGCTCGGGTCATCGGACACCCCCACCCCCACCCCCACCCCAGAGTGGAGGCTGCACAGTGTGTGGCCATTCAGGTCCAGTGGTGATGTCTCCTGGGGCTTAGTCACCTATACCCAACATTCAAGAGACATCAGTGTCCACTTTGTCTCATCTGTGTTTAGTCAAAGCAGGAAACTCTGAGTCTGGACCTCCAAGAAGCTACAGGTTTGAAGACTGAGAACACCCAGTAAGAGGAGATCCCTGGGGGCTGTGACATGGTTGTGACATGTTCTCTGGTGACATGCCTGGGACAATGGCCTCTGAGAAGCTAGAGATTGCCTTGCAGAGTTGGACACCTCACTGAAACCAAGATGACAGGGGAACCAGGAAGCAGGAAGTCTGTGTCCCCGCCCCCCTTCAGGATTCCACAGCTTTATTTATCTAGGCAGCATGCCCCCCCCCCCCCACACACACACACACTCTTCCCTCTTTGGCCTGTGGCTGTGCAGTCGATGTGGTCTGCAGACTGAGACTACCTACTGCACACTTGAGCCAGGAGCTCAGTCTTCTGCCTTTCAAGGCAGGGGAGGGGTGGGGAGGGTGGGCATCAATGCACAGCAGCTGGAAGATGATGACAAATATACATGTGTCTGCACCATGGGGCAAGGGGAATAGTTCTTTGAGCTTCCAGAAGCCTGCCACTTCCAGAAAAACTGTACGTGTGGTCTAGCCCCATATCCTAGGCTTTTGACTCACAGTCTGGCAGGAAGCAGCATCCCTTCTGGAGGTGCCCGTCCTTCTGGCCATTGTGGGAGCACACAGAGGTGAGCTCAGAGGAGGGAGATGGGGGCACTCTGGCTCTGACCACAGCCTCAGCAGGGCAACTGTGTCAGTGTGAAGGAAGAGACCTGTCAGCTTTAAACACGTGCAGCCAGACTCCCATGTGTAGGCATAGTGGGGCTGGTTCTCGGGACTCCGCCTACTCAGTGAGCAAAACCTCCAGCTCCTTAATAATTCAGGGGTTGAACAGAGCACCACCCCCAGAAGAGGAGACATAGGCCCTTCTATTCTTCTGAGTTGAGCAGTGTGGAGGCTTTCTTAGCTTCTGTTTCATTTTCACCAGGAACCCATCATCCTACACCTCACACTCTGTGTCACATGTGCCTGTCCTCTGAGCGTCTGACTCAGAAATCCCAGCATTCTGCACTCAAATGTTTGTGGATGCACAGAGATATAGAAAAGTTGAGATTGCTAGCCAGCTAATCAAATTTCTTATTTAGTTAGTCATTAGAGAGAAACTGATACGGAGAGGGGAGATAGAGAGGGAGAGATGACGAGAAACACCTTCTTCAGACCTGCTTCGTTATTCATGAAGCCTTCCCCTAACCAACCAGGTAATTTAGTGGTGTATTCAACCAAAGATTGAGCCACTTCCCTAGTGCATGTCAGAGATGATTCAAATCATGCCTCCCGCTTCCCTCCTCCACATGTCGTCGTGTTTCTGTGACTGCATTTCCTATGCCTGGGCTGCAGACTGAGTGCAGCCCCTCCCGTCCCTTCCTGGGGGTTGTGCTTGCTCTTCCTCATCCTCTCTTGCATCATCCTGTCTTTGGTTATGTCTGCCCCACCTTGGCAGAGATGTACCCATCACCACCACCACTACCTCACCCTTGTACCCTGGGTCCCTGGCATGACTACCAGGCTGGCAGTGTTGTACTTAAGGGATCCTACCTGAAATGTCCTGTCTTTTATTTTCCAAGCGCACTATCTGGATAGGGTAGTGAAAGGTATGGTCTTCCTTCCTCAATTTTCTTGGTGTGTGTGTGTGTGTGTGTGTGTGTGTGTGTGTGTGTGTGTGTAAGAAGGTATGTGTGGACAAAAATGCCATGGTGCTGCCACTCCCTCAGCTTTGTCAAGGACATGTGTCCACTGCCCAGGAGATGGGCTTTTGGTCACCAGGTGGTCACTTTGTGTAGAGTTTCTCCCTCTGCTACCTTGGGTGTTTCATTTGTTTGTGATGTGGCCACAGTGCTGTTCCCTGACCACCCTACATTCCCATCCCAGCCCACACAACACCATCCTGCCATCCTCTGTGACCCCTGGTCCATCAGAATTCATTAAGGTCCTAAGGCCTAAGAGAAGCAGAGACCCGAGTGCATGCTAAGAAATCTTAAGGACAACGTTCTGTTACCATCTGTTCACTCACCCAGCAGTCACATACGGAGCACTCATTAGTGCTGTGTGCCAGGTACCATGCTTGGCTCTGGAGAAATGGTGAGGGCAGGCCCCTGCCCACAGGGACTGGACAGTGTATGGCTTTTCCTTCTCAGGGAAGGCCTGACTTGGGTAAGTGTTATCTGCAGAGTGATCTCCATAGGCAAAGCAATGCCAATCACTTTCAATGTTTGCATTTGCTGTGTGGGGCCTGGCTTTGCAAATTGGCCTCCTGGCCCTGAGGAGCCTCAGCATGATCAGCTGAGCATGATCCTCAAGTCCCCAGGCTCCCCAAGAAGTGCCCTGCCACATTAGTTGCCATATCCCTTCACCCTCACAACTGCTTGTCAGAACCTGTGCTCAGGAGTTCAGGATACATATGCAGGATGGAGTCAGGCCACACAAGTTCAAACCCCAAAGGCAGTGCTTAGAACCTGTTGAGCATGGCCGTGTGAGGTTGCCTCCCTGTACTTGAGAGTCTGTCTACAGAACTAGGGTGACAGCCACACCCAGCACTCTCCCTTTACTCCAGTTTCCCTGTCCAGACTTCAGGCCTGCAGCACGAGGGTTAGGTGGAATCCTGAATTTAAAGTGCTTAGCATATAGGCAGGTGGGTGCTCAGTGAAATTAGCTATGTTTGGTTGTCCTGTAGCAAGCTTCACCCTTAATTAGAGAAGGCCGTTTCCTATCAGACTAACTTTTAAAAATTTAGGGAAAAGGTACATCGGCTCTTAATAAGAGATAGCAGCTGCTATTTAAAAAACAAACAAACAAACAAACAAAAAACAAGTGGAAAGGGTCTTGGGGAAGCAGAAATGCCTGAAGGCTTGTCAACTGGGAAGTCTGTGCCAAGCACAACTAAAGGGCTGCTAGAACCCATCACATGGCATCCTGTTCTGAAGACGTCCTCTCCTTTCTGGCCTCAAGTCAAGGATGGCATCCTCTGAAACCCCCTCTGAGCCTCTAAAACGAGCATTTCAGTGTGTGAACATCATATGTGGGATGGATAGGATGTAATGATCCCACTCTGTTCAGCGGAAAACCCTCTTCTCACCTCCCTGAGTCTTACGAAAGTGCCGTAAAACATAATGAATGTGTTTCTCTGTCACAGTGTTCAGGAATTGCCTTTATCTATACCTGCTTGGAAAGAGGAAATTAAAATGGAGGCAGTGGAGTGGCTTGTGCTTAGTGACCTTTCTAGCTGTCATGTTGGGACACAGACTTTCCTGTGCTCCTCTGTGTCCCAGCATTTCCCTCCTGTCACTGCAAGTCACCAAGAGCACACCATGATTTCCCATACATCTCTTTCAGACTGGCACCCTCATGAGGAAGTGACCCCTTCTCTCTCAGGTGTCCTTTCAGGAAATACCACCAGATCAGTGGTTGTGTCTAATCGATGAGCCAGAATGTACCTTGACGGTACATGTTTCTTGCCAAAATCTAGATCTTCACTAGGACTATAGGACTCCTTCTGATTGACTTTCTGATATAATGAGTTCCAACCCTAGAAAAGAAAAAAAAAAACAGGAATTCAGAGAACTAGAGATCTCCTCAACATGAGCTGATATCTTTTTGGAGTAGAACATTCTGCAGGCTTTCCACTCTCTAATTCCCTGTTCGTAGCACTGAAGAAGAAGAAACTGCATCCCCTCAATAGGTGCAATAAACTCTCAAGATCTGAGCAGTATGGGTGTCCCACAAAAGGAGGGGCATTGTCCAGCAGAGAAGATACTGAGAGAATTCCAACAGAATATGAGGAAAATCATACTGGAGGATGTCCAGATCAACCCCCAACCCCCAGTCCCTCAGCATACACACACACACACACACACACACACACACACACACACACACACACACACACACACACACACTTAGTAGGGTGTTATCAATCAAGATTGTGGACTTTCAAATAAGCATAAGAGAAAACCACTGAAAGTTGTTTTGTTTTTATCATGAAGGATCAGTTTGGCCATACTTGGGGACAGAGTGAAAGGGGGCATATTCAGGGACAAGAAAACCCATTAAGAGACCATTCAACTAGATGAGAGACGAGGTTGGCTTTGTGTAGGATGTGACTGCAGTGGGGAGAAAGCCAGGGAGGACCAGGAAGAGCAGTGTCTCTTCTAGTGTGTGTCACAGAGCCAAAAGCAAATGCCACTAAGGATTTTGAAAGGCTTTGCTTCTCACACCTGATGCCACGTCTAAGGGATTCTTCTTCATCGGCTCAAGCTGAAGTTTGGAGAGAAAGCAGTCCCTTGTCACTGAAAGGGTAGCATTTCTTTTGAAGAGTTGAGCCCTGCTCTGAACCTTAAAATGCCAGTATTTTGACTCTAGCAAAATGCCTGGTGTGAGTCCTTTCCAGAGGGGATTGTTAATGTCACCTGGAGACTCTGAATTATTGAGGAGTTTCTGGGTTTGCAGGACTAATGAGCTTCGTAGTGAGTTAGGGCTGGCCTGTGGCTTTAAGAAAGCCAGAAAGTCACACAGAAAGGGGGTTCCTCAGAAGGTGTCAAGAGGAGTGGGAAGGCATGAGAAGCCAGAACAAGCTGCTGGATGAAAGCATAGCTCAGCCAACCACAGATGCTTAGAGCTGGGCTGCAGGCTTAGAATGTAGAGGACAGTGAGGGAGCTCAGGGTGTGGCTTTGTCCAGCTAAACACCCTGACTGTGGATAGTGTCCCAGTGTTTTCCCCGGTGGCCTCTTCTCCACCCGAGTCTGCCTGCTCAGAAGAGCTTTACAGGCAGGCTTCCCACAGTGGTTTTCAGCAGATGGAGTATTCCACATGGTTGCCAAGGGCCATTTGGTAGAGGGCAAAGAGTCCTGATTATCAAATCATCAGATTTCCTTAAGATGTCTCAGAGTCTTTGTGGATATTTGATATGCCTTTCTGTTGATAGGGTAAGAATACAGGACGCAATGTTTCCCACACTTATTTGATCATGGAAATTGTTACTTGAAGATCTCAGAAAGCTAGTTTTCCACCAAATTCGCTTTCCAAAGTGTTGTTTGAGATGACAAGACAGATCTATTGTAAAGCCTTCCTAAAACAAAGTGGGGTCTAGAGAAATGGAAGATAAAATGATGGAGAACAGATGGCACCTCTTCTCAAGCTTGCTGCTGCGTCAAACTTGTTGAGAGTCACAACAAAACCATCACAGCTGAGGTTATCTTTTTTTTTTTTTTTGCCCCCAAGGTTATTGCTGGGGCTCGGTGCCTGCACTACAAATCCACTGCTCCGAATGGACATTCCCCCCAACCCCCACTTTTTTTGTTGCCTTTGTTGTTTATCGTTGTTGTTGTTGGATAGGACAGAGAGGAAGGGGAAACAAGAAGAGGGAGAGAAAGACAGACACCTGCAGACCTGCTTCACCGCTTGTGAAGTGAGCCCCTGCAGGTAGGGAGCCGAGAGCTCAAACCAGGATCCTTATGCCAGTCCTTGTGCTTTGCGCCATGTGCACTTAACCCACTTTACTACCGCCCAGACCCCCAGCTGAAGTTGTTTTGACCTTCTTTACCGGTATTGGTTACACTTGAAGGCCTTACAGATCATTCATCTCTTCCAGTCTCTCATTTTCTAGAAGAGGAAATTAAGCCCCAAGAGTTTCAAATCTCCAAATCTCCACAAGGGAGACTCCAACAGGCAAGACCAGAACCTAGTTCTCCACACAGTGACCCATTCTGATGAGTGCATATAGAGTTCCTACGATAGGCAAAGCACTGGTTTAGGGTCAGAGTTACCTTTATGGAGGAGGGAAGACACTAAACTAATTGCAAAATTGGTGATTTAAGTATAGTTCTCTCAAGGGCAGGATGCTGTCTTTTCTCTCAAGGAGAGCATGCATGGTGGGCCTGGGCTGGGAGTCGTGCCCTGAACTTGTCTCAGTGCCCCCACTGGGCCACATGCAACCCCCCATGGTCCTGCACTGAGTTTGTCTTTGCTCTCCTTGAGAAAGTTTGTTTTCATGAGGAGACAAGCTGTCACTTTTGACTCAAACATAGACACCATTTGAGCTGGCTAGTTATCTTTCTGATTCATGCCTTGTTGATTCATCTTTCACACATGCCTTGTTGATGTTATACAAGTAGACTTGAAATAATACCAGCAGGTGTCAATTATTGAATATTACTTATATGACCCACAGTACTAAATAATCAGCTAGTGTCATCTCGGTTATCATCTCAAAAACTCATTGAATTCAGTCTTGCCTCAGTTTCACAGACTGGAAAACTGAGGCTTGGACAATTGAATGAACGTGCTACTCATCACAGAGGTGGTATATATGGTGCTGGCATTTGAACTGAAGTCCATCCAGCTCCAAACCTCACATCCTATGATAATGATAACACATGGATTTGTTTGAAAAATCATGATTAGATGGTGTGGAGTCAGAACCGCTCTGGCAGATCAGAGTCTTAGAAAGCATGTGACTGGTTAGAGTTACTGTTGTATGGCAAGTATGTAGCACATGCTCATTCATTCATAAATTCTGCCTAGCAGCTCTCAAGCTATCATGGCATAGATGAGTCTGCAACAGATCACATAGGCTTATAAGCTTAAACTATTATCACACCCTTCTAGGGATTCCCCCCCCCTTATTTCTTTTTATTGCCATCAGGATTATTTCTGGAACTTGGTGTCTGCACAATTCCACCATCCCTGGTGGTCATTTTATTTATATAGAAGATGAGAAAGAGATAGGGAGAGGAGGACAAAGAAAAGAAGCGACAGACACCTGTAGCACTGCTTCACCACTGTAGGTGGGGACCTGAGGCTTGAACCTGAGCCCTTACACATGGTAACATGACTGCCACAGTCTTCCCACTGGAAAATATTTCTGACTCTGATGTGTCGTACTGCCTTGATTTCCTGTTTTGTCTTTCTCTGAGCCCTGCCTAAGGTATGGGTACAATTTATAATGTTTCATGCCCTCTACTCAAAATATAGAAAAGATGAGGGTGAGTAGTGGCAGATGTGATGTTTTAATTGTTTGTGCAGCCTCTTGCATCATTTTCACGTAATCTTCTAACCATCTCAAAGACCCAATTAATAAGCAGACTGGGCTGCAAAAAGATTAAAGGAGCCACTGAGTGGTGGTAGAGACGAGATGCCCTGCACCTTGCCGGAGCCTCCATCTTGTAAGAGAAAGCAATCCCTTGGATCCTACTTCTTCCAAGACAAATGTCCAGTACAAAGGAGTCTCTTCTGAAAGGAATATTAGGAAAGAGCTCTCCTCCTAGGACATATGCCTTACCATGTTGGAAAACCCAGGTTTGAGCCTTGGAGCCACACGGAAATTCCATGGACAGTTCTGAGGAAACTCTATGGATGGTGAAGCAGTGCTGTGGTCTTTTTTGTCTAAAATACAAAGAATGAAGAAATCTCCTGGGAACAGCAGAACCATGCAAGTGTGAGGCCCCAGGGCCACAAGAAGAAGAGAAAGAAAGAAAATTCAGATGACCACATTTTGACTTGAGAATAACTGGGCGATGGACCTGTGAATGCTAAGAGGAGGAGTGGCTAGTTATTGGCAAAGGCAATGGCCTGCATGTCACACTCCGTCCCTGCTCCCTGTTTTGACAATAGCTTTCTCCATCACCTTTAGAGAGGCCAGTCCAGTGGCTTCCCACCTTCCCCAGGAAGCTTCCACTGTGCAAAGATTACATACTCTCTGCCACCCACTGGTCTTTCTAGGGATCCCACCCTAGCTTGGAGCACCCCTCAAGAAATGGGCAGCTTGCCCCCACTGCCATCCTATTTAAGAAGATGGAATTGACTTTCATTTATTTAATGACAAACATTAAAACCCCATTTGTGGCCATATCTTTAGCAGTCTGCTGCTTAGAGTGATAAACTCATCTTTGAGGGAGATGAAGTGCCTTCACTTCCATGCCCCTAACCCCCCCAAGGCCAAGCAGAAGTGCAGAGAAGGCTTGAGTGACTTTTCAGGGAATCTGTGCCTGGCACTCTGGGAAAATCTGGCAGGTTTCTTAGAACCAGGATTCAAATGAGAATAAGAGAAGCAGAAGTAAACCATGTAAGAAGATTGATTCACAAACTCAGATTTCTGAGCCACGAATGCAAGCAGGCAGGATTGAAAGATAGTACTCAGATAGCCTGAAACAGGCCAGAGAGAAATAGCTCACTTGTATAGTGCACTGCTTCTCCATGTGTGTGACCCAGGTTCAAGCCTGGCCCCCATCACATTGGAGGAAGCTCCGGTGCTGTGGTTTCTCTCTCCCTCAAAAATAAGTAAAAGAAAACGAGAGAGTAATAAACTCCTTCCACCCCCTCCCCTGCTTATGATCAGTCTCTGTAGAGTGTGAGGCAAAGTTAAAATCTTGCCTAAAATCCCTGAGTCCCTCCAGGCAGAGGACTATCCTCTGTTAGCACGCATCCCTACCCCCAACATGCACACATACCCCTTACAATTTTCCCTTCGGGTCTTTAGTGATGCAGTAGTTGGCTAACACAAATCTGCCTCTTTTGGTAGGCGACATACCCCTCAAAAAGACTAGAAAAGGCCTCATTGACCTCTACCTTCAGCACCAGCCTGGGGAAGGTGCTTGGTGAGTGGTAGGTGAGCAGGTAGGCAGGTGAAGGGAGCAGTGCTGAGCGCCTGCAGGGCCTATGTGTGTGAGGCAGCTCACCCGGGAAGTTCTTTTGGGTTCTTCTTCGTGAGAGGCCTCTGCTCCATGTCTGCAGAGAGGATGAGAAATGAAAGGCCTAACCCCTCAGCCTCAGACGCAAAGACAGCTATTGAGAAAACAGAACAAACTAATTGATGCTTAATTTTTGAAAGTATCTTATATAATTATTTTTATTTTTTTAATCAGAGAGAAACATATTCAGAAAGACTAGAACACTGCTGGCTCAGCTCTGGCTTATGCTGGTACCAGGAATTGAACCTGGGACCTCAGAGTCTCTCTCAGGCCTGAAAGTCATTTGTGCTGCCATTATGTTGTGCCCCCAACCCCAGCCTAAAACAAGAGAATCAAAAAGCCTAAAGCCCAGCCCTTGAGAATGAGATGCAGGAGGAGTGAAGGGGCTGAGGAGAGAGCAGAGAGAAGGTCTCCCATCCAAGTGGCTGCTGGGAGAATCAGGCAGGAAGGAGTGAAGAGGGAAGTGGGAGCTGTGGTGGGACTCTGCAGGTCATGTCCCTTACACCATTCTCCAACACCTTTCTCCTCAGCCCTCCTCCCTCTTGGAAGAGTAGACCTGAGATACTGACTGTGTGAATGTTAAACCACCCCACCCCTCTCCTCAACCACCATTTCCTAACTGTGCCACTCCCCAACTAGGTACCCTTAGTCAGTCCAGTCACCTTTCAGATCCCATCTCTGGCTCACCCAGTGGCAGTGCTGATGAGCCCCACTTCCCTAGGCAGAGGACATTCCCATGCTGGGGCCAGTGGCTGTGCAGACGGCATTGAGTGTGTGTATGTGTGTGTATGTCCCTGTGGGCATCCAGACCTCCACTCTGTGTCTTTGCCTTGCAGAGGGCTGCCCAGGACTGTGCAACGGGAATGGCAGGTGTACCCTGGACCTCAGTGGATGGCACTGCGTGTGCCAGCTGGGCTGGAGAGGCGCTGGCTGCGACACAGCCATGGAGACCGCCTGCGGTGACAGCAAAGACAACGACGGAGGTAGGGCTCTGCTGGGACTAGGGCACTGTTGCGTTAGCAGGCTTCGGGGCACAGCAGCTTTGTGCATCCTCATTCTGTGATGTTGTAATCAGATTGGTTCTTCCATTACTCTTCTCACTGAACACCGGTGTGCAGTGTTCTAAGACACTGTGTATACGAGTCCAGTCCCATGCCTGTGCATGTTTGTGAACGACTCACCACACCTGCCACCAAAGCTCTAGCACCCTCACATCACTGAACCCCCCCCCTGAACCTGGGCCCACCGCCTCCCTTCCCAACCCCTCCAGTATCTCCTATAGGTTTTACAGTGTGTGAGTCAATTTGGTTATTGTCAATTGGCAAGTCTGTTTGTTTTTATTATTGGATTGCACATATGAAGGCAGCCATCAGTAGTTATCTTTTGCATCCTTGCTTGCTGTTCTTCTTGTGGAGAGGCCTCTTCTCGGGTGCAGACTCCTGGCATGCTCACCTTGTTGTGCTCCAGATTCAGAGGTCTAGGAGAACGTCACCCGAGGCAGCAGGAGCTGAATCTTATGGGACTCACTCTGTGTCCACGACAAGAGATGACCCAGAGGAGACCAAGCTGATAGCAATGATCCATCTATTGATCAGAAAGGCAAGGCTTTTAAGGGGTTGCAGAAGGAGGTAGCTTGTTTATGCCATATATGGTTAAAGCAGAAAAGGGGCAGAGAGAAGTAAGGTGTTGGGAAAACTATCAGGTGAGTGATCTAAGGAATGAGGAAGCTAGGCTTTGATGTGCATGGGTGTAGGGGTCCTTGCATGTCAGGAGGGTGAGGTTTGGTGATAGTCTTATTCAGAAGGGCAAGAACAAAGAAGTGAGAAAAGGGGCCTCTGATAGCATCTGTGTAAGCAGGAGAGCAGTTTTGGGAATGAGGGAGTAGGGTTATCAGTAGTTAGCAGACAGGCAGGTGTTCTGAGGGCAGAGAGAAGATGGGTCAGGTATGATAACTTCTGGTAGCTTTTGAATAAGCAGACCATTTGGTTTAAAGACAAGGAAGTAAGCTATTGTATTGGGAATGCAGAGTCCCTGTGAGGCAGAGAGTCTGACAGGTGAAGCTGAACCTGAAGGCCATTCTCTCCCATGCTCAATCTCTGGTAGAGAGAGGCTGACAGGAAGACCGTGTTCCTCAGGCATCCATCTTTCTATGGGAGGTTCCACCAAGCTCAACCATATCCTCACAGTTTCCCTACACTTGCTCTTTTTTTTTTTTTTTCTTTTCTTTTGCTTAGATTAATCACCTTAAGTCCCATCCCTTTTGTCTCAAAAGGCACAATGCCACACATACTGGTTGAGTAGTGCCCCACTGAGTATCTATCCCACACCTTCTTTACAGCTCCTTTACATAGTCATCTGTCCATGGGCACTAAGGTTGATTCCATGTTTTTGGTTGTTGTGAATAGTGTCTCTGTGAATGCAGAGGTGTAAAGATCCTTTTGAATCCATGTTTCTGTGTCCTTCTGTTAAATGCCTTGGAGTAGTACTGAAAGGTTTTGAGGTATTTCCATTCTTAGTTTTAAAGGACTTGGCAGACTGTTCCAAATTGTTCTTGCCATTGAAACTTTTCAAGTATGGCAGTCAGAACCACAGGGCAAGAAGGTCTAGTCTTATAGAACATGAATTAGCGAGCATGAAGAGACCCAACCAGTTCTGACTCTGACTCCCTGTGTAACCTCAAGCAAGCTGTAGACTTCCCTGCACTCTAGTGAGGCACTTGTTCATGAGAATATTCCAGCCTGTAAACTAGTCCCAGAAGTAGCCTGCAGCTTTCTGTTGTGCAAACTTGAATAAATACATCCATAATGTCCTCTGCTTTCCCACGTGGAAGTGGGATTGATTTTGCCTGAATGTGTCAATACCTGGAAGCTATTAGAAAAGCACAAAGAGAGAAAAAAAAAAAAAAAAGAAAGGAAAGAAAGAAGTATGGAAAAGATTTGACAGAGTGAACCTTGCCTTTCTAACGATGCCCTCACAGTTGGTCTGATCTAAACATTGTTTTTACAGCTCTCTTATGAGTGTGCCAAAACACTTTCTAGTGCTCTGCCTAGAATAGAAAGCCAACCAGCCAGAAACTCAACATCCCAACCTCTGGGACTTTTTTACTCAGTCCATTTCTAAAATTTCAAAAGTATCATACAGATTAAAAGGCCAAGTGTGTGCTGTTGTGATTGCTCTGGCCCATTGCCTTGAGTTAACTCCAGCAAGCATAGAGAGGGTTATTGCTGACTGCTGGTCTGTGTCTGAGCCATCTTTCAGCCCTTCTGCCTGCAGCTTGTTTCCAGGGGATGGTGGAGTTTGGTGTACTGAGCCCTCAACCCTTGGAGTGGTTGTTGGCAAGGCGCTTGTGGGCCCTGGAAGCAAGTCAGAGGCTGCTGGGGTGATCTCACAGGCCTGAGGTGCCCCTTCACTGGTCTGAAAGTTGTGCAGCTTGTGAATGCTCGTGTTCCATAAATATGCAGAGTTTTTATATGGAATCAGTCTCCATGCCAGGTACAGAGATGAGTCAGTCCTGTCCCTGCTCCCCAGGAACTCAGGGGAGGGAGAAAGACCCACAGCTAAGTGCTAATGTAGAGTTGTGCTGGTGATTGTAGAAGCCGGGGTATAATCATCAATAAGGTGGTCCTTGAGCAGGTAGGCTGGTGTTTTCTGAAAAAGAAAGTGCTTTCCATTCATTGAGATCCTCTTGGGCAAAGGCAGAGCACAGCAGGAAGAACACAAAG
Source organism: Erinaceus europaeus (assembly GCF_950295315.1). NCBI lineage: Eukaryota > Metazoa > Chordata > Mammalia > Eulipotyphla > Erinaceidae > Erinaceus > Erinaceus europaeus. Next base: position 54,663,831 of record NC_080178.1, on the reverse strand, counting down.
TGTCCCTTCTGTCCAGATAAGGTGCTAAAATGTGATAGTGTTTGCTCTTCCTGCATCTGCTCCCTGGCACCCCCTGCTGAGGACAGAATTTCAGTGACTATGAAGAGTGACCCTGTGGTTCAAGGAGAAGGAGAAAGGAGCCACATCATGAAGTTATTTTCCTTCTCAAGAATCCAGGCTCTTGGACCAAACCCCTGAACAGCTGTTGAACATGTGAGCAGCAAAAGAACAGAATGTCCTTGAGAAATGTGCAAGGAAAAGGATGTGGTGACCCCAGCTTGCATGCAAGATTGGGCTGCAAAGATGGGTTCCTTTATCTGCCAGTAGGAAGTACCGTAGGTCACCTCTCTCAGCCACCCTTCAAAGCCTGTCCACTTCACGGTGTGTACAGGGGTTGTGGGCATACAGGAGCAAAAAGATAGAGCCCCACAGCAGCTAGTCAGAATAGGATGAGGTGGGGGTGGGGAGCATTGACAGCCCCCAGGGGGATGGAGTTGCTGCCAGCAGCCATGAGAGATGAGTCAGCAGGGACTGGGAAAAATCCCCATCTGTAGGAGACCACAGCTTTTGCATCTCTGGAATTTTTCTGGGCTGCTGCATGGGTGCCTGATGATGACCTTTACTGGCTTGGGTGTTTGGGTGAGGCTGAACTTCTAGAATGTGTCAGGGAGCATTTGGACCTCTTGAGAGAGTCTGAGTGGGATATGTATTTGATCTTCTTTGACAGTTTGGTAGGATTCGTCAGTGAAAGCATGTCTCCCTGGGGTAGCCTTTTAATTTCCCGTCAGCTTTTGGACTAGTGATGGGTCTGTTCTGGTGGCAAAGCAAGCTAATAAATTGGACTGTGACCCAAATTCTTTCATGTTGTTGAAAAGTGTGAACTGAGTGTCTACTGGCCCCAGAGACCGAGAAGACACAGTCTCCATCCTTACAGAGTTCAGAGCCAGAAGGGAAAGAGAAACAGTAGGTGTCTGCTATACAGTGCGTAACTAATGTGATAAAGGAGCACCAACCCCCTCATTTAGCCTGTGTTGTCAGATGCTTGGATCCCCTTCTGGAAACTGTGACATGCCCTGGATCATCATAATCACAATGTCAGATAGCCACAGAGACTGATGGTTGGGAGAACTTGGCCTTGGATTAACAACTGTCAGATGAAGAAGCACCTCACCTTAAGCCCTGCAGGCTGGGTGGACTCTTCACCAATGGAAGAATCACGCAAAAGGTTCCAAGGTGCTCTGATTTGAGTAGAGGGTATATAATCATGGGGGTGGACAGTTTCAAATAACAGTGGGGAAGCTATCCTTACTGACCTGTCCCTCTGGGTCTTGGCCAAATGAAGAGTTGTAGTGGCAAGTGCAACAGAGCAGGCTGTGCAAGGCAACACAGAGAGAGCCAATTTAACACCGGACTATCTTCAACTCAGTCCAGCACATATCAGTGAAACCCCTGCTGTCTACTCAGTACCACTGGGACCCTTTCCAAGGGACCCTAAAGACCAATGAGCCTGGAACCTCGTGGTAGCTTGAAGGAGATCATTATCCAGCTGAATCTGATGGAGGTAGAGTGAAGTAGTTTCCTCTGTCAGTCATGGCCAGGATGCAGCATTATTGCAGAGAAGGCAGGTTGGGTGGAGGAAAGGTGTGGGTGTCTGGCTAAGTGATTGTTCTGGGCTGGGCTGGCTCTAGAGCATGGAGAAGGGATTGGCTGAGTTTATTGTAAAGTAAAGGGACCAGAAGGGACAGTAAACAGAGGATGTGGGTGGGAGGCCCCTCCTGCTGGCTCCCTGCAAGGTACAGACAGTGAGACTAGAACTCCTGGTCATGGCACACACCTAAATCACACTGGAAGACATTAGTAGGATCTGATCCAGGACCCCAGGCTTGAGCCCTCCCACATGGCCTGTGTGCCTATGACTGTTGACTGTGACAGGACCTCAAGCAAACTGACATGACAAGCATAACATGTATGTCTTCTCATAGTTGACAAAGTAGCTGTGCATGCCTCCCCCAAAAGGAAACAAACAAACAACAACAAACAACAACAACAAAACCACACCAAAAGCTGTGTGGCATTCTTACCATCCCCTATGATGACTTCTCTGTCCATCCACATATGAGAACTTGTCCCTGTGCCCAGACCTGACTCTGGCTCCATCAAGAAGCCAACAGTGGCTCTCAAGTTGTTGGAGAACTTTCTGTTTCCCCCTTCCCTAAGGTGCTAGGATTAAGGCGGTCTTTCCGGATTGAACTCAAATTTTATGCATCTTTAAAATTGTTGCTACCACATTTCTAAACAGCGAGGCAATGGTGATGCTGTTGCTGCTGGTAGTAGTGGTGGTGATGATGCAGCTGAGTGGGGATTGGCTTTATTGTTGTTTCACTTGTGGTAGTTATCTAGATTAAAAACAGGACATAGATCCTGAATATGATGCTCAGTCAATCCAGCATGCACCCAGATTTTGCCAGGACTCTGATTGACCGATCAATTGATTGATTGATGATAAACCAGCAAAAACTGGAAGCGGGGAGGCTTGGTAACCTTGACACACAGTGTGACTTCCTTTGTGCCCCGCTCACAGCATATCTTTAAGAAGCCCTTTGTGAAGAGTTGTTCTGGGCCTCTTCTTTGTTACATGCTGAGCTGTTCATTTCATGCCTGTTTCAGAGATGGACTCTGGGCCAGAGATGCTAAGTGATTGAAACAAGGGAATTACATGCTTACCTTGCTGGACCGTTATGAGGATTACACACCTGCAGATTTTAAGTGCTTGAGGATGGATGACTTAGCACAGTTGTTAAGAGTCCACTGTGTGTATCCAGGCTGTTTGAATTTGAATCCTGCCAAATTGTTTTTGCTTTTTCTTTTAATTGGCACCACAGTTATTGCTGGGTCTTGGTGCCTACACAACAAATCAGCCACCCTCAGTGGCTATAGTTCCCTTTGTTTGATAAGACAGAGCGAAATTGACAATGAAGGGAGAGATGGAGGGGAGCTGCAGCTCTGTTTTACCATGTGTAAAGCTTCCCCTCTGCTAGTGGGGACTGGGGCCTTGAGCCTGGGTCCTTGTGTACTGTAACGTGTGTGCTAACCTGCTTCATCACTGCCCAGCCCCACCTCTTGCTTTTTTAAGCTGTGTGTCCTGGAATGACATGTTCAAGTCCTCTGTCTCTGTCTATCCCGCAGTTCTCTGACTCCTACTCCTATGCATCTTTGATCACGTGTGGTAAAGTAGGAGCTCATTTTAAAGCAGACCTTCTATACCAGTGATAGTTTTGAAAACTTAAACTCTGCTTCCTGGGTAGCAAGTCTGCTATGTTATATCTACACTCAGATTTGAACCAGCCCCTATCACAAAGGAGGAAACTTTAGTGCTGTGGTATCTTTCCCTTACTCCCTCCATCAGTAACTGTGCTCTCAATCTTCAATTCCTTTTTTTCACTGACATCTATAATGTATTTCTCTATATAATAAAGTATTTACCTTTTAAATAATTCATTATTAATTCATTTTATTAAGCTATGTTTTTATTTTTTACCTTTTTATTTTCTTACCTTTTTCCCCTCAATGGTGTTGAAATCAAGACCTATTTATGATATATATGAAATCAAAATACCCTTATGATAAAGACTCTTTAATCATCTTTGGGGTGTAGCAGTCTCTGCCAGCTCCTGAAAAGCACCTGGGATCACTGTTGGATGAAGCTGGGAAGGTGACATCCCAGAAAAGTTGTAGACAGGGCTCTGCCCCCTGTCCCCTGCCAGTCTCCCAGGGCTAGATCACAGAGCTCATTCTTTCTCTCTCTCTCTCTCTCTGTCTCTCTCTCTCTCTGTCTCTCTGTCTCTCTGTCTCTCTCTCTCTCTCTGTGTATCTTTCTCTTTGTGAGCCACATTGTTTCTGATAAGATAAGATGCGAGGGAGACTGATCTTTAAAAATCCTAAGTTCCAAAGGGGCAGATAAAGATCTCACAAACCTTTTCAAAGTGGGCACACAATTTATTAAAGCAAATAACAAAAACTTCTCCTGGGTGTGCAGGGAAGAGGGATGCATGGCGGCCACCCCACATGCTGTCATAGCTGGCTAGAAGACCCTTTGGAAGCTTCCCTCAGTCAGTATCCAGATGAGGCTGGCAGGTGAGATCTGGAGCCAGAAGGAGGTAGATAGTTTGCAAAGATGAAGGGACTTGCCACCCACTGTCCTCATGCCACCCTTTCATAGAGTCCTGCAGACAGCTTCCACATGGAATTAATGTGCCCACAGGCATCCAGTCCTGTCCTCAGCAGCTCTGTTCTGCTTTCGCCTGACTCTTGTCCACCCTTCTGATCTGGATTGAAGTGGTCTCTCCCTCAGGAGCTGCTGCAGCCCTCAGCCTGGCTTGGGTCCCCACCTGTAGACTTGTACAGCCCTCCTGGCCTCCTCTCTCCCTCCAAGTGCAGGGCCCACAGCCCACCATACAGGCTGACCATCCCAAGCCTCCTTCTAGACAGCAGGAGAAGCTCAGACCGAGACATGAGGTCACTCTCTCCCTCCAAGTGTCTGTCCAATGCCCCAGGCCCCTGGCCCCCTCTCCTTTCCCTGCCTCCTCTTTTTAATCTCAATTTTTTTCTGTCCATTTCTGCTCCCTTACATTGTCCTCTCAGTCCCAGCAGAAGTTACTGCTGGAAGGCCACTGCTGCGTTCTCCCTAACTGGAGGTCACCCACTGGCCTCTGACATTCACCTCTGCCCCTTCACTCACATCATGGCAGGAGAATCAGCCTTCTGATGTGGGAGGGGAACAAAGGGAGCTTCTGTCTATTTCAGGGAGGAAGATAGGTTCCTCAGACTAGGATTTATGGAAGAGTTCTTTTTGTTTGTTTAGTTTTGCTCTTTAATTTGAAGGCAACCTCCACCATTCCCCCATTGGTTTTCTCCTGTGGTGTTAATAAGCACCGTTAAGGAGAGGTAGCAAAAGCAGGCAGCTGGGGGCATTGATCATGAGGTAGAGTGCAGGACTTGAAATGCCTGAGTTGGGAGGGAGTGGTACTCTCACTTCCATCTCCTATGAATCTCTGTCTTGGATGAAATTAAACTCCTCTGAAAAGACTACAGGCAGGGCTGGGGAGATAGCATAGTGGTGAAGCAGACTTATTTCAAGCCTGAGGACTCAAGAGACCCCAGATTCAATCCCCAGCACCACCACAAGTCATAGCTGAGCAGTGCTCTGGATAAAGTAAGAATTGAATTAAAATGAAAGACCGTAGCAGACATGGGACACATGTACATTTTGTAAGTCAGTCAAGAGCTATGAGACATACAAGTAAATGAGAGAAGTATGTGGCTAGAGGAAGTACGCCAAACCAAACCCAAACCAGAGAGCTATATATTGGGGCATTTCTGGTCTTACTCCCCACAATTTGCCAGTCTCTTCCCAAAGTATAATTTACCCCTTATAGTTCAAACATTTTCAACGGCTCACCTGTACCCAAGAAAACTGAATGTGTGATATTGGCCAACTTACTATGCCACTTTGAGCCTCAGGCTACTGTTCTCTGCAGGGAAATTAACAATGTGGCTACTTCACAGAGTTGCAAAGATGCTGTGGCATATTCCTTGATCCTTCCCTAAAAGCACCAAGCTTAAAACCTGGGCACCATTATCATGAATAATAACAGTGGCGGTGGCTCCTGGCCAGCCTCCCCTAGGGACTGGAGATGAGGAAGCAGGTGCCACAGAGCAGAGAGTTTATGAAGAGGTAAAAAGCCTGGCTGTCCGGGACTGTGTTGACGATAAACAAGAGCAGGCAGGAGCTAATCCAATTTCAAATTAAGCGTGACTTTGCACGGCCCTTCGATTGTGCTGGCTGATTTAATGGTCAGCGTCCTTGCTCACTGGGATTGAATAATAGAGCATTTCTGCGGAGTTACAGCCACAGCCGCTGAATCTGTCGTGCTCACATCAATAGCAGAATGCAAATATTCCTCAGCCAGGGCTGCAATTATGTGTTTAAGCGATGTCTGACAGACAGCCAGTGAGCCAGAGTCTGCCTGCTGCAGGTTGGGAGCTACAACTGGACAGCTCTGGATGGGGAGGAGGCCTTGTTTGCCCATGCGATTCAGGCTGAACCTCGACAGTGAGCTCATGAAAGACAAATGGACCTCCTTTTGGTGAGCTTTGTGCTAATATGTTCAGAGGCAGGAAAAAGCACTACCTCTTACTATGCGTAATACATATGTCCACTGCTTTTTTTTAAAAAAAAATCAATCTTTTTTTTTATAAGACAGAAGTTGAGAGAGGAGGGGGATATAGCGAGGGAGAGAGAAAGATAGACACCTGCAGACCTGCTTCACTGCTTGTGATGAGACCCTCCTGCAGGTGGGGTGCCAGGGGTCAAAAGCCTTGCACGGGTCCTGCTTTGTACTATGTGTGCTTAACTCGCTGTGCTACCACCCAGCCCCCTCCACTGCTCTTTAGATAGCTGTTTGTGTATGAGAGAGAGAACAGAAAAAGGAGAGAAACAGAGAGAGAATCAAAGCATCGCTTAAGCGTATATGGGGGCAGGAACTGAATCTGCACCCCCATGCTTGGGAGTCTGTTGCTCTCATCACTAAGCCACTTTCAAAGGCATTCTTGCTCAACTTGGAGACATAGATATCTGCCATTTCTGTTTCTGTAAGAAAAGCTTCTCTGACATTCATGGCCATCTTGTGAGAGAGGTGGGAAACTGGGGCCAGGGGCATTAAGTTGCCCAAGGTCACAGGGTAGTAAGTTTGAGAGTGGGGTTTATTCTCCCTGGGATTTCTGGCACTGGGGTTCATACCCTGTCACCTCACTGTCCCCAGGAATCCACAAGTCTTTGGACACTGCAGAAGTGGGCACATAAAGCAAGGGGTGGGGTTAACCTTTAGTTTAGGAAGAGAAACAGACCACATAGCTACTAAGGAGCTCAAGGTGATGGCTGTGTGGGTGGGTGCCCAGAAAGGCAGGGCACCCACAGTGTCTGCTGGGCAGTGACTCTATGACCCACCCCATGAGGTCAGCAATGAGAGGGATGCCAGATGGGGAAACCAAGGTCCCCATGTCAATGGATAACTGCCTACAGTCTCAGAGAGCCTCCTCACAGAAGGCTGAGAGGTCTTCACAGAGTGGGCAGAAGAGATGCTGAGGAAGGTAGCCCCTCCCCATGCAACCCCAGCTGTTCTCCAGGCCCATCCTCTTCACCTCTCATGCCTCTAACAACCTTCTGAGCTTCCGTGCAACTTCAACAACAGCCTAGCACAAACAAAATCTGTCTGGGCTCCCATTTGTAGATGTTCTTCCATTAATACAGATGTATTTTCATTTGTTTATTATTGATTTCAAGTTGATTGGCAATAATAGAAGGTTTTTATGAGTCCAGCTTCACATTTAGGCCTTACTGCTGCCACCACCTGCGTTCCCACACAGAAAGAACACTTTCACACAGGGAGACCAATGCTGCTACCCAGGCCTCCCACTTCCTCTCCAGCAATCACCATCATTTTCACTGAGTCTAAGACTCAGTTTTGTTGGTATGTTTTTGCAAGCTCAATGGCTCTAGTTGTTTCCATTCTGCCTATGAGTAAAACCACTCTGTAGCTATTTCTCATGCCCTATAGCACAGTTACGTTCAGTTCCAGCCATGTTGTCATCTCCTCCATAGCAGAGCAGGATTATACATGGATCTCCCACAGCATCGTCTGTCAGCGGGCAGTGCAGGTGAACCTACAGTTTGCCTCTTGTGCACAGTGCTGGTTTGAGTGTAGGGCTAGGTGTGATTCAAGTGAGGTCATTCCCTGCTTAAAACCTTCCAGGAGCCAGAAAGCTTGCTCACCTGGGAGGGTCCCTGCTTTGCTTTTTGAGCAGCCTAGGTTCCAGCCTGGCTCTCACACTGGAGGAGGCTTTGGTGCTGTGGTGCGTCTCACCCTCTTGACATATCTCTCTCTCTCTCTCTCTCTGAAAATTTCAGCCCAGAGTAATGAATCCTTAGTAACAGAAAACAAATAAATAAATAAATAACATAAAGTCCTTTCAGGAATTCCTGTTGGCCCAGCTCCTGCAGGCCACAGTCTTGTGGTGTGCTGTCCCCTGCCCTCGGAGAGCCAGCATCTGAAGTTAGAGGCTCAAGTGTCCACACTGGGCCTTCATATCTAAAGCCCCTTCTAGGTCTTCTGTACTTCCGATAGTGGCAAATATAGAAGAAATGGTGGAGGGGATGGCTTACTCTGCAGAAAGCACACTTGATCATCATGCACAAGGACCCACCCACCAGCAGCAAAGCAGAAGCTGCACAAGTGGTGGAGCAGTGCTGCAGAGCCTCTCTTCTCACCTCCCCCCTCCCCCTCCCCTCCACCCCCGTCTTTTTATTGCCATTAGGGTTGTCAGTGGGGCTAGGTGCCTGCTTGATGAATTCACCACTCCTGGCATCCATTTTATTTTATTTTCTCTTCTCTCCTTTTTTTCCCTCTTTCCCCTCCTTTTCTTTTAATTACCTAGAACAAGGCAAAATTAAGAAGGGAAGAAGGAGCCAGGTGGTGCTGCACCTTGTTGAACACACATACCACAATGCACAAGTTCCTGGTCCCCACCTGCAGGGGTAGAACTTTGCAAGGGGTGAAGCAGGGCTGCAAGTGTCTCGCTATCTCTCTTGCCTTCTCTGTCTCCCCATATCTTCTCAATTTATGGCTGACTCTATCCAATAAATAAAAATGATTTTTAAAAAAATTAAACAAAAAAGAGAGGGAGAAAGAGAAACACTTGCAGACCAGCTTCACTACTTGTGAGGCTTCCCCTTTGCAGATGGGGAACAGAATCATGAGCCAGGGTCCTAGTGCATGCTAACATGTGTGCTTAACCAGATGCACCACCACCCAGCCTCCCTCTCCTTCTTTCTCTCTCTCTCTCTCTCTCTCTCTCTCTCTCTCTCTCTCTCTCTCTCTCTCTCTGTCTGTCTCTGTCACCTTCTATCTAAAACAGAAGAAAAAAAAAAAAAGAAAGGAAGAAAGAACATCTGCCAGGAGTGGTGATCCTTGCAGACAAGGAGCCCCTGAGAAGTCCTGGCTGCAGAGAATAAAGCAGAGAAACAAAGGCTTATGGACACACATGGCCCACTAAGCACAATATATAACCTAATGATCTGTCCCCCTGCAGATGGCCTGGTGGACTGCATGGACCCTGACTGCTGCCTCCAGCCCCTCTGCCATGTCAACCCACTATGCCTGGGCTCCCCTGACCCCCTGGACATCATCCAGGAGACACAGCCCCCTGTGTCTCAGCAGAACCTGCATTCCTTCTATGACCGCATCAAGTTCCTTGTGAGCAGGGACAGCACCCACGTCATTCCCGGCGAGAACCCCTTTGATGGCGGGTGAGTCTGGGAGCCCTGACTGGCTGGGACCCTCTGTGGGAAAACAGAGCCACTTCTGGGTGAGTGGGATGGAAGAGGCCAGGATGGTGGGCATCCAATGCTCTGGGCAGTCTGGCAGAGCCCCAGGTGCCCATGTTGGAAAACTGCCACCCAAGGCCTTTGGAATCGTCTGAGCAAAGCATTGCTACAGATACAGGTGATAAATGAAGAGAGCCAGAAAGCAGAGGTCAGGGGCATCTCAGATCAACACCTGCTCTCCAGTCAGCTCAGAGCTGATTCCCAGCCTCCAGGCTGACACCATCCCCAAAAGGATGTGCAGAGCTGTTGGGCCGGGGCAGGCTGTCTGGGGCTGAGTGCCTGGGTGTCCTGTCTGTGTCCAGTTCTGTCATTTTGGACCATGTTTACTGTAGCCCATCTGTGCTAGGACCAAAAACATGAATGGAACACAGCCCCCTGGTCACTCACACTTGTCACTAAGGGGACAGACCAGACACATCCCCAGTGGCCTCTGGGGACACAGACAGAGGGCAGGCCAGGTCATGAGGACTGAGATTTAGAGGTGAGAAACAGAGGCTCTCTGGGTGTTGATAGTGCAGGCATTCCAAGTAGAGGGGACAAACAGCTTGCACAAAGGTGTGTAAGGGAGCACAGGAGCCAACCTGCTTTCCAGCTGAGGGACTGAGTACTAGAAACCCAGAAGGAAGGGTTTTGTCACTGCTTGTGAGCTTGTCCCCATGTCAAAGCTGCGGAGCCTTCCCCAAGGCATATCAGAGCAGCAGCATGGGCCACCCCTTCTTTCCCATAGCCTTGCCCTCAGGGACAGTGAGAAGAGTGAAGGTCACCAGATTTTGTCTACAGCTCAACCACTGATGAGATCTGAGGGAGACTGGGGAGAGGATGACAGGACAGATGCTGGGCTGATGCTGGTGCCACTCCCAACCCTGGAGTCCCAAGGGCAGGAGTGGGGTTGGGAGCCAGAAGATTGCCTTGAGCTCCTGGGCTATGTAGGGAACACATCTGTGGTAGTTAATTAAATGTCATAGACGCGTAAGCTCCAGTCTCTTTCTGGGTGCAGTCAGCAAATCAACTGTAGTGAAACCAGGAGTCCCCTAAAGAGAGATTATGTAACAAGAGAGAAGCTGAGCCACAAAAAGGAATCATGGAGGAAAAAAGGGGGGAAAAAAGAAGAGGAGGAGGAGTAACCAAATGCTTGGAAATCTAGAGACAGGGCAGCAGGTATATTTCCTGTTGGCCTTGGTTTACAATGCTTCATCTAGTCACATTCATTTTTTACTTGCATGTCGCACCACAAGGCTGAGTCAGGGATGTTGTCTTCTTTCCTACCTTGTGCAAGGACATGGTGTCTTAGAAACACCCCAAATCCATACCCTGACTTCCCCTCCAATTCGTGCTGCAAACCCTCAAAAAGCTGACTCATTGTTGTGCTCCTGCCTCCAGTTCTAATTTTTTTGTTGTTGAAGTTTTTATTTATTGGATAGAGGCAGAGAGAAAGAAACTGAGTGGGAAGGAAGACAGAGGGAAACAGACAGAGACACCTGCAACAATGCTTCTTGACTCCTGAAGCTTCTCCCCTGCAGATGGGGATCTGGGATTTGAACCCAGGTCCTTAAATCTTCTTTTATTAATTTTTTATTTATAAAAAGGAAACATTGACAAAACCATAGGATAAGAGGGGTACAGCTTCACACAATTCCCACTGCCAGACCTCCATATACCAACCCCTCCCCTGATAGCTTTCCTACTCTTTAACCCTCTGGGAGTATGGACCTAAGATCATTGTGGGATGCAGAAGGTTCTTAAATCTTATGATGTGTGTACTCAATCAGGCACACCATCACCTGACCCCTTCAATTCTGATGTAATAATCATGGTTGACTTTCATGGGAGCCTTTGAAATCAGGCATCTCACACAGGGCCTGGTAGATGACTGAGAAATGGTGTCTTTTAAAGCAGCAGCAGGGCCTGGTGACAAAGCTTTGAAATGAGACAGGCCTGGATTGCAAGTTCCCTATACTCACCGAGACTTAGAGAATGCTCCTCACTTTGTGAGACCCGTCTTCCTCATCCAGGAGTCTAGGGGGATAGTCTGGGTTTGGATGGCTTGGTTGTTAAGATGAATGGGAAAACCAGAAAGAACTTCAGTTGCCAGCCTTGGAGTGTGGGGTAAAGTGGTGGTGGAGGTGAAGTTTGGAAGATTCTCCAGCTTAGCTGCCTTCACTGGACATGAAATGTGAACCTCCAGCCCAGCAGCCAGCAGAGCGGAATTCAGTTTCAAGGGCTGGACTCTTGCTTGCAAGATGGAAGAGGCCACACCTGCCCGCTGTTGTCAGCCAGGATTCTTGTTGGGAAGGAATTGGGTTTGGGGGTAGCATCCTGAGAATATGGCCTCTGATAGGCCTATCTGATCTGGTGCCTGTGTATAGCCATAGCAAGCCAGGGGAGCCAGGTGATGGAGCACCTGGTTAAGCACACATGTTACCAAAGGCCTGGGTTTGAGCCCCCCACCCCCACTTAAAGGGGGAACCCTTCATGAGCAGTGAAGTATTTCTGGAGGTGTCTATCTTCCTCACTCACTCTCTGATTCCCCCTTCCCTCTCAGTTTCTCTGTCTTCGCAAATAAAATAGAAAGGGGGGGTGGAGAAATGGTTGCTCAGAGTGGTGGATTCTTAGTGCCAGCACCATGCCCTAGGGATAAAGCCCTAGTGGCAATTTATTTAAAAAAAAAAAATGAGTCAACTAGGAAAACCAAAGGAGACCACCTGGGACCATAAAAAGACAGGAGTAGAATGACTTCAGGAACCCACCAAATCACCGGTGAGTGCAAACACAAGTGGCTTGTGGACAGAGTGGAGCCTAGGGAGAGATTAAGTGGCTGGTAACAGTTCGGCAGTTTACCAGTTGAGACACCACCTCTAGTCTGTTTCACCAACAAGGGGACGGCTGAAGGGAGGAGAGGACTCCCCTGAGACTCACGAAATGCAACTGTGAATCTCCATTGCTACTGCCCTCAGAATCTGGAGCAGCATCAGTGAGGCCCTGTGCTGACACCAGGGGACAGAGAACTAACCAGGAAACTCAGGAGAAGATCTATACCTAGCGATGGCCTAGCAGTGGGGCTGTGAGAGTCTCTTTGCATAAACACTGGATTATCTCTCCCCCACCCAACTTTATCTGTTGGTCAGGAGTCAGTGATTAAACTAGGAAGCCTACTTATAGTTTAAAAGCCCTCAGACTCCCATAGCCTACAGGGAAGCAAAAGAACAAAAGAGCCTTTTAAGCCACTGAGCTCCAACTCAGGAATTAAAATAATACTGAAACAACTGTCAATTTCCACAACTGTGAACCTTTTAATTACCTAATTTAGACAAAAGTCAATCCAGGCAAGAGTGATCAGTAATTTGAAAAATACTGAGAGAGCGACCTCACAACATACTATATAAAATGGTTAAATCAACAAGAAGAAATATTGGAGGAATGAACCAGTATAAGAGTCCAGATAATAACCCCTCCAAAGGTTAAAGCACAAAATAATGAGGTCAACACACAAACACAAGGAAATAATCACAAGGAGTGAGTAAAGAGTTTGAAAGAATTGTCATTTGGAAATGCAGAAACAACAAATGAGACTCTGGAAAAAAGCACTAATTATCTCAAGGTTATTAGAGAGCAGAAAGTTGAAATAGCTGAGCTAAGAACAGAACTAGCTGAACAACTAAAACAGTATCAGAACAGAGTAACATCCGGAACCTGGTGCCAGGATGATGCTGACTAGACTTCCCTGGACAGACAACTCCACCAATATGTCCTGGAGCTCTGCTTCCCCAGAGACCCACCCTACTAGGGAAAGAGAGAGGCAGACTGGGAGTATGGATTGAACAGTCAACGCCCATGTTCAGTGGGGAAGCAATTACAGAAGCCAGACCTTCCACCTTCTGCAACCCACAATGACCTTGGGTCCATAATCCCAGAGAATGGGAAAGCAATCAGGGGAGGGGATGGAGATAGAGGGATAGAGATCTGGTGGTGGGAATTGTGTGGAGTTGTACCCCTCCTATCCTACAGTTTTGTTAATGTCTCCTTTTTAAAATAAATAAATAACAGGGTAACAAAACAGATAAACTCCAGAAAACAGTAGAGGGGAGAGAGAATAGAATCAATGAGGTTTAAGACAGAATTAGGAAGATTGAGGACGAATTAAAGACAACTAAAAAAGAAGTAAATAGTCTCAAATAGAGACTAAGAGATACTGAAAAAAAACAACAGAGATCTATGGGATGACTTCAAAAGAAATAATATATGCATTATTGGCTTACCAGAAGAAGAAAGAGAGGGAGAGGAAGAAAGCATTGTATAGAACACAATAGCTGAGAACTTCTCTGGTCTAGATAACATCAAAGACATAAAGGTTCAGGAAGCCCAGAGGATCCCAAACAGAATTAACCCAGACTTAAAGACACCAAGATACATCATATTTAGAATGGAAAGAAATAAGGATAAAGAGAGGATACTGGGGAGTCGGACAGTAGCACAGCAGGTTAAGTGCACGTGGTGCAAAGCACAAGGACTAGGGGAAGGATCCTGGTTCGAACCCTGGCTCCCCACCAGCGGGGGGTTCACTTCACAGGCGGTGAAGCAGGTCTGCAGGTGTCTCTCTTTCTCTCCCCCTCTCTGTCTTCCTCTCCACTCTCCACTTCTCTCTGTCCTATCCAACAAGGACGACATCAATAACAACTATAACAACAATGAAAAACAACAAGGGAAAAAAGGGGATAAATAAATAAACATATAAAAAATAAAGGATCCTGAAGGCTGCAAGAGAAAAACAAAGAGTCACCTACAGAGGAAAACTCGTAAGATTAGAAGCATACTTCTCCACACAAACACGATAGGCCAGAAGAGAATGGCAATATATCTATCAAGTTCTCAATGAGAAAGGCTTTCAACCAAGACTACTGTATCCTGCTATACTGCCATTCAGACTAGATGAAGGCATAAAAACCTTCTCAGATAAGTAACAGTTGAAAGAATCAACTATCACCAAGCCTGCCCTGAAAGAAGTTCTGAAAGTTCTCCTATAAACAGTCAGACCACCATAAATATGCCACATATCAGAACACTCTAAAACTCTACAAGAATGGTGTTAAAATATCTTTAATCTTTGATATAATAAATGTCAATGGCCTGAATTCACCTATTAGAAGGCACAGAGTAGGAAAATGGATCAGAAAACACAACCCAAAAATATGCTGTCTACAGGGAACCCACCTTAATAAACAAGACAAACACAGACCCAATGTGAAAGGATGGAAAACTATCATACAAGCCAATGGCCCACAAGAAAAGGGCAGGAACAGCTATTCTCATATCTGACATGATAGACTTTAAAATAAATAAAATTTAAAAAGATAGGGATGGACATTACTTAATGCTCAGAGGATCAGTCAATCAAGAGGACTGAACAATTATTAACATCTACGCACCCAATGAGAAGGCATCGAAATACATCAAACATCTACTGAAAGAGATACAGCAATATATTAACAGCAACACAGTCATAATAGGGGAATTCAACACCCCACTCTCTCAACTTGACAGATCATCCAGGCAGAAAAACAATAAAGAAAGTAGGGAGCTAAATGAAGAGATAGATAAGCTAGAACTGTTGGACACTTTCAGAGTCATTCACCCCAAGAAACTGGAATACACATTTTACTCAAGTCCACATGGATCATTCTCAAGGATAGACCATATGTTAGGCCACAAAGACAGAATCAGCAAATTCAAGAGCACTGAAATCATCCCAAGCATCTTCTCACACCACAATGGAATTAAACTAACACTTTAACAATCACCAAAAGATTCGTAATAGCCCAAAATGTGGAAGCTCAACAGTACACTACTTAACAACTACTGGGTCAAAGAGGAAATCAAGGAAGAAATCAAAATGTTTTGAGAGTTCAATGAAAATGAAGACACAAGCTATCAAAATATTTGGGACACAGCTAAGGCAGTACTGAGAGGGAAGTTCATAGCCATACAAGCACACATTAGGAAACAAGAAAAAACACAAATAAACAGCCTGATTGCACATCTTAAAGACCTAGAAGAAGAAGAACAAAAGTACCCTAAAGCAACCAGAAGGACAGAAATCACTAAAGTTAGGGCAGAAGTCAATAACATTGAAAATAAGAAAACCATACAAAAGATCAACAAAAGTAAATGTTGGTTCTTCGAAAGAGTGAACATAATCGACAAACCCTTAGCCAGACTCACAAAACAAAAAAGGTAGAAGACCCAAATAAATTGGATCATAAATGAAAGAGGAGATATCACAATAGACACTGCAGAAATTCAACATATCATGCGAGGCTTTTATGAAAAACTATATGCAATACAGTAAGGTGTTGGGCTACAAAATTAACATTCAAAAGTCAGTGGCATTCCTCTATGCAAACACTAAGGTAGAAGAAGCTGAAATCCAACAATCAATTCCTTTTACTATAGCAACAAAAACAATAAAATATCTAGGAATAAACCTAACCAAAGAAGTGAAGGACTTGTATACTGAAAATTATGAGTCACTACTCAAAGAAATTGAAAAAGACACAAAGAAGTGGAAAGATATTCCATGCTCATGGGTTGGAAGAAATAACATTATCAAAATGAATATACTACCCAGAGCCGTCTACAAATTTAATGCTATCCCCATCAAGATCCCAACTACATTTTTTAGGAGAATAGAACAAATGCTACAAATGTTTATCTGGAACCAGAAAAGACCTAGAATTGCCAAAACAATCTCGAGAAGAAAGAACAGAACTGGAGGCATCACACTCCCAGATCTCAAATTGTATTCTAGGGCCATTGTCATCAAAACTGCTTGGTACTGGAACATGAATAGACACACTGACCAGTGGAATAGAATTGAGAGCCCAGAAGGAAGCCCCCACACCTATGGGCATCTAATCTTTGACAAAGGTGCCCAGAATATTAAATGGGGGAAAGCAGAGTCTCTTCAACAAATGGTGTTGGAAAAAATGGGTTGAAACATGCATAAGAATGAAAGTGAACCACTATATTTCTGTATCTATGCAATAATAAATAAATAAATAAATAAATAAAACAAAATTTTTTTAAAACATTAAAAAAAGAAGTGACCTTGGGTTTACACAATAGCAGCACAGCAAACTTACATGCTAGAGATCCTGGGTTCAAGCCCCAACACCACCAATGAGCTGGGGCTCTGGTGAAAAAAAAGAGGAGGAGGGACTAGGGAAAGATAGAAACAGGCTGGGGGTATGGATTGACCTGCCAATATCCATGTCCAGCAGAGAAGCAATTACAGAAGTCATAACTTCCACCTCCTGCACTTCAAAAAGAATTTAGGTCCATACACCCAGAGTAATAAACAGTAGGAAAGTTTCTAATTAAGGGGATGAGACACAGAACTCTGGTGATGGGAACTGTATGGAATTGCACCCTCTATTACAATTATACCCCTTATAATCTTGTAACTCAATATTTAGTCAATAATAAAAAAAAATAAAATATTTTAAAATATAAAAAGGGGGGATCCAGCCAGATGGACTACATGAGGAAGGCCTCCTTCATGTTCCCCGTCATATCCCCTGTGTCCCAAGAGCCCAGCACATTCCCTGGCCATTTCAGACTCTTCCTGCAGGTCTGGTGAACATGATAGCTCTAGTTGACATCTGCCTGTCTGTCCTCAGCATCACATGAATTAACACAGTGTGAAAGGCTCCCACTGGTCTGGAGTATCCCTGACAAAGGAGAGGACAGTGTCTAACAACCATCTTTCTCTCTGGACCTCTATGCTTGAGGCACATCTGCCTGTCAACAGCTGTCCCCTAACCTGGAGGGGACATAGCAGGCTGTGTGCCATGAGGGCCTGAGAGGAGATGCTGGGGTCAGGAAGGGAGGATGAGTTATCACAAGGAGGACTGATGACATCACCAGACAGTGGGTAGGAGCAGGTAGCTGGAAACAGGGTTATGTGTGATAGCTCCTCCTTGAAGAGTTGCTCTCTCTCTCTCTCTCTCTCTCTCTCTCTCTCTCTTTCTCTCTGTCTTAGACACAGCTCTGGTTTTATATCTTCTCTTGGGAAGAACTGGAAAGGGCACACAGGTCAGCTCCATGAAGAGCTGAGAGTTCTCATGCTGCCAGGACAGCCCACTGAGAGGACACTGGCAAAATGTCATCCTCAGATCTTTTGAATATTACTTCAGGATAGTTGGGGACAGGGTATTGGGGAGAGGAAAGCTATGGCATGACATGGTCAGCTCTTTCTGGGCTCCCCAAAGTCCTTAGCTGGAGTGGGCAAGGCAATGAGTCTGGACAAGTTAGCTGACAGGGCACTGAGTTCAAGGAGACTCCTGGGTTAGGGTGGGATAAGGTTTTAGGGAAAAGAAAAAAAAGAAAGATTCTCTCCAAAGAAGAAGAGGTGACAGCTTATGGAAAGGGTCAAGTCCTGAAAGAGGGCCAGACCTATGGAGAGGGTCAGGCTCAGAGTTTGTAGAGAGAATCAGAACCTGATACAGGAACTATGAGAGTCAGAGCCGGTGAGGTGAGACACAGACTCTGTAAAAAAAAAGAGTCTGTGGGAAAGGGAACCTGTGAAACATGGAGTCTGTGAGAGACAGAGCCTGTGAGATATTCTGTGAGAAATGGAGCCTGTGAGAGACAGAGCCTGTGAGATATTCTGTGAGAAATGGAGCCTGTGAGAGGCAGAACCTGAGAGACAGAACCTGTGAAGATCAAGAGCCTGTGAGAGGGGTCAATCCTATTATAGGGTCAGTTTCTAAAGAGTCAGATCTTGTGGGGAATGTCAAATCCTGTGGAGGCAGACCCACAGAGACAAGCCAGATCATGTAGAGAAGAGGATCTGATTTAGGAAAAAGATCAGAGCTTGAGAAGATTATAGGAATGAGACCCCAAAGGGGATTTACAATTGTACTGAAAGGAAGGGTCACAGGCAGTTGAAAGGGCCAGATCCTATGAGAGAGAGGGCAACATTCTAAGAAGGACAAGCTCTTAGGAAAAGGCTGAGTCCCTTGGAGAGGAGACTAGTAGGTTTAGGAGAGTCAGAGTGGCCTCTGTACCCCAGTACTGTGGGGGCATTGTGGACCTTTGGCCTTTTCCTTGTTGAGCGCCCTTGTCTCAAGTGAGGGGCTGGAACAGATAAAATGGGAGGTGCGGTGAGGGCACCAGCCATGCAGAGGGTCAGGAGGGCACTGATGATGGCGTGTTCTGAGGGGTCAAAGGTAGGGCATTCACTCCCCTCGGGAGTCTGTCCTAAAGCCCCACACCCCAAAAAGATGCTGCTCCTAGAGTGGCTTTATTTCCCAGCATATAGCACAGGGCCTGGCTTGAAAATGAGTGAGCAGAACTAGGGAGAAACAGCTTAGCACCAGAGCACAGGACTTCCATGTCTGAGGTCACAGAGGTATGGTTCTCAAGACCAACCCAGAACTGAGTGATATTCCAGTGTGTCTCTCATATAAAGAAAGAAAGACCAACAACAATGACAACAATAATAACTACAACAATAAAACAACAAGGGCAATAAAATAAAATAAATAAATATAATAAATATTTTAAAAGAAAGATATTTCTTTAAAAAAATATTTATTTATTCCCTTTTGTTGCCCTTGTTGTTTTATCGTTGTAGTTATTATTGACGTCATTGTTGTTGGATAGGAGAGAGAGAAATGGAGAGAGGAGGGGAAGACAGAGAGGGGGAGAGAAAGACAGACACCTGCAGACCTGCTTCACCGCCTGTGAAGCGACTCCCCTGCAGGTGGGGAGCCGGGGGCTCAAACCATGATCCTTACACTGGTCCTTGTGCTTTGTGCTGCGTGCGCTTAACCCGCTGTGCTACCGCCCGACTCCCAGAAAGATATTTCTTTTAAAAAAAAAAAATTTAAAAAACTTTGCAAACAATGAATGAAGACTTCTAGCAGAAAGGGACCTTTGGTCAAAGACAAAGATCTCAGAGAGGGTGGCCGACCATTGGGACATTATGAGACTTCAGGTCATAGCAACCTGTGAGCACACACTGGAAATCCACTTGTTGGTGGGGTTTTTTTTTAAGAAGTAAACCTAAATGGAGTTGGGTAGAGTGTCATGGCCATGCTGAAAGGAGATGGCTTTCAGGAAACTTCTGGTATGTAAACAGGAGTATACGTGCTCTGCTAAGTGATGTTTCTTTTTAAAAAATATTTATTTATTTCCTTTTGTTGCCCTTGTTGTTTTTTATTGTTGTAGTTATTATTGCCATCATTGTTGGATAGGACAGAAAGAAATGCAGAGAGAAGGGGAAGACAGACAGGGGGAGAGAAAGATAGACACCTACAGACCTGCTTCACTGCTTGTGAAGCGACTCCCCTGCCAGTGGGGAGCTGGAAGCTCAAACCAGGATCCTTATTCTGGTCCTTGTGCTTTGCGCCACCTGTGCTTAACTTGCTGCACTACCGCCCGACTCCCTAAGTTATGTTTCTTACTGAGAGCTGCAGACCAATGGACTGAAAAGTACCTTTGTATACTGGGGGGGGGGGGCAATCTGGATTGGGAGGCTGTGAGAGAGTGGAGGGCCACTTTCCTGTGGCTGGGCCAAGTCACAAGTCCACAAGGCATCAGGAATGTCTCAGAGATCCTGGGGTGTGTGATCTTGGGATCTAGCAGGATCAGGAATGTGTGAGAGAAGGTGTCAGGGGAGGCTAAGGTTAGAAAGACAGCTTGGAACAGGAGCCCAGAAAGATCTCACCCTACTGTGTTCGCTGATCATATCAGGCCACTTCCTCTCCGTTTGAAATTTGGGCCTGCTAGAAAGCAGACCATTGAATTCTCTAGAATTTCTTTCAGTTTTTATGAAGGCACTGAGGGAGAAAGTACCTTGTAGGAACAGACTTTTCCCTTCATTTCCCCATCCTGTACCAGGGCTCCACTGTGGTGTCAGTGAGTGGCTGAGCTTTGCCAGAAGAGCATTTGCTAGCCGTTTCATGCACTCAGCCCTGCCCCCCTCCCTCCACAAGTCCCACAGCCTCAGACAGCCCTCAGATTGCCCTCCGAGAGGCCAAGCCAGAGAGAACATCTAATGGAGTCCCAATAAACACCAGCTTCCTGACAGCTGGCCTCGGAGCAGATTTATTATTGAATTACACTCCTGCGTTTTCAGAACAAGCAGAGCTGACAAGCTCCCCCCATCATTTTAAAGGGGGGTGGGGGGGGAGCCATGATGAATGACCCTGATGGGAGATGGAAGAAGGCAGAGCTCCTACTTCCTCTAGAACATCAGCCAGTATCTATTATTCATGCCGGTTTTGAAAAAAAAAGAAATGCCCTCCCTGAGTTGCTAGGAGTCTGAGGAGGAGGAAGGAAGAAGTGAGGGAGTGGTGCTCATTCGGGATGCAGGCGGAGACTTCTCGAGTCTAGAGGACAGCTCCTCCTCTGCTTCTTGATCATCCCTGTATTGATCTCTACACCCAGTGACCATCTCTGCTGGCTTGGCAGTTGAAGCTGGTGTTGAGCCAGCCATTACCAGCTGCTTTAGTGAAGGGATTTGGAGGGAGAGGGCCTATATTCAAGTTCATTGGACAAGTATTTTCAGGTGCTCTCTACAGGTAGCTGGGCTCAGGCCCCCAGTCTGTTTGGAAGGTTAAATGAGATAAAATGTCCATGCGCAGCACTAGGAGGAAACCTGACATTTGCCAAGGAAGCTTTTCTCCCCAGCAGGTAGAAATGTCTGTCTCATAGCACCTGTAAACCCCCTACCCCCAACACATGCTCAAATTGTAGTATGTAAGGAAGGACCTTATAGCCTGTCTTTGGCAGCTGTGAAATGGAGGCACACAGAAATCTGACCAAAGGCTTGTAAGTTGCATAGTTGGCTTGAGAAGCCAAGCCTGCTGTCCCTAGTACTTTCTGCTGGGTTCTGTCCTCGGCCAGGCCCACTGCATGCCTGTCTCAGCCTCTTTGGTTTGGACATCTGTTCAGACTGGTGCTGCCCCCACTCTACAGCCTCAGCTGGCTCCCACTTCCTCCTGCTGTTGCACACCGCAGGAAGAAGTGAATGTGCGTCAGGTCCCTGGGCTACAGAGCCCTGGCCTCAGAGGCCAAGGCCTGAGTCCTAGGTGCTCCTTCATGACTGTCTGTGGGCATCTTCTTTCTCTGTGTGTGTCACTTTCCTTGGTCTGTCATGTGAGGATCATTATCCATCCTCTGAGGGTGTCTGTGTACCCAGTGAGGTATAGGACATTTGGGTATCAGGATGTCCAGTAGTGTAAATGGTTGTTATTAATGATGTCTGTGTTAAAGTTGGTGTCAGTGTTAGCACTACACTTTGTGGACTTTAGGATCAGTATAGAAATGGGAGAAGAATGAGAATGTTAGCCTGAATTTCCAGTGTAGTTTTATTTGATTGTTTAAACCAGAGCTCTACCCAACTCTGGTTTATGGTGATTATTATTTTTTAGGTTTTTTTTTTTCCCTTTTTTAAATCTTTATTTATTTTTGGATAGAGATAGCCAGAAATCAAGGGGGAAGGAGTGATAGAGAAGGAGAAAGACAGACAGACGCCTGCAGCACTCCTTCACCACTTGCAAAGCTTTCCCCCTGCAGGTGGGGACAGGGTGCTTGAACCCAGGTCCTTGTGCAGTGTAATATGTGCGCTCAACCAGATGCCATACCACCCTACCCTGAAAGAATGGTGATTCTTTCAGAATTTCTTTAGATGCTTGTTTCGTGCATCCATTTGACGTCAGGTGAAGGGGCCACTCAGCCCACGTAAACAGAGGAGAGCATGTAGACCTGGAGGGGCCAGATGATTCCAAAGCCACTAGTCACCAGAATCAGAACCAGGAATTGGCCCTGCAGCTCCCATCCCTCCCACTCATCCCTGAGTGACTAGCTTAATTGAGTCTATCCACTAAGGGTTTCATCTCTCCATCAGGCTCCTCTCTTGGCCCCACACCTGCCCAGGGTTCTGGGGAAGCAGCCAGGCAGACCCTGCTCCTCTCCCCACTAAGAGCCCGGGCACCTCCTTCGGGCACTGAGTGTGTGCTTGGAAGAAGGCCAGCATGCTTTGTCACCCCCCAGCCTGTCATAGGCGCTCTCTCCTGGCAGGGCTGGCCCAGCCTAATTGCTTGTTTTGCAACCCAGCCTCCTGGCATATGCCAAAGCCATGTGTCGACTCACTGGTGGCAGACAGCCGCACTCAGGCGTCTCATGTGGGTGCTGGGGGCTCCAGCTGGCAGCTGGGTGCCAGGGCCTGTGCTTCTATGCCTAGTGCAGTGCCTGGCATAGAGTAGGTGCCCGTTTTAAAAGAGAAAACCAGACTAAAGTGAATTTAACTGGCAGTAGTAGCATGAAGGGCCTGGTAGCAGTGAAATTGCTGGCTTTAGACATCATGGCTGGAACTTGAATAAATCATGTGGTCTGCGGTCATCCAGAAGGAGAAGGATGAATATCCAATGGCTTCCCTCATGGGTTGGGCCTGAACAAGCAACAAAAGGAAAGGAAGAAACTTAGCCTAACTGTGGTTCATTGCAGCAGAGCCACAGACTCTCAGGGCAGGGCAGGAGAGGACTGAGAAGATGTGGGGACCCTCTTGCATGATGGTGGGGGAAGACTCAGCTTCTGACAGTGGGGTGCGCTGACACCAATCTCACGGAGATAAGAAACGGTACTCACGTGACAATTATCTTGAAGATCACTGTTCCCCCCAAACGGTTTGAAGGATGGAAAAACCACAAACTATCAGACAGTTTTGTCCTGTGGCCTGGCAGCAGACTGTCCTCTCTGTGCTTCCGTGTGTTGATGGCGTCTTACCTAGCAGACACTCAAGTGAGTCCACACTTCTTCCGGCCATAGTCTACAAGGGTGCCTGTCAGATGGCAGGGGTGGGGCGGCATCTATGAGGGAAACCTCTGATGAGGTCTTAGAGGAGACATGACAGATTGTGCCAGGTAGGGCTGACAGCACCCTAGAAGGGTGACTGCCGTTCAGACAGGGCTCTGAGGATAAGTAGAAAATAATACTCTCCCCTCCACCCCTCCAAGCTCCATGGTGCCAGGCAGGGGACAAGGCAGAGGAAGCATGGTGATGGATTGGAGGATCAGACCAGTCACCTGTGCAATTTGTCCCCATTTCTGTGGTCTCTCAGCATCACAGAGTTTACCATCAGCAGCCACTGTTTCTTGACATCATGGATCTTCTGTGCGGTTGATATTCCACGAGTGTGTAAAGGTCACACAGACCAGCTCATAGGAGCTGACTTGTGCAGGAATTCTCCCAAGTTTTTCTTTTTAAAAAATATTTATTTATTTTTAACTTGTGAGGATAGAGAGAAATTGAGAAGGAAGGGAGAGAGAGGGATAGAGGAAGGGAGACACCTGTAGCACTGCTTCACAGAAGGTGAGGACTGAGGACTTGAATCCATGTCTTTGTACATGTAATGTATGCTCTCAGCCTGATGTACCACTACCCAGCCCAGCTAAGTTGTTTTATTTTTATAAATCAACTATTTGCTGAGAAGCTAATCCTGTAATGTAAAAGTAACTGAATTATGTGATATTAAAATATGTACTGTCATATACATGATGCCATGAGCAGCAAAGGTCATAGCATCAAAGCTCATAATTTCCAGGTTATTTTACTGTCAGCTCTGCTCTTGCGTCTACTTGAGACCATGATGTCTCTGGTGGAAATAGCAGACAGTGGCAGTCTTTTGGGTGTCACTTTCCAACTCTGGATTAACTGACATCTTACTGGTGGGGGGGATATCGACCATGGT